>NW_028136496.1:1200000-1769000 GCF_964662115.1 Mustela nivalis
GGGACACCTGAGGTAACAAACCTGAGAGGAGACCTCCCATCCCACAGATTGACGGAAAGAAATTGGGACCGGGCCAAATCCACAGAGAGGAAGATTCGTCCATGGCCCATGAGGCCTCCCCATGTTCCACGCCCATCTTTGATACAAAATCCAGAGACAAAAGCCTGAGAAAGTGCCTCAGACTCGCTCTTTCTTCATATCCTGAAGAGTTCTTCTCATGGTTTGTAGATTGGACCTGCAATACGTACTTCCCCAAACCTAAGCTGAGTTTGTGTTTTCAGACTTCTGTCCTCAAATTCCTGGGCCACACTCCCTCCAGGATGGGGCCCCTGGAGCCACTTTAGGACTGTGCCTACCCAATCCATGGGAACATTGCCCATTCCATTGTCCAAAATCGTACAAATTAGGAGAACCCTCCAAATTTCCCGAGGCCATCACAATATTGTAGGTCTCCCGGTACAAACAAGGGCGGTCTGACACCAGCTGAGCATCACCCTCCACTCATACCATAGATGGATGTCCCCAGAGAAGAAGATGGAACCAGACAGGACCCTAGGCCATAATCGGATCCATTGCTTTGGTTTACAGGCATGTTTCCTCAAAAGCCTGGATTCCAAGACCAGCATAGGGGGTTTCCTGAGGCACCCATCAGAACAAATCTCGTCTCCACAAGGAAACTTGTGCATGGGACCTATGTCAAAAGCTTAGGAGAATACTTCAGGGTCCCGGTGCCACCGCCCCATTCCAATGCCCTCATGGAAACAAACACATATCAGGCCCCATCCTCGGGAAAGTCCATTTCAACTCAGCCACCCCGGTTGCTCCTGCAGAGCCTTCAGATCTCAACTGTCTTGTTGCTAGGAGACAATTGGAATGCGAGGCCCGCTTCCCTGGCATCCATCCCCGAACGGTGCTCTGGAGTCCTTCCATATGGGATATCCTTGAGCTGCCCAACAGGTCTCAATTGTCCCGCAGAAGGAATCCTTGAAGTGCGCATCCCACAACTCCCAACGTGGGAAAACCTCCATGGCCTTGAATTACCGCTCCGTTCATGAAGGGGCAGTCATGCACAGAAAATCCAAACTGAGCCAAAGTCTGATCCTCGCCGTGACTTCAGAAACATGAGATATTCTTTCAGATCTGCAGGGGGTACCAGCTTTGCCCTCGGCCTGAAGCCCAAGCCTAGCTTGTGTTCTCAGACTTGTCCTCACACTCCTGGTCCAGAATACCTCATGTTTGGCAATACCGGACCCACAATGCAGCACTCTGCCTGCCTCTAGAAAAAATATATTGCATATTGTGTTGCCCAGGCACCTCAAATGCGGATAAACCTACACGGCTCTCGGCTGTACCTGAATTATAGTCTAACTGGGCACTAATTCACTGTCTGACACAACCTGAACTCGAACCTCTGGACCAACACCCAGGCAGCTGACCTCACACTGAGCACATCAGACCTGCCATGGGCTTAGGTCTTCATCTCTTCCCAACAGCCGTTTTCAGGCTTCAGAACCTAGGCCTTAACTCCAACCACTGCCCAGGGTTGAAAATGATGAAGAAATCAGAGCTCCTTCTCCATGGCAAGAGACCTTGTGATTGGCATGTTGTCCAAAGTTCAGTGTAGTTGAAACCAGTGTGGCCCATGAGGCCCCGCCCATGCTCGCGAGCCACATTGGTCACAAACACACATTGTGACCCTCAGCCTGAGTCCAGTCCTCAAGTAAGGCCACACAGTGGCTGGATGAAGAGACAGCATATTGGGCCTGCCATGCCCCTAGGCCCCAATATTTAACCATAGTTTGGGTGGTCACTTCACTCTTCTCCAGGGCTCTGCTTTTGAATTCCTCTTTGATTGGGACCCCTGAGGTAACAAACCTGAGAGACCTCCCATTCCACATATTGACAGAAAGAAATTGGGACCGGGCCAAATCCACAGAGAGGAAGATTCGTCAATGGCCCATGAGGCCTCCCCACATTCCACGCCCATCTTTGATACAAAATCCAGAGACAAAAGCCTGAGCAAGCGCCTCAGACTCGCTCTTTCTTCATATCCTGAAGAGTTCTTCTCATGGTTTGTAGATTTGACCTGCCATACCTACGTCTCAAACCTAAGCTGAGTTTGTGTTTTCAGACTTCTGTCCTCAAATTCCTGGGCCACACACTCTCCAGGCTGGGGCCTCTGGAGCCACACATTAGACTGTTCCTACCAAATCCAGGGAATTCTTCCCATTCCATTGTCCAAAATCGTACAAATTAGAAGAACCCTCCATAGGCCCTGAGGCAATCCAATAGTGTAGGTCTCCCGGGACAAACAAGGGCGGTCTGACATCAGCTGAGCATCTACCTCCACTCATACCATAAATGGATGTCCCCAGAGAAGAAGATGGAACCAGACAGGACCCTAGGCCATAATCGGATCCATTGCTTTGGTTTACAGGCATGTCTCCTCAAAAGCCTGGATTCCAAGGCCAGCTTGGGGGGTTTCCTGAGGCACCCATCAGAACAAATCTCGTCTCCTCAAGGAAACTTGTGCATGGGACCTATGTCAAAAGCTTAGGAGAATACTTCAGGGTCCCGGTGCCACCGCCCCATTCCAAGGCCCTCATGGACACAAACACACATTAGGCCCCAAACTCGGAAAAGTCCATTTCAACACAGCCCCCCGATTGCTCCCGCAGAGCCATCAGAACTCAACTATTTTGTTGCTAGGAGACAATTTGAATGCGAGACGGGATTCCCTGGCATCCATCCTCGAAAGGTGCTCTGGAGTCATTCCATATGGGATGTCCTGGAGCTGACCAACAGGTCTCCATTGTCCCGCAGAAGGAATCCTTGAAGGGGGCATCCCACAATTTCCAACGTGGGAAAACCTCCATGGCCTTGAGATTCCGCTTCATTCATGAAGGGGCAGTCATGCACAGAAACTCCAATCCGAGCCAACGTCTGATCCTCGCCGTGACTTCAGATGCATGAGATATTTGTTCAGATCTGCAGGGGGTACCTGCCGTGCCCTCGGCCTGAAGCCCTAGTCTAGCTTGTGTTCTCAGACTTCTGTCCTCACACTCCTAATCCAGAAGCCCTCAAGTTTGGCAATTCCGGACCCACAATGCAGCACCCTGCTTCCCCTCTAGAAAATATATATTGCCTAATGAGTTTCCCAGGCACCTCAAATGAGGATAAACTTACACGGCACTCGACTGTACCTAAATTATATAGTCTAACCTGAGCTCTAATGCACTGTCTGGCACAACCTGAACCCGAAACTCCGGACCAACACCCAGGCAGCTGACTGCACACTGAGCACATCAGACCTGCCATGGCCTTAGGTCGTCATCTCTTCCCAACTGCGGTTTTCAGACTTCAGATCCTAGACCTTATATCCAACCACTGCCTAGGGTTGAAAATGATGCAGAAATCAGAGCTCCTTCCCCATGGCAAGAGACCTTGTGATTGGCATATTGTCCTAAGTTCAGTGTAGTTGAAACCAGTATGGCCCATGAGTCCCAGCCCCTGCTCGCGGGCCACATTGGTCACAAACACACATTGTGACGCTCAGGCTGTGCTCAGTCCTTAAGTAAGGCCACTCAGTGGCTGGATGAAGAGAAAGCATATTGGGCCTGCCATGCCCCTAGGCCCCAATTTTTAACCATAGTTTGGGTTGTCCCTTCACTCTTCCCCAGGGCTCTGCTTTGGAATTCCTCTTTGGTTGGGACACCTGAATTAACAAACCTGAGAGGAGACCGCCCATTCCATAGATTGATGGAAAGAAATTGGGACCGGGCCAAATCCACAGAGAGGAAGATTCGTCCATGGCCCATGAGGACTCCCCACATTCCACGCCCATCTTTGATACAAAATCCAGACAAAAGCCTGAGCAAGCGCCTCAGACTCGCTCTTTCTTCATATCCTGAAGAGTTTTTCTCATGGTTTGTAGATTGGACCTGCCATACCTATGTCCCCAACGTAAGCTGAGTTTGTGTTTTCAGACTTCTGTCCTCAAATTTCTGGGCCACACACCCTCCAGGCTGGGGCCCCTGGAGCCACACATTAGGACTGTGCCTACCCAATGATGGGAATTCTGCCCATTCCATTGTCCAAAATCGTACAAAATGGGAGAACCCTCCAAAGTTCCCGAGGCCATCCCAATAGTGTAGGTCTCCCGGGACAAACAAGGGCGGTCTGACACCAGCTGACCATCTACCTACACTCATACAAAACATGGATGTCCCCAGAGAAGAAGATGGAACCAGACAGGACCCTAGGTCATAATCGGATCCATTGCTTTGGTTTACAGGCATGTCTCCTCAAAAGCCTGGATTCCAAGGCCAGCATAGGGGGTTTCCTGAGGCACCCATCAGAACAAATCTCGTCTCCACAAGGAAACTTGTGCATGGGACCTATGTCAAAAGCTTAGGAGAACACTTCAGGGTACCGGTGCCACCACCCCATTCCATGGCCTTCATGGACACAAACACATATTAGGCCCCATCCTTGGGAAAGTCCATTTCAACTCAGCCACCCCGCTTGCTCCCGCAGAGCCATCAGATCTCAACTGACTTGTTGCTAGGAGACAATTGGAATGTGAGTCCCGCTTCCCTGGCATCCATCCCCGAACGGTGCTCTGGAGTCCTTCTATATGGGATATCCTGGAGCTTCCCAACAGGTCTCAATTGTCCCGCAGAAGGAATCCTTGAAGGGCTCGTCCCACAACTCCCAACGTGGGAAAACCTCCATGGCCATGAGATTCCGCTCCGTTCATGAAGGGGCAGTCATGCACCGAAACTCCAACCTGAGCCAAAGTCTGATCCTCGCCGTGACTTCAGAAGCATGAGATATTCGTTCAGATCTGCAGGGGGTAACAGCCATGCCCTCGACTTGAAGCCCAAGTCTAGCTTCTGCTCTCAGACTTGTCCTCACACTCCTGTTCCAGAATCTTTCATGTTTGACAATACCGGACCCACAATGCAGCACTCTGCCTACCTCTAGAAAAAATATATTGCCTAATGTGTTGCCTAGGCACCTCAAATGAGGATAAACCTACACGGCTCTCGACTGTACCTGAATTATATAATCTAACCTGGGCACTAATGCACTGTCTGACACAACCTGAGCCCGAACCTCCTGACCAACACCTAGGCAGCTGACCACACCTTGAGCACATCAGACCTGCCATGGCCTTAGGTCGTCTTCTCTTCCCAACTGGGATTTTCAGGCTTCAGAACCTAGATCTTAACACCAACCACTGCCCAGGGTTGAAAATGATGCAGAAATCAGAGCTCCTTCCCCATGGCAAAAGACCTGTGATTGGAATGTTGTCCAAAGTTCAGTGTAGTTGAAACCAGTGTGGCCCCTGAGGCCCCGCCCATGCTCGCGGGCCACATTGGTCACAAACACACATTGTGACACTCAGCCTGTACCCAGTCCTCAAGTAAGGCCCTCAGTGCCTGGATGAAGAGACAGCATATTGGGCCTGCCATTCCGCTAGGCGCCAATTTTTAACCATATTTTGGGTTGTCCCTTCACTCTTCCCCAGGTCTCTGCTTTGAAATTCCTCTTTGGTTGGGACACCTGAGGTAAAAAACCTGATAGGAGACCTCCCATCCCACAGATTGACGGAAAGAAATTGGGACTGGGCCAAATCCACAAAGAGGAAGATTCGTCCATGGCCCATGAGGCCTCCCCACATTCAATGCCCATCCTTGATACAAAATCCAGAGACAAAAGCCTGAGCAAGTGCCTCATTCTCGCTCTTTCTTCATATCCTGAAGAGTTCTTCTCATGGTTTGTAGATTGGACCTGCCATACCTACATCCGCAAACCTAAGCTGAGTTTGTGTTTTCAGACTTCTGTCCTCAAAGTCCTGGGCCACACACCCTCCAGGCTGGGGCCCCTGGAGCCAGACATTAGGACTGTGCCACCCAATCCATGGGAATTCTGCCCATTCCATTGTCCAAAATCGTACAAATTAGAAGTACCCTCCAAAGTCCCTGAGGCCATACCAATAGTGTAGGTCTCCCAGAACAAACAAGGGCGGTCTGACAACAGCTGAGCATCTACATCCACTCATACCATAAATGGATGTCCCCAGAGAAGACGATGGAACCAGACATGACCCTAGGCCATAATCGGATCCATTGCTTTGGTTTACAGGCATGTCTCCTCAAAAGCCTGGATTCCAAGACCAGCATAGGGGGTTTTCTGAGGCAACCATCAGAACAAATCTCGTCTCCACAAGAAAACTTGTGCATGGGACGTATGTCAAAAGCTTGGAGAATACTTCAGGGTCCCAGTGCCACCGCTCCATTCCAAGGCCTTCATGGACAAAATCACACATTAGGCCCCAAACTCGGGAAGGTCCATTTCAACACAGCCGCCCGATTGCTAACGCAGAGCCATAGAACTCAACTGTCTTGTTGCTAGGAGACAATTGGAATGCGAGGCTGGCTTCCCTGGCATCCATCCTTGAACGGTGCACTGCAGTCATTCCATATGGGATGTCCTGGAGCTGACCAACAGGTCTCAATTGTCCCGCAGAAGGAATCCTTGAAAGGGGATCCCACACTCCCAACGTTGGAAAACCTCCATGGCCGTGAGATTCCGCTCCGTTCATGAAGGGGCAGTCATGCACAGAAACTCTTACCCGAGCCAACTTCTGATCCTCGCCGTGACTTAAGATGCATGAGATATTGGATCAGATCTGCAGGGGGTACTTGCCATACTCTCGGCCTGAAGCCCAAGTCTAATTGTGTTCTCAGACTTCTGTCCTCACCCTCCTGGCCCAGAAGTCCTCAAGTTTGGCAATTCCGGACCCACAATGCAGCAATCTGCCTGCCCTCTAGGAAAAATATATTGCCTAATGATTTTCCCAGGCATCTCAAATGAGGATAAACTTCCACGGCACTCGACTGTACCTAAATTATATAGTCAAAACTGGGCACTAATGCACTGTCTGACACAACCTGAACGGGAAACTCTGGACCAACACACAGGCAGCTGACCGCACACTGAGCACATGAGACTCGCCATGGCCTTAGGTCGTCATCTCTTCCCAACTGTGGTTTTCAGGCTTCAGACCCTAGACCTTATCACAACCACTTCCCAGTGTTGAAAATGATGCAGAAATCAGAGCTCCTTCCCCATGGCAAGAGACCTTGTGATTGGCATGTTGTCCAAAGTTCAGTGTAGTTGAAACCAGTGTTGCCCATGAGGCCCCGCCCAACCTCGCGGCCACATTGGTCACAAACACACATGCTGACCCTCAGTCTGAACCCAGTCTTTAAGTAAGGCCACTCAGTGGCTGGATGAAGAGACAGCATATTGGGCCTGCCATGCCCCTAGGCCCCAATTTTTAACCATAGTTTGGGTTGTCCCTTCACTCTTCCCCAGGGCTCTGCTTTGGAATTCCTCTTTGGTTGGGACACCTGAGGTAACAAACCTGAGAGGAGACCTCCCATCCCACAGATTGATGGAAAGAAATTGGGACCGGTCCAAATCCACAGAGAGGAAAATACGTCCATGGCCCATGAGGCCTCCCCACGTTCCACGCCCATCTTTGATACAAAATCCAGAGACAAAAGCCTGAGCAAGCGCCTCAGACTCGCTCTTTCTTCATATCCTGAATAGTTCTTCTCATGGTTTGTAGATTGGACTTGCAATACTACTTCCCCAAACCTAAGCTGAGTTTGTGTTTTCAGACTTCTGTCCTCAAATTCCTGGGCCACACTCCCTCCAGGCTGGGTCCCCTGGAGCCACACATTAGGACTGTGCCTACCCAATCCATGGGAATTTTGCCCATTCCATTGTCCAAAATCGTACAAATTAGGAGAACTCTCCAAAGTCCCCGAGGCCATCCCAATAGTGTAGGTCTCCGGGGACAAACAAGGGCGGTCTGACACCAGGTGAGCATCTCCCTCCACTCATTCCATAGATGGATATCACCAGAGTAGAAGATTGAACCAGGCAGGACCCTAGGCCATAATCAGATCCATTGCTTTGGTTTACAGGCGTGTCTCCTCAAAAGCCTGGATTCCAATACCAGCATAAGGGATTTCCTAAGGCACCCATCAGAACAAAACTCGTCTCCACAATGAAACTTGTGCATGGGAGCTATGTCAAAAGCTTAGGAGAATACTTCAGGGTCCCAGTGCCACCGCCCCCTTCCAAGGCTCTCATACACAAACACACATTAGGCCCCATCCTCAGGAGAGTCCATTCAACTCAGCCACCCCGGTTGCTCCCGCAGAGCCATCCGATCTCCACTGTTTTGTTGCTATGAGACAATTGGAATTCGAGGCGGCCTTCCCTGCCATCCATCCTCCAACGTTGCTCTGGAGTAATTCCATATGGGATGCCTGGAGCTGCCCAACAGGTCTCAATTGTCCCCCAGAAGGAATCCTTGAAGGAGGTATCCCACAACTCCCAACGTGGGAAAACCTCCATGGCCTTGAGATTCTGCTCCGTTTATGAAGGGGCAGTCATGCACAGAAACTCCAACCTGAGCCAACGTCTGATCCTCGCCCTGACTTCAGATGCATGAGATATTGGTTCAGATCTGCAGGGGGTACCTGCCGTGCCCTCGGCCTGAAGCCCAAGTCTAGCTTGTGTTCTCAGACTTCTGTCCTCACACTCCTGGCCCAGAAGCCCAGAGTTTGGCAATTCCGGGCCCACAATGCAGCACTATGCCTGCTTTCTAGAAAAAATATCTTGCCTAAAGAGCTGCCCATGCACCTCAAATGAGGATAAACCTACATGGCACTCGACTGTACCAAAATCATATAGTCTAACCTGGGCTATAATGCACTGTCTGACACAACCTGAGCCAGAACCTCCTGACCAACACACAGGCTGCTGACCGCACACTGAGCATATCAGACCCGCCATGGCCTTAGGTCATCATCTCTTCCCAACTTCAGTTTTTCAGGCTTCAGAACCTAGACCTTATCTCCAACCACTGCCCAGGGTTGAAAGTGATGCAGACATCAGAACACCTTCCCCATGGCAAGAGACCCTGTGATTGGCATGTTGTCCAAAGTCAGTGTAGTTGAAACCATTGTGGCCCATGAGGCCCCGCCTTTGCTCGCGGGCCCCAATGGTCACAACCACACATTATGACCCACAGCCTGAGCCCAGTCCTCAAGTAAGGCCTCTCAGTGGCTGGATTTAGAGACAGCATATTGGGCCTTCCATGCCCCTATTCCAAATTTTTAACCATAGTTTGGGTTGTCCCTTCACTCTTCCCCAGGGCTCTGCTTTAGAATTCCTCTTCGGTTGGGACACCTGAGGTAACAAACCTGTGAGGAGACCTCCCATCCCACATATTGACGGAAAGAAATTGGGACCGGTCTAAATCCACAGAGAGGAAGATTCTTCCATGTCCCATGAGGCCTCCCCACATTCCACGCCGATCTTTGATACAAAATCCAGAGACAAAACCCTCAGCAAGCGCCTCAGTCTCGCTCTTTCTTCATATCCTGAAGATTTCTTCTCATGGTTTGTTGATTGGACCTGCCGTACCTACGTCCCCAAACCTAAGCTGTTTGTGTTTTCAGACTTCTGTCCTCAAATTCCTGGGCCACACACCCGCCAGGCTGGGGCCCCTGGAGCCACACATTAGGACTGTGCCTACCCAATCCATGGGAATTCTGCCCATTCCATTTTCCAAAATCGTACATATTAGGAAAACCCTCCAAAGTTCCCGAGGCCATCCCAATAGTGTATGTCTCCCGGTACAAACAAGGGCGGTCTGACACCAGCTGAGCATCAACCTCCACTCATACCATAGATGGATGTCCCCAGAGAAGAAGATGGAACCAGACAGGACCCTAGGCCATAATCGGATCCATTGCTTTGGTTTACAGGCATGTCTCCTCAAAAGCCTGGATTCCAAGACCAGCATAGGGGTTTACTGAAGCACCCATCAGAACAAATCTCGTCTCCACAAGGAAATTTGTGCATGGGACCTATGTCAAAAGCTTAGGAGAATACTTCAGGGTCCCGGTGCTACCGCCACATTGCAAGGCTTTAATGTACAGAAACACATATTAGGCCCCATCCTCAGGAAAGTCCATTTCAACTCAGCCACCCCGGTTGCTCCCGCAGAGCCATCAGATCTCAACTGTCTTGTTGCTTGGAGACAATTGGAATACGAGGTCCGCTTCCCTGGCATCCATCCCCGAACGGTGCTCTGGAGTCTTTCCATATGGGATATCCTGGAGCTGCCCAACAGGTCTCAATTGTCCCGCAGAAGGAATTTTTGAAGGGGGCATCCCACAACTCCCAACGTGGGAAAACCTCAATGGCCTCGAGATTCCGCTCCCTTCATGAAGCGGCCGTCATGCACAGAAACTCCACCTGAGCCAACGTCTG
The DNA here is from genome assembly GCF_964662115.1 of Mustela nivalis. Classification (NCBI taxonomy): domain Eukaryota; kingdom Metazoa; phylum Chordata; class Mammalia; order Carnivora; family Mustelidae; genus Mustela; species Mustela nivalis. The sequence continues at coordinate 1,210,366 of NW_028136496.1, forward strand.
ATCCTCGCCCTGACTTCAGATGCATGAGATATTGGTTCAGATCTGCACGGGGTACCTGCCGTGCCCTCGCCCTGAAACCCAAGTCTAGCTTGTCTTCTCAAACTTCCATCCTCACACTCCTGGCCACGAAGCCCTCAAGTTTGGCAATTCCGGACCCACAATGCAGCACTCTGCCTGCCCTCTAGAAAAAAGATTATTGCCTCATGAGCTGCCCAGGAACCTTAAATGAGGATCAACTTACACAGCACTCGACTTTACCCAAATTATATAGTCTAACCTGGGCACTAATGCACTGTCGAACACAACCTGAGCCCGGACCTCCTGACCAACACCCACAAAGCTGACCGCACACTGAGCCCATAAAACCCGCCATGGCCTTAGGTCATCATCTCTACCCTACCTCAGTTTTCAGGCTTCAGAACCAAGACCTTATCTCCAATCACTGCCCAGGGGTGAGTGTGATGCAGAAAACAGAACTCCTTCCCCATTGCTAAAAACCTTGTGCTTGGCATGTTGTCCAAAGTTCAGTGTAGTTGAAACCAGTGTGGCCCATGAGGCCCCGCCCATACTCGCGGGCCACATTGGTCACAAACACACATTGAGACCCTCAGACTGAGCCCAGTCCTCAAGTAAGGCCACTCAGTGGCTGGATGAAGAGATTGCATATTGGGCTTGCCATGCCCCTAGGCCCCAATTTTTAACCATAGTTCGGTTGTCCCTTCAGTCTTCCCCACGGCTTTGCTATGGAATTCCTCTTTTGGTGGGACACCTGAGGTAACAAAACTGAAATGAGTCCTCCTATCCGACAGATTGACGAAAAGCAATTGGGAATCGGGCCAAATCCTCAGAGAGGAAGATTCGTCCATGGCCCATGAGGCCTACCCGACATTCCACGGCCGACTCTGATACAAAATCCAGAAAAAAAAGCCTAAGCTAGCACCTCAGACTCGCACTTTCTTCATATCCTAAAGAGTTCTTCTCATGGTTTGTAGATCAGGCCTGCCATACCTACGTCCCCAAACCTAAGCTGAGTTTGTGTTTTCAGACTTCTGTCCTCCAAGTTTTGGGCCACACACCCACCAGACTGGGCCCCTGGAGCCACACATTAGGACTGTGCCTACCAATCCATGGGAATTCTGCCCATACCATGGTCCAAAATCGCACAAATTTGGAGAAACTTCCAACGTCCCTGAGGCCATCCCAATAGTGTAGGTCGCCCGGAACAAACAAGGGCTGTCTGACACCAGCTGATAATCGACCTCCACTCATACCATAGATGGATGTCCCCAGAGAAGAAGATTGAACCAGACAGGACCCTAGGCCATTATAGGATCCATTGCTTTGGGTTACAGGCATGTGTCCTCACAAGCCTGATTCCAATACGAGCATAGGGGTCTTCCTGAGGCACCCATCAGAAGTCATCTCGTCTCCACAAAGAAACCTGTGCATGGGAGCCATGTCCAAAGCTTAGGAGAGTACTTCAGGGTCCCGGTGCCACCGCCCCATTCCAAGGCCCTCATGGACACAAAAAAACATTAGGACCCATTTTCAGGAAAATCCATTTCAACTCAGCCACCCCGGTTGCTCCGGCAGAGCCATCAGATCTAAACTGTCTTGTTGCTAGAAGACAATTGTAATGCGAGGCGGGCTTCCCAGGCATCCATCCGCGAACGGTGATCTGGAGGCATTCCATATGGGATGTCCTTGAGCTGTCCAACAGGTTTAATTGTCCCGCAGAAGGAATCCTTGAAGGGGGCATCCCACAACTCCCAACGTGGGAAAACCTCAATGGCCTCGAGATTCCGCTCCCTTCATGAAGCGGCCGTCATGCACAGAAAATCCAACCTGAGCCAACGTCTGATCCTCGCCCTGACTTCAGATGCATGAGATATTGGTTCAGATCTGCAGGGGGTACCTGCCGTGCCCTCGCCCTGAAACCCAAGTCTTGCTTGTCTTCTCAGACTTCCGTCCTCACACTCCTGGCCCCGAAGCCCTCAAGTTTGTCAATTCTGGACCCACAATGCAGCACTCTGCCTGCCCTCTAGAAAAAAAATTATTGCCTCATGAGCGGCCCAGGCAACTTAAAAGAGGGTAAACCTACACAGCACACGACTTTACCCAAATTATATAGTCTAACCTGGGCACTAATGCACTGTCGAGCAAACCTGAGCCCGGACCTCCTGACCAACACTCAGAAAGCTGACCGCACACTGAGCACATAAAACCCGCCATGGCCTTAGGTCATCTTCTCTTCGCTACTTCAGTTTTCAGGCTTCAGAACCGAGACCTTATCTCCAATCAATGCCCAGGGGTGAGTGTGATGCAGAAATCAGAACTCCCCCTTACCCATGGCAGGAACCCTTGTGGTTGGCACGTAGTCCAACGTTCAGTGTAGGAGAAACCAGCATTCACCCTGAGGCCCCGCCCATTCTTGAGTGCGACGAGGGCATACACACGCATTGTGACCCTCAGCATGAGTCCTGCCCTCTAGTAAGTCCTCTCAGTGGCTGGATCATTAGATGTCATAATGGGCTTGACATGTCCCGAGCCCCAGTTTTACCCAGATTTCTGATTGTCCAGTCGCCCCTCTCCAGGGCTCTACTCTGGAATCCCTCATTTGGTGGGACACCAGAGGTTAATAAAGAAAACAACAACAACAACAACAAAAAAAAAACGGACTTCTTCCAGCCCACAGAATGACCCCAAACTCTTTGGACGGGGCCAAACACCAGAGAGTAAGACTCGTCCATTTCCCATGAAGTCACCCAGAAATTCCACGACCATGAGTGACACGATATCCAGAGACAAAAACTTGAGCAGGAGCCTCACACGCGCCCTTCTTTCAAATCCCGAAGAGTTCTCCTCATGGTCTGTAGGTCAGTCCTGCCATACCTATGACCCGAAACATAAGCCTAGTTTGTGTTTTCAGACAACTGTCCAAACAGCCCTGGCCTACACAACCTACTGGCTCAGGCCCCTGGAGCCAAACCTGAGGACTGTACTTGCCCTCTCCAAGGGAATAGTGTGTGCCCATTCCAATGGCCACAACCCTTCTAATAGGATACACCTCTAAAGTCCCTGATCCATCTCAATAGTGGTGGCTTCCCAGGAAATCAGGGGCAATCTGAGCCCAACTGAGCACCTACCTGCACTCAGACCCATAGACAGATGTCCCAGAGGTAAAAAGGAAAGAACAGGCCCCTAGGCACTAATCAGATCCATTGCTTTGGTTTCCAGGCATCTCTCCTCAGAGGCCTGGATTTCAAAAGCAGCATATAGCTGTTGCTTGACTCACCCATCAGAAAACATCTCATCTACACATGGGAAACTTGCACGTTGGAGCTGTGTCAAAGCCTCTGTTTAGGAGAAGCCTTTAGGGCCCCAGGGCCACCGCTTCATTCCAAGGTCTCCATAGACACAAAAGCACATTAGGAAACATCCCCAGGGGTGTCCACTTCAACTCAGCGTCCTCGGTTGCTCCCCACAGATCCAGGAGATCTAACCTGTCTTGTTGCTAGGAGACAATTGGAATGCGAGGTGGGCTACCCAGCCATCCATCCTTAGAACCCTGCTTAGAATCATTGGCCTGGAGCCAAACAACAGGTCTCAATTGTCCTGCAGAAGACTCTCTGCAGTTTGGAGCTTCTCACAACTCCCATCGTGGGAAAACCCCCATGGCCTCGTGATGCCCCCCCATTCATGAAGGGGCCATCAGGGACTGAAACTCCAACCTGAGGGATTGTCTGATCTTCGCCCTGACTACAGATGCACGAGATCTCGATTCAGGTCTGTAGATTGTGCCTGCCATGGCCTCACCCAGAAACCTAAGCCTAGCCTGTGTTCTCAGACTTTTGTCGTCAGACTACTGGCCCACAAGCCCTCCAGTTTGGCAATCCAGAACTACAATGCAGCACTCTGCCTGCCCTCCAGAAGAAAAACATTGTCCTCTGGGGCTACCCAGTAACCCCAAATTTGGATCAACCTCCACCGAACTTGGCTGTACCCTAAATACATAGGCTGACCAGGGCACTAATGCCCTTTCTGACACAGCCTCAGCCTGGATCCCCTGGCCCATCCCTGACAGCTGACCGCACACTGAGCACATAGAGCCGCCATGGCCTTAGGTCGTCATCTCTTCCCAAACTCGGTTTTCAGGTTTCAGAACCTAGACCTTATCTCCAATTACTGCCCAGGGTTGAAGGTGATGCAGAAATCAGAACTCCTTCCCCATGGCAAGAAACCTTGTGGTTGCCATGTTGTCCAACGTTCAAAGTAGTTGAAACCAGTGTGGCCCATGAGCTCCCGCCCATGCTCCCGGGCCACATTGGTCACAAACACACATTGTGACCCTCAGGCTGAGCCCAGTCCTCAAGTTAGGCCACTCAGTGGCTGGATGAAGAGATAGCATATTGGGCTTGCCATGCCCCTAGGCCCCAATTTTTAACCATAGTTCAAGTTTTCCCTTCAGTCTTCCCCACGGCTTGGCTTTGGAATTCCTCTTTTGGTGGGACACCTGAGGTAACAAAACTGAAATGAGTCCTCCCATCCCACAGACTGACGAAAAGCAATTGGGAATCGGGCCAAATCCTCAAAGAGGAAGATTCGTCCATGGCCCATGAGGCCTCCCCGACATTCCACGGCCATCGCTGATACAAAATCCAGAGACAAAAGCCTGAGCAAGCGCCTCAGACTCGCACTTTCTTCATATCCTGAAGAGTTCTTCTCATGGCTTGTAGATCGGGCCTGCCATACCTACGTCCCCAAACCTAAGCTGAGTTTGTGTTTTCAGACTTCTGTTCTCAAAGTTTTGGGCCACACACACTCCAGGCTGGACCCCTGGAGCCACACATTAGGACCGTGCCTACCAATCCATGGGAATTCTGCCCATTCCATGGTCCAAAATCGCACAAATTTGGAGAAACTTCCAACGTCCCTGAGGCCATCCCAATAGTGTAGGTCGCCCGGAACAAACAAGGGCTGTTTGACACCAGCTGATAATCGACCTCCACTCATACCATAGATGGATGTCCCCAGAGAAGAAGATTGAACCAGACAGGACCCTAGGCCATAATAGGATTCATTGCTTTGGGTTACAGGCATGTGTCCTCACAAGCCTGATTCCAATATGAGCATAGGGGTCTTCCTGAGGCACCCATCAGAACTCATCTCGTCTCCACAAGGAAACCTGTGCATGGGAGCCATGTCCAAAGCTTAGGAGAGTACTTCAGGGTCCCGGTGCCACCGCCCCATTCCAAGGCCCTCATGGACACAAAAACACACTAGGGCCCATCCTCAGGAAAGTCGATTTCAACACAGCCACCCCGGTTGCTCCGGCAGAGCCATCAGATCTAAACTGTCTTGTTGCTAGGAGACAATTGGAATGCGAGGCGGGCTTCCCAGGCATCCATCCGCGAACGGTGCTCTGGAGTCATTCTATATGGGATGTCCAGGAGCTGTCCAACAGGTCTCAATTGTCCAGCAGACGGAATCCTTAAAGGGGGCATCCCACAACTCCCAAAGTGGGAAAACCTCAATGGCCTCGAGATTCCGCTCCCTTCATGAAGCGGCCGTCATGCACAGAAACTCCAACCTGAGCCAACATCTGATCCTCGCCCTGACATCAGATGCATGAGATATTTGTTCAGATCTGCAGGGGGTACCTGCCGTGCCCTCGCCCTGAAACCCAAGTCTAGCTTGTCTTCTCAGACTTCCGTCCTCACACTCCTGGCCCCGAAGCCCTCAAGTTTGGCAATTCCGGACCCACAATGCAGCACTCTGCCTGCCCTCTAGAAAAAAAATTATTGCCTCATGAGCTGCCCAGGCAACTTAAATGAGGATAAACCTACACAGCACTCGACTTTACCCAAATTATATAGTCTAACCTGGGCACTAATGCACTGTCGAACAAACCTGAGCCCGGACCTCCTGACCAACACTCAGAAAGCTGACCGCACACTGAGCACATAAATCCCGCCATGGCCTTAGGTCATCATCTCTTCGCCTCCTCAGTTTTCAGGCTTCAGAACCGAGACCTTATCTCCAATCACTGCCCAGGGGTGAGTGTGATGCAGAAATCAGAACTCTTCCTTACCCATGGCAAGAACCCTTGTGGTTGGCACGTAGTCCAAGGTTCAGTGTAGGAGAAACCAGCATTCACCCTGAGGCCCCGCCCATTCTTGAGTGCGACGTGGGCATACACACGCATTGTGACCCTCAGCATGAGTCCTGTGCTCTAGTAAGTCCTCTCAGTGGCTGGACCATTAGATGTCATAATGGGCTTGACATGTCCCTAGGCCCCAATTTTTACCAGATTTCTGATTGTCCAGTCGCCCCTCCCCAGGGCTCTACTCTGGAATCCCTCATTTGGTGGGACACCTGAGGTTAAAAAAGAACACAAGAACAACAAAAAAAAAAAAACGGACTTCTTCCAGCCCACAGAATGACCCCAAACTCTTTGGGCGGGGCCAAACCACCAGAGAGTAAGACTCGTCCATTTCCCATGAAGTCACCCAGAAATTCCACGACCATGAGAGACACGATATCCAGAGACAAAAACTGGAGCAGGAGCCTCATACTCGCCCTTCTTTCAAATCCCGAAGAGTTCTCCTCATGGTCTTTAGATCGGTCCTGCCATACCTATGACCCGAAACATAAGCCGAGTTTGTGTTTGCAGACAACTGTCCAAACAGCCCTGGCCTACACAACCTACAGGCTCAGGCCCCTGGAGCTAAACCTGAGGACTGTACTTGCCCTCTCCAAGGGAATTGTGTGTGCCCATTCCAATGGCCAAAACCCTTCTAATAGGATACACCTCCATAGTCCCTGATCCATCTCAATAGTGGTGGCTTCCCAGGAAAAACAGGGGCAATCTGAGCCCAACTGAGCACCTACCTGCACTCAGACCCATAGACAGATGTCCCCAAAGGTAAAAAGGAAAGAACAGGCCCCTAGGCACTAATCAGATCCATTGCTTTGGTTTCCAGGCATCTCTCCTCAGAGGCCTGGATTTCAAAAGCAGCATATAGCTGTTTCTTGACTCACCCATCAGAAAACATCTCATCTACACATGGGAAACTTGCACGTTGGAGCTGTGTCAAAGCCTCTGTTTAGGAGGCCCCTTTAGGGCCCCAGGGCCACCGCTTCATTCCAAGGTCTCCATGGACACAAAAGCACATTAGGACCCATCCCCAGGGGTGTCCATTTCAACTCAGCGTCCTCGGTTGCTCCCCACAGATCCAGGAGATCTAACGTTACTTGTTGCTAAGAGACAATTGGAATGCGAGGTGGGCTACCCAGCCATCCATCCTTAGAACCCTGCTCAGTATCATTGGCCTGGAGCCAAACAACAGGTCTCAATTGTCTTGCAGAACACTCTCTGCAGTTTGGAGCTTCTCACAACTCCCATCGTGGGAAAACCCCCATGGCCTCGTGATGCCCCCCCATTCATGAAGGGGCCATCAGGGACAGAAACTCCAACCTGAGCATCGTCTGATTCCCGCCCTGACTTCAGATGCACGAGATCTCGATTTAGGTCTGTAGATTGTGCCTGCCATGGCCTCACCCAGAAACCTAAGCCTAGCTTGTGTTCTCAGACTTTGGTCGTCAGACTACTGGCCCACAAGCCCTCCAGTTTGGCAATCCAGAACTACAATGCAGCACTCTGCCGGCCCTCCAGAAGAAAAACATTGCCCTCTGGGGCTACCCAGTAACCCAAAATGAAAATCAACCTGCACTGACCTTGCCTGTACCCCAAATACATAGGCAGACCAGGGTACTAATGCCCTTTCTGACACAGCCTGAGCCTGGACCCCTTGCCCCTCCCAGACAGCTGGCCGCACACTGACCACATCGAGTCGCCATGGCCTTAGGGCGTCATCTCTTCCCAACCTCGGTTTTCAGGTTTCAGAACCTAGATATTATCTCCAATCACTGCCCAGGGTTGAAGGTGATGCAGAAACCAGAACTCCTTCCCCATGGCAAGAAACCTTGTGGTTGGCATGTTGTCCAACGTTCAGTGTAGTTGAAAGCAGTGAGGCCCATGAGGCCCCGCCCATGCTCGCGGGCCACATTGGTCACAAACACACATTGTGACCCTCAGGCTGAGCCCAGTCCTCAAGTAAGGCCACTCAGTGGCTGGATGAAGAGATAGCATATTGGGCTTGCGATGCCCCTAGGCCCCAATTTTTAACCATAGTTCGCGTTGTCCCTTCAATCTTCCCCACGGCTTGGCTTTGTAATTCCTCTTTTGGTGGGACACCTGAGGTAACAAAACTGAAATGAGTACTCCCATCCCACAGATTGACGAAAAGCAATTGGGATCAGGCCAAATCCTCAGAGAGGAATATTCGTCCTTGGCCCATGAGGCCTCCCCGACATTCCACGGCCATCGCTGATACAAAATCCAGAGACAAAAGCCTGAGGAAGCGCCTCAGACTCGCACTTTCTTCATATCCTGAAGAGTTCTTCTCATGGTTTGTAGATCGGGCCTGCCATACCTACGTCCCCAAACCTAAGCTGAGTTTGTGTTTTCAGACTTCTGTCCTCAAAATCTTGGGCCACACACCCTCCAGGCTGGGCCCCTGGAGCCACACTTTAGGACTGTGCCTACCAATCCATGGGATTTCTGCCCATTCCATGGTCCAAAATTGTACAAATTAGGAGAAACCTCCAAAATCTCTGAGGCCATCCCAATAGTGTAGGTCGCCCGGAACAAACAAGGGCTGTCTGACACGAGCTGATAATCGACCTCCACTCATACCATTGATGGATGTCCCCAGAGAAGAAATTGAACCAGACAGGACCCTAGGCCATAATAGGATCTATTGCTTTGGGTTACAGTCATGTGTCCTCAAAAGCCTGATTCCAATACGAGCATAGGTGTTTTCCTGAGGCACCCATCAGAACTCATCTCGTCTCCACAAGGAAACCTGTGCATGGGAGCCATGTCCAAAGCTTAGGAGAGTACTTCAGGGTCCCGGTGCCACCGCCCCATTCCAAGGCCCTCATGGACACAAAAACACATTAGGACCCATCCTCAGGATAGTCCATTTCAAATCAGGCACCCCGGTTGCTCCGGCAGAGCCATCAGATCTAAACTGTGTTGTTGCTAGGAGACAATTGGAATGCGAGGCGGGCTTCCCAGGCATCCATCCGCGAACGGTGCTCTGGAGTCATTCCATATGAAATGTCCTGGAGCTGTCCAACAGGTCTCAATTGTCCCACAGAAGGAATCCTTGAAGGGGGCATCCCACAACTCCCAACGTGGGAAAACCTCAATGGCACCGAGATTTCGCTCCCTTCATGAAGCGGCCGTCATGCACAGAAACTCCAACCTGAGCCAACGTCTGATCCTCGCCCTGACTTCAGATGCATGAGATATTGGTTCAGATCTGCAGGGGGTACCTGCCATGCCCTCGCCCTGAAACCCATGTCTAGCTTGTCTTCTCAGGATTCCGTCCTCACACTCCTGGCCCCGAAGCCCTCAAGGTTGGCAATTCCGGACCCACAATGCAGCACTCTGCCTGTCCTCTAGAAAATAAATTATTGCCTCATGAGCTGCCAAGGCACCTTAAATGAGGATAAACATACACAGCATTCGACGTTACCCAAATTATATAGTCTAACCTGGGCACTAATGCACTGTCGAACACAACCTGAGCCCGGACCTCCTGACCATCACCCAGAAAGATGACCGCACACTGAGCACATAAAACCCGCCGTGGCCTTAGGTCATCATCTCTTCACTACCTCCATTTTCAGGCTTCAGAACCGAGACCTTATCTCCAATCACTGCCCAGGGGTGAGTGTGATGCAGAAATCAGAACTCCTCCTTACCCATGGCAAGAACCCTTGTGGTTGGCACGTTGTCCAACGTTCAGTGTAGGAGAAACCAGCATTCACCCTGAGGCCCCACCCATTCTTGCGTGCGACGAGGGAATACATACGCATTGTGACCCTCAGCATGAGTCCTGTCCTCTAGTAAGTCCTCTCAGTGGCTGGACCATTAGATATCATAATGGGCTTGACATGTCCCTACGCCCCAATTTTTAACCAGATTTCTGACTGTCCAGTCGCCCCTCCCCAGGGCTCTACTCTGGAATTCCTCATTTTTTGGGACACCTGAAGTTAAAAAAGTAAACAACAACAACAACAACAACAAAACGGACTTCTTCCAGCCCACAGATTGACCCCAAACTCTTTGGACGGGGCCAAACCACCAGAGAGTAAGACTCGTCCATTTCCCATGAAGTCACCCAGAAATTCCACGACCATGAGTGACACGATATCCAGAGACAAAAACTTGAGCAGGAGCCTCACACGCGCCCTTTTTCAAATCCCGAAGAGTTCTCCTCATGGTCTGTAGGTCAGTCCTGCCATACCTATGACACGAAACATAAGCCGAGTTTGTGTTTTCAGACAACTGTCCAAACAGCCCTGGCCTACACAACCTACAGGCTCAGGCCCCTGGAGCCAAACCTGAGGACTGTACTTGCCCTCTCCAAGGGAATTTTGTGTGCCCATTCCAATGGCCACAACCCTTCTAATAGGATAAACCTCCAAATCCCTGATCCATCTCAATAGTGGTGGCTTCCCAGGAAAAACAGGGGCAATCTGAGCCCAACTGAGCACCTACCTGCACTCAAACCCATAGACAGATGTCTCCAGAGGGAAAAAGGAAAGAACAGGCCCCTAGGCACTAATCAGATCCATTGCTTTGGTTTCCAGGCATCTCTCCTCAGAGGCCTGGATATCAAAACAGCATATGGCTGTTTCTTGACTCACCCATCAGAAAACATCTCATCTACACATGGGAAACTTACACGTTGGAGCTGTGTCAAAGCTTCTGTTTAGGAGAACCCTTTAGGGACCCAGTGCCACCGCTTCATTCCAAGGTCTCCATAGACACAAAAGCACATTAGGACCCATCCTCAGGGGTGTCCATTTCAACTCAGCGTCCTTGGTTGTTCCCCACAGATCCAGGAGATCTAACCTGTCTTGTTGCTAGGAGACAATTGGAAATCGAGGTGGGCTACCCAGCCATCCATCCTTAGAACCCTGCTCAGAATCATTGGCCTGGACCCAAGCAACAGGTCTCAATTGTCCTGCAGAAGACTCTCTGCAGTTTGGAGCTTTTCAAAACTCCCATCGTGGGAAAACCCCCATGGCCTCGTGATGCCCCCCCATTCGTGAAGGGGCCATCAGGGACAGAAACTCCAACCTGAGCATCGTCTGATTCCCGCCCTGACTTCAGATGCACGAGATCTCGATTTAGGTCTGTAGATTGTGCCTGCCATGGCCTCACCCAGAAACCTAAGCCTAGCTTGTGTTCTCAGACTTTGGTCGTCAGACTACTGGCCCACAAGCCCTCCAGTTTGGCAATCCAGAACTACAATGCAGCACTCTGCCGGCCCTCCAGAAGAAAAACATTGCCCTCTGGGGCTACCCAGTAACCCAAAATGAAAATCAACCTGCACTGACCTTGCCTGTACCCCAAATACATAGGCAGACCAGGGTACTAATGCCCTTTCTGACACAGCCTGAGCCTGGACCCCTTGCCCCTCCCAGACAGCTGGCCGCACACTGACCACATCGAGTCGCCATGGCCTTAGGGCGTCATCTCTTCCCAACCTCGGTTTTCAGGTTTCAGAACCTAGATATTATCTCCAATCACTGCCCAGGGTTGAAGGTGATGCAGAAACCAGAACTCCTTCCCCATGGCAAGAAACCTTGTGGTTGGCATGTTGTCCAACGTTCAGTGTAGTTGAAAGCAGTGAGGCCCATGAGGCCCCGCCCATGCTCGCGGGCCACATTGGTCACAAACACACATTGTGACCCTCAGGCTGAGCCCAGTCCTCAAGTAAGGCCACTCAGTGGCTGGATGAAGAGATAGCATATTGGGCTTGCGATGCCCCTAGGCCCCAATTTTTAACCATAGTTCGCGTTGTCCCTTCAATCTTCCCCACGGCTTGGCTTTGTAATTCCTCTTTTGGTGGGACACCTGAGGTAACAAAACTGAAATGAGTACTCCCATCCCACAGATTGACGAAAAGCAATTGGGATCAGGCCAAATCCTCAGAGAGGAATATTCGTCCTTGGCCCATGAGGCCTCCCCGACATTCCACGGCCATCGCTGATACAAAATCCAGAGACAAAAGCCTGAGGAAGCGCCTCAGACTCGCACTTTCTTCATATCCTGAAGAGTTCTTCTCATGGTTTGTAGATCGGGCCTGCCATACCTACGTCCCCAAACCTAAGCTGAGTTTGTGTTTTCAGACTTCTGTCCTCAAAATCTTGGGCCACACACCCTCCAGGCTGGGCCCCTGGAGCCACACTTTAGGACTGTGCCTACCAATCCATGGGATTTCTGCCCATTCCATGGTCCAAAATTGTACAAATTAGGAGAAACCTCCAAAATCTCTGAGGCCATCCCAATAGTGTAGGTCGCCCGGAACAAACAAGGGCTGTCTGACACGAGCTGATAATCGACCTCCACTCATACCATTGATGGATGTCCCCAGAGAAGAAATTGAACCAGACAGGACCCTAGGCCATAATAGGATCTATTGCTTTGGGTTACAGTCATGTGTCCTCAAAAGCCTGATTCCAATACGAGCATAGGTGTTTTCCTGAGGCACCCATCAGAACTCATCTCGTCTCCACAAGGAAACCTGTGCATGGGAGCCATGTCCAAAGCTTAGGAGAGTACTTCAGGGTCCCGGTGCCACCGCCCCATTCCAAGGCCCTCATGGACACAAAAACACATTAGGACCCATCCTCAGGATAGTCCATTTCAAATCAGGCACCCCGGTTGCTCCGGCAGAGCCATCAGATCTAAACTGTCTTGTGGCTAGGAGACAATTGGAATGCGAGGCGGGGTTCCCAGGCAGCCATCCGCGAATGGTACTCTGGAGTCATCCATATGGGATGTCCTGGAGCTGTCCAACAGGTCTCAATTGCCCCGCAGAAGGAACCCTTGAAGGGGGCATCCCACAACTCCCAACGTGGGAAAACCTCAATGGCCCCGAGATTCCGCTCCCTTCATTAAGCGGCCGTCATGCACAGAAACTCCAACCTGAGCCAACGTCTGATCCTCGCCCTGATTTCAGATGCATGAGATATTGGTTCAGATCTGCAGGGGGCACCTGCTGTGCCCTCAACAAAACCCAAGTCTAGCTTGTCTTCTCAGACTTCCGTCCTCACACTCCTGGCCCCGAAGCCCTCAAGGTTGGCAATTCCGGACCCACAATGCAGCACTCTGCCTGCCCTCTAGAAAAAATATATTGCCTAATGAGCTGCCCAGGCACCTTAAATGAGGATAAACCTACACAGCACTCGACGTTACCCAAATTATATAGTCTAACCTGGGCACTAATGCACTGTCGAACACAACCTGAGCCCGGACCTCCTGACCAACACCCAGAAAGCTGACCGCACACTGAGCACATAAAACCCGCCATGGCCTTAGGTCATCATCTCTTCCCAACCTCCGTTTTCAGGCTTCAGAACCGAGACCTTATCTCCAATCACTGCCCAGGGGTGAGTGTGATGCAGAAATCAGAACTCACCTTACCCATGGCAAGAACCCTTGTAGTTGGCACGTTGTCCATCGTTCAGTGAAGGAGAAACAAGCATTCACCCTGAGGCCCCGCCCATTCTTGCGTGCGATGAGGGCATACATATGCATTGTGACCCTCAGCATGAGTCCTGTCCTCTAGTAAGTCCTCTCAGTGGCTGGACCATTAGATGTCATAATGGGCTTGCCATGTCCCTAGGCCCCAATTTTTAACCAGATATCTGATTGTCCAATCGCCCCTCCCCAGGGCTCTACTCTGGAATCCCTCATTTTGTGGGACACCTGAGGTTAAAAAAGAAAACAACAACAACAACAAAAAAAAAAAACACGGACTTCTTCCAGCCCACAGATTGACCCCAAACTCTTTGGACGGGGCCAAACCACCAGAGAGTAAGACTCGTCCATTACCCATGAAGTCACCCAGAAATTCCACGACCATTAGTGACACGATATCCAGAGACAAAAACTTGAGCATGAGCCTCACACTCGCCCTTTTTTCAAATCCCGAAGAGTTCACCTCATGGTCTGTAGGTCAGTCCTGCCATACCTATGACCCGAAACATAAGCCGAGTTTGTGTTTTCAGACAACTGTCCAAACAGCCCTGGCCTACACAACCTACAGGCTCAGGCCCCTGGAGCCAAACCTGAGGACTGTACTTGCCCTCTCCAAGGGAATTGTTTGTGACCATTCCAATGGCCACAACCCTTCTAATAGGATAAACCTCCAAAGTCCCTGATCCATCTCAATATTGGTGGCTTCCCAGGAAAAACAGGGGCAATCTGAGCCCCAATGAGCACCTACCTGCACTCAGACCCATAGACAGATGTCTCCAGAGGTAAAAAAGGAAAGAACAGGCCCCTAGGCACTAATCAGATCCATTGCTTTGGTTTCCAGGCATCTCTCCTCAGAGGCCTGGATATCAAAACAGCATATAGCTGTTTCTTGACTCACCCATCAGAAAACATCTCATCTACACATGGGAAACTTGCACTTTGGAGCTGTGTCAAAGCCTCTGTTTAGGAGAACCCTTTAGGGCCCCAGTGCCACCGCTTCATTCCTAGGTCTCCATAGACACAAAAGCACATTAGGACCCATCCCCAGGGGTTTCCATTTCAACTCAGCGTCCTCGGTTGCTCCCCACAGAACCAGGAGATTTAACCTGTCTTGTTGCTAGGAGACAATTGGAATGCGAGGTGGGCTACCCAGCCATCAATCCTTAGAACCCTGCTCAGAATCATTGGCCTGGACCCAAGCAACAGGTCTCAATTGTCCTGCAGAAGACTCTCTGCAGTTTGGAGCTTCTCACAACTCCCATCGTGGGAAAACCCCCATGGCAACGTGATGCCCCCCCATTCATGAAGGGGCCATCAGGGACAGAAACTCCAACCTGAGCGATCGTCTGATACTCGCCCTGACTTCAGATGCACGAGATCTCGATTCAGGTCTGTAGATTGTGCCTGCCATGGCCTCACCCAGAAACCTAAGCCTAGCCTGTGTTCTCAGACTTTGGTCGTCAGACTACTGGCCCACAAGCCCTCCAGTTTGGCAATACAGATCTACAATGCAGCACCCTGCCCGCCCTCCAGAAGAAACCATTGTCCTCTGGGGCTACCCAGTAACCCCAAATGAGGATCAACCTGCACCGACCTTGGCTGTACCCCAAATACATAGGCTGACCAGGGCACTATTGCCATTCTTAACACAGTCTGAGCCTGGACCCCCTGGCCCCTCTCAGTCAGCTGGCCGCACACTGAGCACATCGAGCCGCCGTGGCCTTAGGTCGTCATCTTTTCACAACCTCGGTGTTCAGGATTCAGAACCTAGACCTTATCTCCAATCACTGCCCAGGGTTGAAGGTGATGCAGAAATCAGAACTCCTTCCCCATGGCAAGAAACCTTGTGGTTGGCATGTTGTCCAACGTTCAGTGTAGTTGAAACCAATGTGGCTCATGAGGCCCGCCCATGCTCGCCGGCCACATTGGTCACAAACACACATTGTGACCCTCAGGCTGAGCCCAGTCCTCAAGTAAGGCCACTCAGTGGCTGGATGAAGAGATAGCATATTGGGCTTGCCATGCCCCTAGGCCCTAATTTTTAACCATAGTTCGGGTTGTCCCTTCAGTCTTCCCCACGGCTTTGCTTTGGAATTCCTCTTTTGGTGGGACACCTGAGGTAATAAAACTGAAATGAGTCCTCCCATCCCACAGATTGACGAAAAGCAATTGGGAATCGGGCCAAATCCTCAGAGAGGAAGATTCGTCCATGGCCCATGAGGCCTCCCCGACATTCCACGGTCATCGCTGATATAAAATCCAGAGACAAAAGCTTGAGCAAGCGCCTCAGACTCGCACTTTCTTCATATCCTGAAGAGTTCTTCTCATGGTTTGTAGATCGGGCCTGCCATACCTACGTCCCCAAACCTTAGCTGAGTTTGTGTTTTCAGACTTCTGTCCTCAAAGTCCTGGGCCACACACGATTCAGGCTGGGCCCCTGGAGACACACATTAGGACTGTGCCTACCAATCCATGGGAATTCTGCCCATTCCATGGTCCAAAATCATACAAATTAGGAGAAACCTCCAAAGTCCCTGAGGCCATCCCAATAGTGTAGGTCGCCCGGAACAAACAAGGGCTGTCTGACACCAGCTGATAATCGACCTCCACTCATACATAGATGGATGTCCCCAGAGAAGAAGATTGAACCAGACAGGACCCTAGGCCATAATAGGATCCATTTCTTTGGGTTACAGGCATGTGTCCTCAAAAGCCTGATTCCAATACGAGCATAGGGGTTTTCCTGAGGCACCCATCAGAACTCATCTCGTCTCCACAAGGAAACCTGTGCATGGGAGCCATGTCCAAAGCTTAGGAGAGTACTTCAGGGTCCGGGTGCCACTGCCCCATTCCAAGGCCCTCTTGGACACAAAAACACTTTAGGACCCATCCTCAGGAAAGTCCATTTCAACTCAGCCACCCCGGTTGCTCCGGCAGAGCCATCAGATCTAAACTGTCTTATGGCTAGGAGACAATTGGAATGCGAGGCGGGCTTCCCAGGCATCCATCCGCGAATGGTGCTCTGGAGTCATTCCATATGGGATGTCCTGGAGCTGTCCAACAGGTCTCAATTGTCCCGCAGAAGGAATCCTAGAAGGGGGCATCCCACAACTCCCAACGTGGGAAAACCTCAATGGCCCCGAGATTCCGCTCCCTTCATGAAGCGGCCGTCATGCACAGAAACTCCAACCTGAGCCAACGTCTGATCCTCGCCCTGACTTCAGATGCATGAGATATTGGTTCAGATCTGCAGGGGGTAACTGCCGTGCCCTCACCCTGAAACCCAAGTCTAGCTTGTCTTCTCAGACTTCCATCCTCACACTTCTGGCCCCGAAGCCCTCAAGTTTGGCAATTCCGGACCCACAATGCAGCACTCTGCCTGCCCTCTAGAAAAAAAAAAAATTATTGCCTCATGAGCTGCCCAGGCAACTTAAATGAGGATAAACCTACACAGCACTCGACGTTACCCAAATTATATAGTCTAACCAGGGCACTAATGCACTGTCGAACAAAACCTGAGCCCGGACCTCCTGACCAACACCCAGAAAGCTGACCGTACACTGAGCACATAAAACCCGCCATGGCCTTAGGTCAACATCTCTTCCCTACCTCCGTTTTCAGGCTTCAGAACCGAGACCTTATCTCCAATCACTGTACAGGGGTGAGTGTGATGCAGAAATCAGAACTCCTCCTTACCCATGGCAAGAACCCTTCTGGTTGGCACGTTGTCCAACGTTCAGTGTAGGAGAAACCAGCATTCACCCTGAGGCCCTGCCCATTCTTGCGTGCGACGAGGGCATACATACGCATTGTGACCCTCAGCATGAGTCCTGTCCTCTACTAAGTCCTCTCAGTGGCTGGACCATTAGATGTCATAATGGGCTTGACATGTCCCTATGCCCCAATTTTTAACCAGATTTCTGATTGTCCAGTAGCCCCTCCCCAGGGCTCTACTCTGGAATCCCTCATTTGGTGGGACACCTGAGGTTAAAAAAGACAACAACAAGAACAAAAAAAAAAAAAAAAACACGGACTTCTTCCAGCCCACAGATTGACCCCTAACTCTTTGGACGGGGCCAAACCACCAGAGAGTAAGACTCGTCCATTTCCCATGAAGTCACCCAGAAATTCCACGACCATGAGTGACACGATATCCAGAGACAAAAACTTGAACAGGAGCCTCACACTCGCCCTTTTTTCAAATCCCGAAGAGTTCTCCTCATGGTCTGTAGGTCAGTCCAGCCATACCTATGACACCAAACATAAGCCGAGTTTGTGTTTTCAGACAACTGTCCAAACAGCCCTGGCCTACACAACCTAGAGGCTCAGGGCCCTGGAGCCAAACCTGAGGACTGTACTTGCCCTCTCCAAGGGAATGGTGTGTGCCCATTCCAATGGCCACAACCCTTCTAATAGGATAAACCTCCAAAGTCCCTGATCCATCTCAATAGTGGTGGCTTCCCAGAAAAAACAGGGGAAATCTGAGCCCAACTGAGCACCTATCTGCACTCAGACCCATAGACAGATGTCTCCAGAGGTAAAAAAAGGAAAGTACAGGCCCCTAGGCACTAATCAGATCCATTGCTTTGGTTTCCTGGCATCTCTCCTCAGAGGCCTGGATATCAAAACAGCATATAGCTGTTTCTTGACTCACCCATCAGAAAACATCTCATCTACACATGGGAAACTTGCACGTTTGAGCTGTGTCAAAGCCTCTGTTTAGGAGAACCCTTTAGGGCCCCAGTGCCACCGCTTCATTCCAAGGTCTTTATTGACACAAAAGCACATTAGGACCCATCCCCAGGGGTGTCCATTTCAACTCAGCGTCCTCGGTTGCTCCCCACAGAATCATGAGTTCTAAACTGTCTTGTTGCTAGGAGACAATTGGAATGCGAGGTGGGCTACCCAGCCCTCCATCCTTAGAAACCTGCTCAGAATCATTGGCCTGGACCCAAGCAACAGGTCTCAATTGTCCTGCAGAAGACTCTCTGCAGTTTGGAGCTTCTCACAACTCCCATCGTGGGAAAACCCCCATGGCCTCGTGATGCCCTCCCCATTCATGAAGGGGCCATCAGGGACAGAAACTCCAACCTGAGCGATCGTCTGATCCTCGCCCTGACTTCAGATGCACGAGATCTCGATTCAGGTCTGTAGATTGTGCCTGCCATGGCCTCACCCTGAAACCTAAGCCTAGCTTGTGTTCTCAGACATTGTTGTCAGACTACTGGCCCACAAACCCTCCAGTTTGGCAATCCAGATCTACAATGCAGCACCCTGCCCGCCCTCCAGAAGAAAAACATTGTCCTCTGGGGCTACGCAGTAACCCCAAATGAGGATCAACCTGCACCGAACGTGGCTGTACCCCAAATACATAGGCTGACCAGGGCACTAATGCCTTTTCTGACACAGCCTGAGCCTGGACCCCCTGGCCCCTCCCAGACAGCTGGCCGCACACTGAGCACATCGAGCCGCCGTGGCCTTAGGTCGTCATCTTTTCCCAACCTCGGTTTTCAGGGTTCAGAACCTAGACCTTATCTCCAATCACTGCCCAGGGTTGAAGGTGATGCAGAAATCAGAACTCCTTCCCCATGGCAAGAAACCTTGTGGTTGGCATGTTGTCAAACGTTCAGTGTAGTTGAATCCAGGGTGGCCCATGAGGCCCCGCCCATGCTCGCCGGCCACATTGGTCACAGACGCACATTGTGTCCCTCAGGCTGAGCCCAGTCCTCAAGTAAGGCCACTCAGTGTCTGGATGAAGAGATAGCATATTGGGCTTGCCATGCCCCTAGGCCCCAATTTTTAACCATAGTTCGGGTTGTCCCTTCAGTCTTCCCCACGGCTTTGCTTTGGAATTCCTCTTTTGGTGGGACACCTGAGGTATCAAAACTAAAATGAGTCCTCCCATCCCACAGATTGACGAAAAGCAATGGGGAATCGGGCCAAATCCTCAGAGAGTAAGATTCGTCCATGGCCCATGAGGCCTCCCCGACATTCCACGGCCATCGCTGATACAAAATCCAGAGACAAAAGCCTGAGCAAGCGCCTCAGACTCGCACTTTCTTCATATCCTGAAGAGTTCTTCTCATGGTTTGTAGATCGGGCCTGCCATACCTACGTCCCCAAACCTTAGCTGAGTTTGTGTTTTCAGACTTCTGTCCTCAAAGTCTTGGGCCACACACGATTCAGGCTGGGCCCCTGAAGACACACATTAGGACTGTGCCTACCAATCCATGGGAATTCTGCCCATTCCATGGTCCAAAATCATACAAATTAGGAGAAACCTCCAAAGTCCCTGAGGCCATCCCAATAGTGTAGGTCGCCCGGAACAAACAAGGGCTGTCTGACACCAGCTGATAATCGACCTCCACTCATACCATAGATGGATGTCCCCAGAGAAGAAGATTGAACCAGACAGGACCCTAGGCCATAATAGGATCCATTTCTTTGGGTTACAGGCATGTGTCCTCAAAAGCCTGATTCCAATACGAGCATAGGGGTTTTCCTGAGGCACCCATCAGAACTCATCTCGTCTCCACAAGGAAACCTGTGCATGGGAGCCATGTCCAAAGCTTAGGAGAGTACTTCAGGGTCCGGGTGCCACTGCCCCATTCCAAGGCCCTCATGGACACAAAAACACTTTAGGACCCATCCTCAGGAAAGTCCATTTCAACTCAGCCACCCCGGTTGCTCCGGCAGAGCCATCAGATCTAAACTGTCTTATGGCTAGGAGACAATTGGAATGCGAGGCGGGCTTCCCAGGCATCCATCCGCGAATGGTGCTCT
The DNA here is from genome assembly GCF_964662115.1 of Mustela nivalis. Lineage (NCBI taxonomy): Eukaryota > Metazoa > Chordata > Mammalia > Carnivora > Mustelidae > Mustela > Mustela nivalis. The sequence goes on from NW_028136496.1 coordinate 1,230,776, forward strand.
GGAGTCATTCCATATGGGATGTCCTGGAGCTGTCCAACAGGTCTCAATTGTCCCGCAGAAGGAATCCTAGAAGGGGGCATCCCACAACTCCCAACGTGGGAAAACCTCAATGGCCCCGAGATTCCGCTCCCTTCATGAAGCGGCCGTCATGCACAGAAACTCCAACCTGAGCCAACGTCTGATCCTCGCCCTGACTTCAGATGCATGAGATATTGGTTCAGATCTGCAGGGGGTAACTGCCGTGCCCTCACCCTGAAACCCAAGTCTAGCTTGTCTTCTCAGACTTCCATCCTCACACTTCTGGCCCCGAAGCCCTCAAGTTTGGCAATTCCGGACCCACAATGCAGCACTCTGCCTGCCCTCTAGAAAAAAAAAATTATTGCCTCATGAGCTGCCCAGGCAACTTAAATGAGGATAAACCTACACAGCACTCGACGTTACCCAAATTATATAGTCTAACCAGGGCACTAATGCACTGTCGAACAAAACCTGAGCCCGGACCTCCTGACCAACACCCAGAAAGCTGACCGTACACTGAGCACATAAAACCCGCCATGGCCTTAGGTCAACATCTCTTCCCTACCTCCGTTTTCAGGCTTCAGAACCGAGACCTTATCTCCAATCACTGTACAGGGGTGAGTGTGATGCAGAAATCAGAACTCCTCCTTACCCATGGCAAGAACCCTTCTGGTTGGCACGTTGTCCAACGTTCAGTGTAGGAGAAACCAGCATTCACCCTGAGGCCCTGCCCATTCTTGCGTGCGACGAGGGCATACATACGCATTGTGACCCTCAGCATGAGTCCTGTCCTCTACTAAGTCCTCTCAGTGGCTGGACCATTAGATGTCATAATGGGCTTGACATGTCCCTATGCCCCAATTTTTAACCAGATTTCTGATTGTCCAGTAGCCCCTCCCCAGGGCTCTACTCTGGAATCCCTCATTTGGTGGGACACCTGAGGTTAAAAAAGACAACAACAAGAACAAAAAAAAAAAAAAAAACACGGACTTCTTCCAGCCCACAGATTGACCCCAAACTCTTTGGACGGGGCCAAACCACCAGAGAGTAAGACTCGTCCATTTCCCATGAAGTCACCCAGAAATTCCACGACCATGAGTGACACGATATCCAGAGACAAAAACTTGAACAGGAGCCTCACACTCGCCCTTTTTTCAAATCCCGAAGAGTTCTCCTCATGGTCTGTAGGTCAGTCCAGCCATACCTATGACACCAAACATAAGCCGAGTTTGTGTTTTCAGACAACTGTCCAAACAGCCCTGGCCTACACAACCTAGAGGCTCAGGGCCCTGGAGCCAAACCTGAGGACTGTACTTGCCCTCTCCAAGGGAATGGTGTGTGCCCATTCCAATGGCCACAACCCTTCTAATAGGATAAACCTCCAAAGTCCCTGATCCATCTCAATAGTGGTGGCTTCCCAGAAAAAACAGGGGAAATCTGAGCCCAACTGAGCACCTACCTGCACTCAGACCCATAGACAGATGTCTCCAGAGGTAAAAAAAGGAAAGTACAGGCCCCTAGGCACTAATCAGATCCAATGCTTTGGTTTCCTGGCATCTCTCCTCAGAGGCCTGGATATCAAAACAGCATATAGCTGTTTCTTGACTCACCCATCAGAAAACATCTCATCTACACATGGGAAACTTGCACGTTTGAGCTGTGTCAAAGCCTCTGTTTAGGAGAACCCTTTAGGGCCCCAGTGCCACCGCTTCATTCCAAGGTCTTTATTGACACAAAAGCACATTAGGACCCATCCCCAGGGGTGTCCATTTCAACTCAGCGTCCTCGGTTGCTCCCCACAGAATCATGAGTTCTAAACTGTCTTGTTGCTAGGAGACAATTGGAATGCGAGGTGGGCTACCCAGCCCTCCATCCTTAGAAACCTGCTCAGAATCATTGGCCTGGACCCAAGCAACAGGTCTCAATTGTCCTGCAGAAGACTCTCTGCAGTTTGGAGCTTCTCACAACTCCCATCGTGGGAAAACCCCCATGGCCTCGTGATGCCCTCCCCATTCATGAAGGGGCCATCAGGGACAGAAACTCCAACCTGAGCGATCGTCTGATCCTCGCCCTGACTTCAGATGCACGAGATCTCGATTCAGGTCTGTAGATTGTGCCTGCCATGGCCTCACCCTGAAACCTAAGCCTAGCTTGTGTTCTCAGACATTGTCGTCAGACTACTGGCCCACAAACCCTCCAGTTTGGCAATCCAGATCTACAATGCAGCACCCTGCCCGCCCTCCAGAAGAAAAACATTGTCCTCTGGGGCTACGCAGTAACCCCAAATGAGGATCAACCTGCACCGAACGTGGCTGTACCCCAAATACATAGGCTGACCAGGGCACTAATGCCTTTTCTGACACAGCCTGAGCCTGGACCCCCTGGCCCCTCCCAGACAGCTGGCCGCACACTGAGCACATCGAGCCGCCGTGGCCTTAGGTCGTCATCTTTTCCCAACCTCGGTTTTCAGGGTTCAGAACCTAGACCTTATCTCCAATCACTGCCCAGGGTTGAAGGTGATGCAGAAATCAGAACTCCTTCCCCATGGCAAGAAACCTTGTGGTTGGCATGTTGTCAAACGTTCAGTGTAGTTGAATCCAGGGTGGCCCATGAGGCCCCGCCCATGCTCGCCGGCCACATTGGTCACAAACGCACATTGTGTCCCTCAGGCTGAGCCCAGTCCTCAAGTAAGGCCACTCAGTGTCTGGATGTAGAGATAGCATATTGGGCTTGCCATGCCCCTAGGCCCCAATTTTTAACCATAGTTCGGGTTGTCCCTTCAGTCTTCCCCACGGCTTTGCTTTGGAATTCCTCTTTTGGTGGGACACCTGAGGTAACAAAACTAAAATGAGTCCTCCCATCCCACAGATTGACGAAAAGCAATGGGGAATCGGGCCAAATCCTCAGAGAGTAAGATTCGTCCATGGCCCATGAGGCCTCCCCGACATTCCACGGCCATGGCTGATACAAAATCCAGAGACAAAAGCCTGAGCAAGCGCCTCAGACTCGCACTTTCTTCATATCCTGAAGAGTTCTTCTCATGGTTTGTAGATCGGGCCTGCCATACCTACGTCCCTAAAGCAAATTGAGTTTGTGTTTTCAGACTTCTGTCCTCAAAGTCTTGGGCCACACACCCTCCAGGCTGGGCCCCTGGAGACACACATTAGGACTGTGCCTACCAATCCATGGGAATTCTGCCCATTCCATGGTCCAAAATCATACAAATTAGGAGAAACCTCCAAAGTCCCTGAGGCCATCCCAATAGTGTAGGTCTCCCGGAACAAACAAGGGCTGTCTGACACCAGCTGATAATCGACTCCACTCATACCATAGATGGATGTCCCCAGAGAAGAAGATTGAACCAGACAGGACCCTAGGCCATAAAAAGATCCATTGCTTTGGGTTACAGGCATGTGTCCTCAAAAGCCTGATTCCAATACGAGCATAGGGGTTTTCCTGAGGCACCCATCAGAACTCATCTCGTCTCCACAAGGAAACCTGTGCATGGGAGCCATGTCCAAAGCTTAGGAGAGTACTTCAGGGTTCCGGTGCCACTGCCCCATTCCAAGGCCCTCATGGACACAAAAACACATTAGGACTCATCCTCAGGAAAGTCCATTTCAACTCAGCCACCCCGGTTGCTCAGGCAGAGCCATCATATCTAAACTGTCTTATGGCTAGGAGACAATTGGAATGTGAGGCAGGCTTCCCAGGCATCCATCCGCGAACGGTGATCTGGAGTCATTCCATATGGGATGTCCTGGAGCTGTCCAACAGGTCTCAATTGTCCCGCAGAAGGAATCCTTGAAGGGGGCATCCCACAACTCCCAACGTGGGAAAACCTCAATGGCCCCGAGATTCCGCTCCCTTCATGAAGCGGCCGTCATGCACAGAAACTCCAACCTGAGCCAACGTCTGATCCTCGCCCTGACTTCAGATGCATGAGATATTGGTTCAGATCTGCAGGGCGTACCTGCCATGCCCTCACCCTGAAACCCAAGTCTAGCTTGTCTTCTCAGACTTCCGTCCTCACACTCCTGGCCCCGAAGCCCTCAAGGTTGGCAATTCCGGACCCACAATGCAGCACACTGCCTGCCCTCTAGAAAATAAATTATTGCCTCATGAGCTGCCCAGGCACCTTAAATGAGGATAAACCTACACAGCACTCGACGTTACCCAAATTATATAGTCTAACCTGGGCACTAATGCACTGTCGAACAAAACCTGAGCCCGGACCTCCTGAGTTACACCGAGAAAGCTGACCGCACACTGAGCACATGAAACCCGCCATGGCCTTAGGTCGTCATCTCTTCCCTACCTCCGTTTTCAGGCTTAAGAACCGAGACCTTATCTCCAATCACTGTCCAGGGGTGAGTGTGATGCAGAAATCAGAACTCCTCCTTACCCATGGCAAGAACCCTTGTGGTTGGCGTGTTGTCCAACGTTCAGTGTAGGAGAAACCAGCATTCACCGTGAGGCCCCGCCCATTCTTGCGTGCGACGAGGGCATACATATGCATTGTGACCCTCAGCATGAGTCCTGTCCTCTAATAAGTCCTCTCAGTGGCTGGACCATTAGATGTCATAATGGGCTTGACATGTCCCTATGCCCCAATTTTTAACCAGATTTCTGATTGTCCAGTCGCCCCTCCCCAGGGCTCTACTATGGCATACCTCATTTGGTGGGACACCTGAGGTTAAAAAAGAAAACAACAACAACAACAAAAAAAAAAAAAACACGGACTTCTTCCAGCCCACAGATTGACCCCAAACTCTTTGGACGGGGCCAAACCACCAGAGAGTAAGATTCGTCCATTTCCCATGAAGTCACCCAGAAATTTCACGACCATGAGTGACACGATATTCAGAGACAAAAACTTGAGCAGGAGCCTCACACACGCCCTTTTTTCAAATCCCGAAAGTTCTCCTCATGGTCTGTACGTCAGTCTGCCATACCTATGACCCGAAACATAAGCCGAGTTTGTGTTTGCAGACAACTGTCCAAACAGCCCTGGCGTACACAACCTACAGGCTCAGGCCCCTGGAGCCAAACCTGAGGACTGTACTTGCCCTCTCCAAGGATATTGTGTGTGCCCATTCCAATGGCCACAACCCTTCTAATAGGATAAACCTCCAAAGTCCCTGATCCATCTCAATAGTGGTGGCTTCCCAGGAAAAACAGGGGCAATCTGAGCCCAACTGAGCACCTACCTGCACTCAGACCCATAGACAGATGTCTCCAGAGGTAAAAAAGGAAAGAACAGGCCCCTAGGCACTAATCAGATCCACTGCTTTGTTTTCCAGGCATCTCTCCTCAGAGGCCTGGATATCAAAACAGCATATAGCTGTTTCTTGACTCACCCATCAGAAAACATCTCATCTACACATGGGAAACTTGACGTTGGAGCTGTGTCAAAGCCTCTGTTTAGGAGAACCCTTTAGGGCCCCAGTGCCACCGCTTCATTCCAAGGTCTTTATTGACACAAAAGCACATTAGGACCCATCCCCAGGGGTGTCCATTTCAACTCAGCGTCCTCGGTTGCTCCCCACAGAATCATGAGTTCTAAACTGTCTTGTTGCTAGGAGACAATTGGAATGCGAGGTGGGCTACCCAGCCCTCCATCCTTAGAAACCTGCTCAGAATCATTGGCCTGGACCCAAGCAACAGGTCTCAATTGTCCTGCAGAAGACTCTCTGCAGTTTGGAGCTTCTCACAACTCCCATCGTGGGAAAACCCCCAAAGCCTCGTGATGCCCACCCCATTCATGAAGGGGCCATCAGGGACAGAAACTCCAACCTGAGCGATCGTCTGATCCTCGCCCTGACTTCAGATGCACGAGATCTCGATTCAGGTCTGTAGATTATGCCTGCCATGGCCTCACCCAGAAACCTAAGCCTAGCTTGTGTTCTCAGACTTTGGTCGTCAGACTACTGGCCGACAATCCCTCCAGTTTGGCAATCCAGAATTACAATGCAGCACCCTGCCCGCCCTCCAGAAGAAAAACATTGTCCTCTGGGGCTAACCAGTAACCCCAAATGAGGATCAACCTGCACCGAACTTGGCTGTACCCCAAATACATAGGCTGACCAGGGCACTAATGCCCTTTCTGACACAGCCTGAGCCTGGACCCCCTGGCCCCTCCCAGACAGCTGGCCGCACACTGAGCACATCGAGCCGCCGTGGCCTTAGGTCGTCATCTTTTCCCAACCTCGGTTTTCAGGGTTCAGAACCTAGACCTTATCTCCAATCACTGCCCAGGGTTGAATGTGATGCAGAAATCAGAACTCCTTCCCCATGGCAAGAAACCTTGTGGTTGGCATGTTGTCCAAAGTTCAGTGTAGTTGAAACCAGGGTGGCCCATGAGGCCCCGCCCATGCTCGCCGGCCACATTGGTCACAAACGCACATTGTGACTCTCAGGCTGAGCCCAGTCCTCAAGTAAGGCCACTCAGTGTCTGGATGAAGAGATAGCATATTGGGCTTGCCATGCCCCTAGGCCCCAATTTTTAACCATAGTTCGGGTTGTCCCTTCAGTCTTCCCCACGGCTTTGCTTTGGAATTACTCTTTTGGTGGGACACCTGAGGTAACAAAACTAAAATGAGTCCTCCCATCCCACAGATTGACGAAAAGCAATTGGGAATCGAGCCAAATCCTCAGGGAGGAAGATTCGTCCATGGCCAATGAGGCCTCCCCGACATTCCACGGCCATCGCTGATACAAAATCCAGAGACAAAAGCCTGAGCAAGCGCCTCAGACTCGCACTTTCTTCATATCCTGAAGATTTCTTCTCATGGTTTGTAGATCGGGCCTGCCATACCTACGTCCCCAAACCTAAGCTGAGTTTGTGTTTTCAGACTTCTGTCCTCAAAGTCTTGGGCCACACACCCTCCAGGCTGGGGCCCTGGAGACACACATTAGGACTGTGCCTACCAATCCATGGGAATTCTGCCCATTCCATGGTCCAAAATCATACAAATTAGGAGAAACCTCCAAAGTCCCTGAGGCCATCCCAATAGTGTAGGTCGCCCGGAACAAACAAGGGCTGTCTGACACCAGCTGATAATTGACCTCCACTCATACCATAGATGGATGTCCCCAGAGAAGAAGATTGAACCAGACAGGACGCTAGGCCATAATAGGATCCATTGCTTTGGGTTACAGGCATGTGTCCTCAAAAGCCTGATTTCAATACGATCATAGGGGTTTTCCTGAGGCACCCATCAGAACTCATCTCGTCTCCACAAGGAAACCTTTGCATGGGAGCCATGTCCAAAGCTTAGGAGAGTACTTCAGGGTCCCGGTGCCACCGCCCCATTCCAAGGCCCTCTTGGACACAAAAACACATTAGGACACATCCTCAGGAAAGTCCATTTCAACTCAGCCACCCCGGTTGCTCCCGCAGAGCCATCAGATCTAAACTCTCTTGATGCTAGGAGACAATTGGAATGCGAGGCGGGCTTCCCAGGCATCCATCCACGAACGGTGCTCTGGAGTTATTCCATATGGGATGTCTTGGAGCTGTCCAACAGGTCTCAATTGTCCCGCAGAGGGAATCCTTGAAGGGGGCATCCCACACCTCCCAACGTGGGAAAACCTCAATGGCCCGATATTCCGCTCCCTTCATGAAGCTGCCGTCATGCACAGAAACTCCAACCTGAGCCAACGTCTGATCCTTGCCCTGACTTCTGATGCATGAGATATTGGTTCAGATCTGCAGGGGGTACCTGCCGTGCCCTCAACCTGAAACCCAAGTCTAGCTTGTCTTCTCAGACTTCCGTCCTCACACTCCTGGCCCCGAAGCCCTCAAGGTTGGCAATTCTGGACCCACAATGCAGCACACTGCCTTCCCTCTAGAAAAAAAAATTACTGCCTCATGAGCTGCCCAGGCACCTTAAATGAGGATAAACGTACACAGCACTCGACGTTACCCAAATTATATAGTCTAACCTGGGCACTAATGCACTGTCGAACACAAACTGAGCCCGGATCTCCTGACCAACACCCAGAAAGCTGACCGCACACTGAGCACATAAAACCCGCCATGGCCTTAGGTCATCATCTCTTCCCTACCTCCGTTTTCAGGCTTCAGAACTGAGACCTTATCTCCAATCACTGCCCAGGGGTGAGTGTGATGCAGAAATCAGAACTCCTCCTTACCCATGGCAAGAACCCTTGTGGTTGGCACGTTGTCCAACGTTCAGTGTAGGAGAAACCAGCATTCACTCTGAGGCCCCGCCCATTCTTGCGTGCGAAGAGGGCATACATACGCATTGTGACCCTCAGCATGAGTCCTGTCCTCTAGTAAGTCCTCTCAGTGACTGGACATTTAGATGTCATAATGGGCTTGACATGTCCCTATGCCCCAATTTTTAACCAGATTTCTGATTGTCCAGTCGCCCCACCCAAGGGCTCTACTCTGGAATCCCTCATTTGGTGGGACACCTGATGTAAAAAAAAACAACAACAACAACAACAACAACAACAAAAAAAAAACGGACTTCTTCCAGCCCACAGATTGACCCCAAACTCTTTGGACGGGGCCAAACCACCAGAGAGTAAGACCCGTCCATTTCCCATGAAGTCACCCAGAAATTCCACGACCATGAGTGACACGATATTCAGAGACAAAAACTTGAGCAGGAGCCTCACACACGCCCTTTTTTCAAATCCTGAAGAGTTCTCCTCATGGTCTGTAGGTCAGTCCTGCCATACCTATGACCCGAAACATAAGCCGAGTTTGTGTTTTCAGACAACTGTCCAAACAGCCCTGGCCTACACAACCTACAGGCTCAGGCCCCTGGAGCCAAGCCTGAGGACTGTACTTGCCCTCTCCAAGGGTATTGTGTGTGCCCATTCCAATGGCCACAACCGTTCTAATAGGATAAACCTCCAAAGTCCCTGTTCCATCTCAATAGTGGTGGCTTCCCAGGAAAAACAGGGGCAATCTGAGCCCAACTGAGCACCTACCTTCACTCAGACCCATAAACAGATGTCTCCAGAGGTAAAAAGGAAAGAACAGGCCTCTAGGCACTAATCAGATCCACTGCTTTGTTTTCCGGGCATCTCTCCTCAGAGGCCTGGATATCAAAACAGCATATGGCTGTTTCTTGACTCACCCATCAGAAAACATCTCATCTACACATGGGAAACTTGCACGTTGGAGCTGTGTCAAAGCCTCTGTTTAGGAGAACCCTTTAGGGTCCCAGTGCCACCGCTTCATTCCAAGTTCTCCATAGACACAAAAGCACATTAGGACCCATCCCCAGGGGTGACCATTTCAACTCAGCGTCCTCGGTTGTTCCCCACAGATCCAGGAAATCTAACCTGTCTTATTGCTAGGAGACAATTGGAATGCTAGGTGGGCTACCCAGCCATCCATCCTTAGAACCCTGCTCAGAATCATTGGCCTGGACCCAAGCAACAGGTCTCAATTGTCCTGCAGAAGACTCTCTGCAGTTTGGAGCTTCTCACAACTCCCATCGTGGGAAAATCCCCATGGACTCGTGATGACCCCCCCATTCATGAAGGGGCCATAAGGGACAGAAACTCCAACCTGAGCGATCGTCTGATCCTCGCCCTGACTTCAGATGCACGAGATCTCGATTCAGGTCTGTAGATTATGCCTGCCATGGCCTCACCCAGAAACCTAAGCCTAGCTTGTGTTCTCATACTTTGGTCGTCAGACTACTGGCCCACAATCCCTCCAGTTTGGCAATCCAGAATTACAATGCAGCACCCTGCCCGCTCTCCAGAAGAAAAACATTGTCCTCTGGGGCTAACCAGTAACCCCAAATGAGGATCAACCTGCACCGAACTTGGCTGTACCCCAAATACATAGGCTGACCAGGGCACTAATGCCCTTTCTGACACAGCCTGAGCCTGGACCCCCTGGCTCCTCCCAGACAGCTGGCCGCACACTGAGCACATCGAGCCGCTGTGCCCTTAGGTCGTCATCTTTTTTCAACCTCGGTTTTCAGGTTTCAGAACCTAGACCTTATCTACAATCACTGCCCAGGGTTGAAGGTGATGCAGAAATCAGAACTCCTTCCCCATGGCAAGAAACCTTGTGGTTGGCATGTTGTCCAACGTTCAGTGTAGTTGAAACCAGTGTGTCCCATGAGGCCCCGCCCAAGCTCGCGGGCCACATTGGTCACAAACACACATTGTGACCCTCAGGCTGAGCCCAGTCCTCAAGTAAGGCCTCTAGTGGCTGGATGTAGAGACAGCTTATTGTGCCTGCCATGCCCCTAGGCCCCAATTTTTAACCATAGTTTGGGTTGTCCCTTCACTCTTCCCCAGGGCTCTGCTTTGGAATTCCTCTTTTGTTCAGACACCTGAGGTAATAAACCTGAAAGGAGACTTCCCATCCCGCAGATTGATGAAAAACAATTGGGATCGGGTCAAATCCACAGATAGGAAGATTCGTCCATGACCCATGAGTCCACCCCACATTCCACGGCCATCGTTGATATAAAATCCAAATGCAAAAGCCTGAGCAAGTGCCTCAGAATCGCTCTTTCTTCATATCCTGAAGATTTCTTCTCATGATTTGTAGATTGGGCCTGCCATACCTACATCCCCAAACCTAAGCTGAATTTGTGTTTTCAGACTTCTGTCCTCAAAGTCCTAAGCCACACACCCTCAGGTAGGGGCCCCTGAAGCCACACATTAGGACTGTGCCTACCCAATCCATGGGAATTCTGCCCATTCCATTGTCCAAAATCGTACAAATTAGGAGAACTCTCCAAAGTCCCCGAGGTCATCCCAATAGTGTAGGTATCCGGGGACAATCGAGGGAGGTAAGACACCAGGTGAGCATCTACCTCCACTCATTCCATAGATGAATATCCCCAGACAAGAAGAATGAACAAGACAGGACCCTAGGCCATAATCGAATACATTGCTTTGGTTTACAGGCATGTCTCTTCAAAAGTCTGGATTCCAATACCAGCATAAAGGGTTTCCTGAGGCACCCATCAGAACAAATCTCCTCTCCACAAGGAAACTTGTGCATGGGAGCTATGTCAAAAGCTTAGGAGAATACTTCAGGGTCCCAGTGCCACCGCCCCATTTCAAGGCCCTCATGGACACAAACACACATTAGGGCCCATCTTCAGGAAAGTCCATTTCAACTCAGCCACCCAGGTTGCTCCCTCAGAGGGATCCGATGTCAACTGTATTGTGGCTAGTAGACAATTGGATTGCGAGGCGGGCTTCCCTGACATCCATCCTCCAAGGGTGCTGTGGAGTCATTCCATATGGGATGTCCTGGAGCTGCCCAACAGGTCTCAATTGTCACACAGAAGGAATCATTGAAGGGGGCATCCCACCACTCCCACGTCGGAAAACCTCCATGGCCTTGAGATTCCGCTCCGTTCATGAAGGGGTAGTCATGCACAGAAACTCCAACCTGAGCCAACGTCTGATCCTCACCGTAACTTCAGATGCTTGAGATTTTGGTTGCGACTTCAGGGGTACCAGCCGTGCCCTCGGCCTGAAACTCAAGTCTAGCTTGTGTTCTCAGACTTCTGTCCTCAAACTCCTGGCCCAGAAGCCCAAAAGTTTGGCAATTCCGGACCCACAATGCAGCACTCTGCCTGCCCTCTAGAAAAAATATCTTGCCTAATGAGGTGCCCAGGCACCTCAAATGAGGATAAACCTACAGGGCACTCGACTGTACCCAAATTATATAGTCTAACCTGGGCACTAATGCACTGTCTGACACAACCTGAGCCAGAACCTCCTGACCATCACCCAGGAGGCTGACCGCACACTGAGCATATCAGACGCGCCATCGCCTTAGGTCGTCATCTCTTCCCAACTATGATTATTCAGGCTTCAGAACCTATACCTTATGTCCAATCACTGCTCACGATTGAAAATGATGCAGAAATCAGAACACCTTCCCCATGGCAAGAGACCTTGTGATTGGCATGTTGTGCAAGGTCCAGTGTAGTTGAAACCAGTTTGACCCATGAGGCCCCGCCCATGCTCGCGGGCCACATTTGTCACAAACACACATTTGACCCTCAGCCTGAGCCCAGTCCTCAAGTAAGGCCGCTCAGTGGCTGGATGAAGAAACAGCTTATTGGGCCTTCCATGCCCCTAGGCCCCAAATTTTTAACCATAGTTTGGGTTGTCCCTTCACTCTTCCCCAGGGCTCTGCTTTAGAATACTTCTTTTGTTCGGACACCTGAGGTAATAAACCTGAAAGGAGACCTCCCATCCCACAGATTGACGAAAAATAATTGGGACCGCCCCAATCCACAGAGAGGATATTCGTCCATGGCCCATGAGGCCTCCCCACATTCCACGGCCATCATTGATATAAAATCCAGAGACAAAACCCTGAGCAAGTGCCTCAGACTCGCTCTTTCTTCATATCCTGAAGAGTTCTTCTCATGGTTTGTAGATTGGGCCTGCCATACCTACGTCCCCAAACATAAGGTGAGTTTGTGTTTTCAGACTTCTGTCCTCAAAGTCCTGGGCCACACAGCCTCCAGGCTGGGGCCCCTGGAGCCACATATTCGGACTGTGCCTACCCAATCTATAAGAATTCTGCCCATTCCATTGTCCAAAATCTTACAAATTGGGAGAACTCTCCAAAGTCCCTGAGGCAATCCCAATAGTGTAGGTCTCCAGGGACAAACAAGGGTGGTCTGACACCAGGTGAGCATCTACCTCCACTCATTCCATAGAAGGATATCCCCAGAGAAGAAGATTGAACCAGACAGGATCCTAGGCAATAATCGGATCCATTGCTTTGGTTTACAGGCATGTCTCCTCAAGAGCCTGGATTCCAGACCAGCATAAGGGTTTTCCTGAGGCACCCATCAGAACAAATCTCCTCTCCACAAGGAACCTTGTGCATGGGAGCTATGTCAAAAGCTTAGGAGAATACTTCAGGGTCCCGGTGCCACCACCCCATTCCAAGGCCCTCATGGACACAAACACACTTTAGGCCCCATCCTCAGGAAAGTCCATTTCAACTCAGCCACCCCGGTTGCTCCCGCAGAGCCATCCGATCTCAACTGTATTGTTGCTAGGAGACAATTGGAATGAGAGGCGGGCTTCCATGGCATCCATCCTCGAACGGTGCTCTGGAGTCATTTCATATGGGATGTCCTTGAGCTGCCCAACTGGTCTCAATTGTCCCGCAGAAGGAATCCTTGAAGGGGGCATCACACAACTCCCAACGTGGGAAAAGCTCCATGGCTTCGAGATTCCGCTCCTTTTATGAAGGGGCAGTCATGCACAGAAACTACAACCTGAGCCAACGTCTGATCCTCGCCGTGACTTCAGATGCTTGAGATATGGTTTCCGATCTACTGGGGGTACCTACCGTGCCCTCGGCCTGAAGCCCAAGTCTATCTCGTGTTCTCAGACTTCTGTCCTCAAACTCCTGGCCCGGAAGTCCTCCATTTTGGCAATTCCGGACCCACAAGGCAGCACTCTGCCTGCCCTCTAGAAAAAATATCTTGCCTAATGAGGTGCCCAGGCACCTCAAATGAGGATAAACCTACACGGCACTCGACTGTACCCAAATTATATAGTCTAACTTGGGCACTAGTGCACTGTCTGAAACAACCTCAGCCAGAACCCCCTGACCAACACCCAGGCAGCTGACCGTACACTGAGCATATCAGACGCGCCATCGCCTTAGGTCGTCATCTCTTCCCAACTGCGATTTTTCAGGCTTCAGAACCTATACCTTATGTCCAATCACTGCTCACTATTGAAAATAATGCAGAAATCAGAACACCTTCCCCATGGCAAGAGACCTTGTGATTGGCATGTTGTCCAAGGTCCAGTGTAGTTGAAACCAGTTTGGCCCATGAGGCCACACCCATGTTCGCGGGCCACATTTGTCACAAACACACATTTGACCCTCAGCCTGAGCCCAGTCTCAAGTAAGGCCGCTCAGTGGCTGGATGAAGAGACAGCTTATTGGGCCTGCCAAGCCCCTATGCCGCAATTTTTAACCATAGTTTGGGTTTTCCCTTCACTCTTCCCCAGGGCTCTGCTTTGGAATTCCTCTTTTGTTCAGACACCTGAGGTAATAAACCTGAAAGGAGACCTCCCATCCCACAGATTGACGAAAAACAATTGGGATCGGGCCAAATCCACAGAGAGGAAGATTCGTCCATGGCCCATGAGTCCTCCCCCATTCCACGGCCATCGTTGATATAAAATCCAAATGCAAAAGCCTGAGCAAGTGCCTCAGACTCGCTCTTTCTTCATATCCTGAAGATTTCTTCTCATGATTTGTAGATTGGGCCTGCCATACCTACAACCCCAAACCTAAGCTGAGTTTGTGTTTTCAGACTTCTGTCCTCAAAGTCCTGGGCCACACACCCTCATGCTGGGGCCTCTGAAGCCACACATTAGGACTGTGCCTACCCAATCCATGGGAATTCTGCCCATTCCATTGTCCAAAATCGTGCAAATTAGGAAAACTCTCCAAAGTCCCTGAGGCCAAACCAATAGTGTAGGTCTCCGGGGACAAACAAGGGCGGTAAGACAGCAGGTGAGCATCGACCTCCACTCATTCCATAGATGAATATCCCCAGACAAGAAGAATGAACAAGACAGGACCCTAGGCCATAATCGAATACATTGCATTGGTTTACAGGCATGTCTCTTCAAAAGTCTGGATTCCAATACCAGCATAATGGGTTTTTTGAGGCACCCATCAGACCAAATCTCCTCTCCACAAGGAAACTTGTGCATGGGAACTATGTCAAAAGCTTAGGAGAATACTTCAGGGTCCCAGTGCCACCGCCCCATTCCAAGGCCCTCATGGGCAGAAACACACATTGGGGCCCATCCTCAGGAAAGTCCATTTCAACTCATCCACCCCGGTTGCTCCCGCAGAGGGATCCGATCTCAACTGTATTGTGGCTAGTAGACAATTGGATTGTGAGGCGGGCTTCCCTGGCATCCATTCTCCAAGGGTGCGCTGGTCATTCCATATGGGATGTCCTGGGCTGCCCAACAGGTCTCAATTGTCACACAGAAGGAATCATTGAAGGGGGCATCCCACCACTCCCACGTCGGAAAAACTCCATGGCCTTGAGATTCCGCTCCGTTCATGAAGGGGCGGTCATGCACAGAAACTGCAACCTGAGCCAACGTCTGATCCTCGCCGTGACTTCAGATGCTTGAGATATTGTTTCCGATCTGCAGGGGGTACCAGCCGTGCCCTCGGCCTGAAGCCCAAGTCTACCTTGTGTTCTCAGACTTTTGTCCTCACACTCCTGGCCCAGAAGCCAAAAAGTTTAGCAATTCCGGACCCACAATGCAGCACTCTGCCTGCCCTCTAGAAAAAATATCTTGCCTAATGAGGTGCCCAGGCACCTCAAATGAGGATAAACCTACACGGCACTCGACTGTACCCAAATTATATAGTCTAACTTGGGCACTAGTGCACTGTCTGACACAACCTCAGCCAGAACCCCCTGACCAACACCCAGGCAGCTGACCGCACACTGAGCATATCAGACGCGCCATCGCTTTAGGTCGTCATCTCTTCCCAACTGCGATTTTTCAGGCTTCAGAACTTATACCTTATGTCCAATCACTGCTCACGATTGAAAATGGTGCAGAAATCAGAACACCTTCCCCATGGCAAGAGACCTTGTGATTGGCATGTTGTCCAAGGTCCAGTGTAGTTGAAACCAGTTTGGCCCATGAGGTCCACCCATGCTCGCGGGCCACTATTGTCACAAACACACATTTGACCCTCAGCCTGAGCCCAGTCTCAAGTAAGGCCGCTCAGTGACTGGATGAAGAGACAGCTTATTGGGCCTGCCAAGCTCCTAGGTCCCAATTTTTAACAATAGTTTGGGTTGTCCCTTCACTCTTCCCCAGGGCTCTGCTTTGGAATTCCTCTTTTGTCGGACACCTGAGGTAATAAACCTGAAAGGAGACCTCCCATCCCACAGATTGACGAAAAAAATTGGGACCGCCCAAATCCACAGAAAGGAAGATTCGTCCATGGCCCATGATGCCTCCCCACATTCCACGGCCATCGTTGATATAAAATCCAGAGACAAAAGCCTGAGCAAGTGCCTCAGACTCGCTCTTTCTTCATATCCTGAAGAGTTCTGCTCATGGTGTGTAGATTGTGCCTGCCATACCTATGTCCCCAAACATAAGGTGAGTTTGTGTTTTCAGACTTCTGTCCTCAAAGTCCTGGGACACACAGCCTCCAGGCTGGGGCCCCTGGAGCCACACATTCGGACTGTGCCTACCCAATCCATGGGAATTCTGCCCATTCCATTGTCCAAAATCTTACAAATTGGGAGAACTCTCCAAAGTCCCCGAGGCAATCCCAATAGTGTAGGTCTCCAGGGACAAACAAGGGTGGTCTGACACCAGGTGAGCATCTACCTCCACTTATTCCATAGATGAATATCCCCAGAGAAGAAGAATGAACAAGACAGGACCCTAGGCCATAATCGAATACATTGCTTTGGTTTACAGGCATGTCTCTTCAAAAGTCTGGATTCCAATTCCAGCATAATGGGTTTCCTGAGGCACCCATCAGAACAAATATCCTCTCCACAAGGACTTGTGCATGGGAACTATCTCAAAAGCTTAGGAGAATACTTCAGGGTCCCGGGGTCACCGCCCCATTCCAAGGCCCTCATGGACAGAAACACACATTAGGGCCCATCCTCAGGAAAGTCCATTTCAACTCATCCACCCCGGTTGCTCCCGCAGAGGGATCCGATCTCAACTGTATTGTGGCTAGTAGACAATTGGATTGCGAGGCGGGCTTGCCTGGCATCCATCCTCCAACGGTGCTCTGGAGTCATTCCATATGGGATGTCCTGGAGCTGCCCAACAGGTCTTAATTGTCACACAGAAGGTATCATTGAAGGGGGCATTCCACCACTCCCAACGTCGGAAACCTCCATGGCCTTGAGATTCCGCTCCTTTCATGAAGGGGCAGTCATGCACAGAAACTGCAACCTGAGCCAACGTCTGATCCTCGCCGTGACTTCAGATGCTTGAGATTTTGGTTGCGACTGCAGGGGGTACCAGCCGTGCCCTCGGCCTGAAACTCAACTCTAGCTCGTGTTCTCAGTCTTCTGTCCTCACACTCCTGTCCCAGAAGCCCTCAAGTTTGGCAATTCCGGACCCACAATGCAGCACTCTCCCTGCCCTCCAGAAAAAATATCTTGCCTAATGAGGTGCTCAGGCACCTCAAATGAGGATAAACCTACAGGGCACTCGACTGTACCCAAATTATATAGTCTAACTTGGGCACTAGTGCACTGTCTGACACAACCTGAGCCAGAACCTCCTGACCAACACCCAGGTAGTTGACCGCACACTGAGCATATCAGATGCGCCATTACCTTAGATTGTCATCTCTTCCCAACTGCGGTTTTCAGGCTTCTGAACCTAGACCTTATCTCCAACCACTGCCCAGGGTTGAAAATGATGCAGAAATCAAAACACCTTCCGCATGGCAACACCTTGTGATTGGCATGTTGTCCAAGGTCCAGTGTAGTTGAAACCAGTGTGGCCCATGAGGCCCCGCCCATGCTCGCGTGCCACGTTGGTCACAAACACACACTGTGACCCTCAGCCTGAGCCCAGCCCTCAAGTAAGGCCTCTCAGTGGCTGGATGAAGAGACAGCTTATTGTGCCTGCCATGCCCCTAGGCCCCAATTTTTAACCATAGTTTGGGTTTTCCCTTCACTCTTCCCCAGGGCTCTGCTTTGGAATTCCTCTTTTGTTCAGACACCTGAGGTAATAAACCTCAAAGGAGAAATCCCATCCCACAGATTGACGAAAAACAATTGGGATCGGGCCAAATCCACAGAGAGGAAGATTCGTCCATGGCCCATGAGTCCTCCCCCATTCCACGGCCATCGTTGATATAAAATCCAAATGCAAAAGCCTGAGCAAGTTCCTCAGACTCGCTCTTTCTTCATATCCTGAAGATTTCTTCTCATGATTTGTAGATTGGGCCTGCCATACTTACATCCCCAAACATAAGCTGAGTTTGTGCTTTCAGACTTCTGTCCTCAAAGTCCTGGGCCACACACCCTCATGCTGGGGCCTCTGAAGCCACACATTAGGACTTTGCCTACCCAATCCATGGGAATTCTGCTCATTCCATTGTCCAAAATCGTACAAATTAGGAGAGCTCTCCAAAGTCCCTGAGGCCAAACCAATAGTGTAGGTCTCCGGGGACAAACAAGGGCGGTAAGACACCAGATGAGCATCTACCTCCACTCATTCCATAGATGAATATCCCCAGAGAAGAAGAATGAACAAGACAGGACCCTAGGCCATAATCGAATATATTGCATTGGTTTACAGGCATGTCTCTTCAAAAGTCTGGATTCCTATACCAGCATAATGGGTTTCCTGAGGCACCCATCAGAACAAATCTCCTCTCCACATGGAAACTTGTGCATGGGAGCTATGTCAAAAGCTTAGGAGAATACTTCAGGGTCCCAGTGCCACCGCCCCATTTCAAGTCCCTCATGGACAGAAACACACATTAGGGCTCATCCTCAGGAAAGTCCATTTCAACTCAGCCACCCCGGTTGCTCCCGCAGAGGATCCGGTCTCAACTGTATTGTGGCTAGTAGACAATTGGATTGCGAGGCGGGCTTCCCTGGCATCCATTCTCCAAGGTTGCTCTGGTCATTCCATATGGGATGTCCTGGGCTGCCCAACAGGTCTCAATTGTCACACAGAAGGAATCATTGAAGGGGGCATCCCACCACTCCCACGTCGGAAAACCTCCATGGCCTTGAGATTCCGCTCCGTTCATGAAGGGGCGGTCATGCACAGAAACTCCAACCTGAGCCAACGACTCATCCTCACCGTGACTTCAGATGCTTGAGATTATGGTTGCGACTGCATGGGGTACCAGCCGTGCCCTCGGCCTGAAACTCAAGTCTAGCTTGTGTTCTCAGACTTCTGTCCTCACACTCCTGGCCCAGAAGCCCAAAAGTTTAGCAATTCCGGACCCACAATGCAGCACTCTACCTGCCCTCTAGAAAAAAATATCTTGCCTAATGAGGTGCCCAGGCACCTCAAATGAGGATAAACCTACACGGCACTCGACTGTACCCAAATTATATAGTCTAACCGGGCACTAGTGCACTGTCTGAAACAACCTGAGCCAGAACCTCCTGACCAACACCCAGGTAGCTGACCGCACACTGAGCATATCAGACGCGCCATCGCCTTAGGTCGTCATCTCTTCCCAACAGCGATGTTTCAGGCTTCAGAACCTATACCTTATGTCCAATCACTGCTCATGATTGAAAATGATGCAGAAATCAGAACACCTTCCCCATGGCAAGAGACCTTGTGATTGGCATGTTGTCCAAGTTCCAGTGTAGTTGAAACCAGTTTGGACCATGAGGCCCCGCCCATGCTCGCGGGCCACATTTGTCACAAACACATATTTGACCCTCAGCCTGAGCCCAGTCCTCAAGTAAGGCCGCTCAGTGGCTGGATGAAGAGTCAGCTTATTTGTCCTGCCATGCCCCTAGGCCCCAATTTTTAACCATAGTTTGGGTTGTCCCTTCACTCTTCCCCAGGGCTCTGCTTTGGAATTCCTCTTTTGTCGGACACCTGAGGTAATAAACCTGAAAGGAGACCTCCCATCCCACAGATTGACGAAAAAAATTGGGACCGCCCAAATCCACAGAAAGGAAGATTCGTCCATGGCCCATGATGCCTCCCCACATTCCACGGCCATCGTTGATATAAAATCCAGAGACAAAAGCCTGAGCAAGTGCCTCAGACTCGCTCTTTCTTCATATCCTGAAGAGTTCTGCTCATGGTGTGTAGATTGTGCCTGCCATACCTATGTCCCCAAACATAAGGTGAGTTTGTGTTTTCAGACTTCTGTCCTCAAAGTCCTGGGACACACAGCCTCCAGGCTGGGGCCCCTGGAGCCACACATTCGGACTGTGCCTACCCAATCCATGGGAATTCTGCCCATTCCATTGTCCAAAATCTTACAAATTGGGAGAACTCTCCAAAGTCCCCGAGGCAATCCCAATAGTGTAGGTCTCCAGGGACAAACAAGGGTGGTCTGACACCAGGTGAGCATCTACCTCCACTTATTCCATAGATGAATATCCCCAGAGAAGAAGAATGAACAAGACAGGACCCTAGGCCATAATCGAATACATTGCTTTGGTTTACAGGCATGTCTCTTCAAAAGTCTGGATTCCAATTCCAGCATAATGGGTTTCCTGAGGCACCCATCAGAACAAATATCCTCTCCACAAGGACTTGTGCATGGGAACTATCTCAAAAGCTTAGGAGAATACTTCAGGGTCCCGGGGTCACCGCCCCATTCCAAGGCCCTCATGGACAGAAACACACATTAGGGCCCATCCTCAGGAAAGTCCATTTCAACTCATCCACCCCGGTTGCTCCCGCAGAGGGATCCGATCTCAACTGTATTGTGGCTAGTAGACAATTGGATTGCGAGGCGGGCTTGCCTGGCATCCATCCTCCAACGGTGCTCTGGAGTCATTCCATATGGGATGTCCTGGAGCTGCCCAACAGGTCTTAATTGTCACACAGAAGGTATCATTGAAGGGGGCATTCCACCACTCCCAACGTCGGAAACCTCCATGGCCTTGAGATTCCGCTCCTTTCATGAAGGGGCAGTCATGCACAGAAACTGCAACCTGAGCCAACGTCTGATCCTCGCCGTGACTTCAGATGCTTGAGATTTTGGTTGCGACTGCAGGGGGTACCAGCCGTGCCCTCGGCCTGAAACTCAACTCTAGCTCGTGTTCTCAGTCTTCTGTCCTCACACTCCTGTCCCAGAAGCCCTCAAGTTTGGCAATTCCGGACCCACAATGCAGCACTCTCCCTGCCCTCCAGAAAAAATATCTTGCCTAATGAGGTGCTCAGGCACCTCAAATGAGGATAAACCTACAGGGCACTCGACTGTACCCAAATTATATAGTCTAACTTGGGCACTAGTGCACTGTCTGACACAACCTGAGCCAGAACCTCCTGACCAACACCCAGGTAGTTGACCGCACACTGAGCATATCAGATGCGCCATTACCTTAGATTGTCATCTCTTCCCAACTGCGGTTTTCAGGCTTCTGAACCTAGACCTTATCTCCAACCACTGCCCAGGGTTGAAAATGATGCAGAAATCAAAACACCTTCCGCATGGCAACACCTTGTGATTGGCATGTTGTCCAAGGTCCAGTGTAGTTGAAACCAGTGTGGCCCATGAGGCCCCGCCCATGCTCGCGTGCCACGTTGGTCACAAACACACACTGTGACCCTCAGCCTGAGCCCAGCCCTCAAGTAAGGCCTCTCAGTGGCTGGATGAAGAGACAGCTTATTGTGCCTGCCATGCCCCTAGGCCCCAATTTTTAACCATAGTTTGGGTTTTCCCTTCACTCTTCCCCAGGGCTCTGCTTTGGAATTCCTCTTTTGTTCAGACACCTGAGGTAATAAACCTCAAAGGAGAAATCCCATCCCACAGATTGACGAAAAACAATTGGGATTGGGCCAAATCCACAGAGAGGAAGATTCGTCCATGGCCCATGAGTCCTCCCCCATTCCACGGCCATCGTTGATATAAAATCCAAATGCAAAAGCCTGAGCAAGTTCCTCAGACTCGCTCTTTCTTCATATCCTGAAGATTTCTTCTCATGATTTGTAGATTGGGCCTGCCATACTTACATCCCCAAACATAAGCTGAGTTTGTGCTTTCAGACTTCTGTCCTCAAAGTCCTGGGCCACACACCCTCATGCTGGGGCCTCTGAAGCCACACATTAGGACTTTGCCTACCCAATCCATGGGAATTCTGCTCATTCCATTGTCCAAAATCGTACAAATTAGGAGAGCTCTCCAAAGTCCCTGAGGCCAAACCAATAGTGTAGGTCTCCGGGGACAAACAAGGGCGGTAAGACACCAGATGAGCATCTACCTCCACTCATTCCATAGATGAATATCCCCAGAGAAGAAGAATGAACAAGACAGGACCCTAGGCCATAATCGAATATATTGCATTGGTTTACAGGCATGTCTCTTCAAAAGTCTGGATTCCTATACCAGCATAATGGGTTTCCTGAGGCACCCATCAGAACAAATCTCCTCTCCACATGGAAACTTGTGCATGGGAGCTATGTCAAAAGCTTAGGAGAATACTTCAGGGTCCCAGTGCCACCGCCCCATTTCAAGTCCCTCATGGACAGAAACACACATTAGGGCTCATCCTCAGGAAAGTCCATTTCAACTCAGCCACCCCGGTTGCTCCCGCAGAGGATCCGGTCTCAACTGTATTGTGGCTAGTAGACAATTGGATTGCGAGGCGGGCTTCCCTGGCATCCATTCTCCAAGGTTGCTCTGGTCATTCCATATGGGATGTCCTGGGCTGCCCAACAGGTCTCAATTGTCACACAGAAGGAATCATTGAAGGGGGCATCCCACCACTCCCACGTCGGAAAACCTCCATGGCCTTGAGATTCCGCTCCGTTCATGAAGGGGCGGTCATGCACAGAAACTCCAACCTGAGCCAACGACTCATCCTCACCGTGACTTCAGATGCTTGAGATTATGGTTGCGACTGCATGGGGTACCAGCCGTGCCCTCGGCCTGAAACTCAAGTCTAGCTTGTGTTCTCAGACTTCTGTCCTCACACTCCTGGCCCAGAAGCCCAAAAGTTTAGCAATTCCGGACCCACAATGCAGCACTCTACCTGCCCTCTAGAAAAAAATATCTTGCCTAATGAGGTGCCCAGGCACCTCAAATGAGGATAAACCTACACGGCACTCGACTGTACCCAAATTATATAGTCTAACCGGGCACTAGTGCACTGTCTGAAACAACCTGAGCCAGAACCTCCTGACCAACACCCAGGTAGCTGACCGCACACTGAGCATATCAGACGCGCCATCGCCTTAGGTCGTCATCTCTTCCCAACAGCGATGTTTCAGGCTTCAGAACCTATACCTTATGTCCAATCACTGCTCATGATTGAAAATGATGCAGAAATCAGAACACCTTCCCCATGGCAAGAGACCTTGTGATTGGCATGTTGTCCAAGTTCCAGTGTAGTTGAAACCAGTTTGGACCATGAGGCCCCGCCCATGCTCGCGGGCCACATTTGTCACAAACACATATTTGACCCTCAGCCTGAGCCCAGTCCTCAAGTAAGGCCGCTCAGTGGCTGGATGAAGAGTCAGCTTATTTGTCCTGCCATGCCCCTAGGCCCCAATTTTTAACCATAGTTTGGGTTGTCCCTTCACTCTTCCCCAGGGCTCTGCTTTGGAATTCCTCTTTTGTCGGACACCTGAGGTAATAAACCTGAAAGGAGACCTCCCATCCCACAGATTGACGAAAAAAATTGGGACCGCCCAAATCCACAGAAAGGAAGATTCGTCCATGGCCCATGATGCCTCCCCACATTCCACGGCCATCGTTGATATAAAATCCAGAGACAAAAGCCTGAGCAAGTGCCTCAGACTCGCTCTTTCTTCATATCCTGAAGAGTTCTGCTCATGGTGTGTAGATTGTGCCTGCCATACCTATGTCCCCAAACATAAGGTGAGTTTGTGTTTTCAGACTTCTGTCCTCAAAGTCCTGGGACACACAGCCTCCAGGCTGGGGCCCCTGGAGCCACACATTCGGACTGTGCCTACCCAATCCATGGGAATTCTGCCCATTCCATTGTCCAAAATCTTACAAATTGGGAGAACTCTCCAAAGTCCCCGAGGCAATCCCAATAGTGTAGGTCTCCAGGGACAAACAAGGGTGGTCTGACACCAGGTGAGCATCTACCTCCACTTATTCCATAGATGAATATCCCCAGAGAAGAAGAATGAACAAGACAGGACCCTAGGCCATAATCGAATACATTGCTTTGGTTTACAGGCATGTCTCTTCAAAAGTCTGGATTCCAATTCCAGCATAATGGGTTTCCTGAGGCACCCATCAGAACAAATATCCTCTCCACAAGGACTTGTGCATGGGAACTATCTCAAAAGCTTAGGAGAATACTTCAGGGTCCCGGGGTCACCGCCCCATTCCAAGGCCCTCATGGACAGAAACACACATTAGGGCCCATCCTCAGGAAAGTCCATTTCAACTCATCCACCCCGGTTGCTCCCGCAGAGGGATCCGATCTCAACTGTATTGTGGCTAGTAGACAATTGGATTGCGAGGCGGGCTTGCCTGGCATCCATCCTCCAACGGTGCTCTGGAGTCATTCCATATGGGATGTCCTGGAGCTGCCCAACAGGTCTTAATTGTCACACAGAAGGTATCATTGAAGGGGGCATTCCACCACTCCCAACGTCGGAAACCTCCATGGCCTTGAGATTCCGCTCCTTTCATGAAGGGGCAGTCATGCACAGAAACTGCAACCTGAGCCAACGTCTGATCCTCGCCGTGACTTCAGATGCTTGAGATTTTGGTTGCGACTGCAGGGGGTACCAGCCGTGCCCTCGGCCTGAAACTCAACTCTAGCTCGTGTTCTCAGTCTTCTGTCCTCACACTCCTGTCCCAGAAGCCCTCAAGTTTGGCAATTCCGGACCCACAATGCAGCACTCTCCCTGCCCTCCAGAAAAAATATCTTGCCTAATGAGGTGCTCAGGCACCTCAAATGAGGATAAACCTACAGGGCACTCGACTGTACCCAAATTATATAGTCTAACTTGGGCACTAGTGCACTGTCTGACACAACCTGAGCCAGAACCTCCTGACCAACACCCAGGTAGTTGACCGCACACTGAGCATATCAGATGCGCCATTACCTTAGATTGTCATCTCTTCCCAACTGCGGTTTTCAGGCTTCTGAACCTAGACCTTATCTCCAACCACTGCCCAGGGTTGAAAATGATGCAGAAATCAAAACACCTTCCGCATGGCAACACCTTGTGATTGGCATGTTGTCCAAGGTCCAGTGTAGTTGAAACCAGTGTGGCCCATGAGGCCCCGCCCATGCTCGCGTGCCACGTTGGTCACAAACACACACTGTGACCCTCAGCCTGAGCCCAGCCCTCAAGTAAGGCCTCTCAGTTGCTGGATGAAGAGATAGCTTATTGTGCCTGCCTTGCCCCTAGGCCCCAATTTTTAACCATAGTTTGGGTTTTCCCTTCACTCTTCCCCAGGGCTCTGCTTTGGAATTCCTCTTTTGTTCAGACACCTGAGGTAATAAACCTCAAAGGAGAAATCCCATCCCACAGATTGACGAAAAACAATTGGGATCGGGCCAAATCCACAGAGAGGAAGATTCGTCCATGGCCCATGAGTCCTCCCCCATTCCACGGCCATCGTTGATATAAAATCCAAATGCAAAAGCCTGAGCAAGTTCCTCAGACTCGCTCTTTCTTCATATCCTGAAGATTTCTTCTCATGATTTGTAGATTGGGCCTGCCATACTTACATCCCCAAACATAAGCTGAGTTTGTGCTTTCAGACTTCTGTCCTCAAAGTCCTGGGCCACACACCCTCATGCTGGGGCCTCTGAAGCCACACATTAGGACTTTGCCTACCCAATCCATGGGAATTCTGCTCATTCCATTGTCCAAAATCGTACAAATTAGGAGAGCTCTCCAAAGTCCCTGAGGCCAAACCAATAGTGTAGGTCTCCGGGGACAAACAAGGGCGGTAAGACACCAGATGAGCATCTACCTCCACTCATTCCATAGATGAATATCCCCAGAGAAGAAGAATGAACAAGACAGGACCCTAGGCCATAATCGAATATATTGCATTGGTTTACAGGCATGTCTCTTCAAAAGTCTGGATTCCTATACCAGCATAATGGGTTTCCTGAGGCACCCATCAGAACAAATCTCCTCTCCACATGGAAACTTGTGCATGGGAGCTATGTCAAAAGCTTAGGAGAATACTTCAGGGTCCCAGTGCCACCGCCCCATTTCAAGTCCCTCATGGACAGAAACACACATTAGGGCTCATCCTCAGGAAAGTCCATTTCAACTCAGCCACCCCGGTTGCTCCCGCAGAGGATCCGGTCTCAACTGTATTGTGGCTAGTAGACAATTGGATTGCGAGGCGGGCTTCCCTGGCATCCATTCTCCAAGGTTGCTCTGGTCATTCCATATGGGATGTCCTGGGCTGCCCAACAGGTCTCAATTGTCACACAGAAGGAATCATTGAAGGGGGCATCCCACCACTCCCACGTCAGAAAACCTCCATGGCCTTGAGATTCCGCTCCGTTCATGAAGGGGCGGTCATGCACAGAAACTCCAACCTGAGCCAACGACTCATCCTCACCGTGACTTCAGATGCTTGAGATTATGGTTGCGACTGCATGGGGTACCAGCCGTGCCCTCGGCCTGAAACTCAAGTCTAGCTTGTGTTCTCAGACTTCTGTCCTCACACTCCTGGCCCAGAAGCCCAAAAGTTTAGCAATTCCGGACCCACAATGCAGCACTCTGCCTGCCCTCTAGAAAAAAATATCTTGCCTAATGAGGTGCCCAGGCACCTCAAATGAGGATAAACCTACACGGCACTCGACTGTACCCAAATTATATAGTCTAACCGGGCACTAGTGCACTGTCTGAAACAACCTGAGCCAGAACCTCCTGACCAACACCCAGGTAGCTGACCGCACACTGAGCATATCAGACGCGCCATCGCCTTAGGTCGTCATCTCTTCCCAACAGCGATGTTTCAGGCTTCAGAACCTATACCTTATGTCCAATCACTGCTCACGATTGAAAATGATGCAGAAATCAGAACACCTTCCCCATGGCAAGAGACCTTGTGATTGGCATGTTGTCCAAGTTCCAGTGTAGTTGAAACCAGTTTGGACCATGAGGCCCCGCCCATGCTCGCGGGCCACATTTGTCACAAACACATATTTGACCCTCAGCCTGAGCCCAGTCCTCAAGTAAGGCCGCTCAGTGGCTGGATGAAGAGTCAGCTTATTTGTCCTGCCATGCCCCTAGGCCCCAATTTTTAACCATAGTTTGGGTTGTCCCTTCACTCTTCCCCAGGGCTCTGCTTTGGAATTCTTCTTTTGTTCGGACACCTGAGGTAATAAACCTGAAAAGAGACCTCCCATCCCACAGATTGACGAAAAATAATTGGGAACGAGACAAATCCACAGAGAGGAAGATTCGTCCATGGCCCATGAGGCCTCCCCACATTCCACGGCCATCATTGATATAAAACCCAGAGACAAAAGCCTGAGCAAGTGCCTCAGACTCGCTCTTTCTTCATATCCTGAAGAGTTCTTTTCATGATTTGTAGATTGGGCCTGCCATACCTACGTCCCCAAACATAAGGTGAGTTTGTGTTTTCAGACTTCTGTCCTCAAAGTCCTGGGCCACACAGCCTCCAGGCTGGGGCCCCTGGAGCCACACATTAGGACTGTGCCTACCCAATCCATGGGAATTCTGCCCATTCCATTGTCCAAAATCTTAAAAATTGGGAGAACTCTCCAAGGTCCCCGAGGCCATCCCAATAGTGTAGGTCTCCAGGGACAAACAAGGGTGGTCTGACACCAGGTGAGCATCTATCTCCACTAATTCCATAGACGGATATCCCCAGAGAAGAAGATTGAACCAGACAGGATCCTAGGTAATAATCGGATCCATTGCTTTGGTTTACAGGCATGTCTCCTCAAGAGCCTGGATTCCAAGACCAGCATAAGGGTTTTCCTGAGGCACCCATCAGAACAAATCTCCTCTCCACAAGGAAACTTGTGCATGGGAGCTATGTCAAAGCGTAGGAGTATACTTCAGGGTTACGGTGCCACCGCCCATTCCAAGGCCCTCATGGACAAAACACACTTTAGGCCCCATCCTCAGGAATGTCCATTTCAACTCAGCCACCCCGGTTGCTTCCGCAGAGCCATCCGATCACAACTGTATTGTAGCTAGGAGACAATTGGAATGAGAGGCGGGCTTCCCTGGCATCCATCCTCGTACGGTGATCTGGACTCATTTCATATGGGTTGTCCTGGAGCTGCCCAACAGGGCTCAATTGTCCCGCAGAAGGAATCCTTGAAGGGGGCATCACACAACTCCCAACGTGGGTAAATCTCCATGGACTTGAGATTCCGCTCCTTTCTTGAAGGGGCAGTCATGCACAGAAACTACAACCTGAGCCAACGTCTGATCCTCGCCGTGACTTCAGATGCTTAGATATTGTTTCCCATCTGCAGGGGGTAACTACCGTGCCCTCGGCCTGAAGCCCAAGTCTATCTTGTGTTCTCAGACTTCTGTCCTCAAACTCCTGGCCCAGAAATCCTCCATTTTGGCAATTCCGGACCCACAATGCAGCACTCTGCCACCCTCTAGAAAAAATATCTTGCCTAATGAGGTGCCCAGGCACCTCAAATGAG
The DNA here is from genome assembly GCF_964662115.1 of Mustela nivalis. Taxonomy (NCBI): domain Eukaryota; kingdom Metazoa; phylum Chordata; class Mammalia; order Carnivora; family Mustelidae; genus Mustela; species Mustela nivalis. Next base: position 1,259,137 of record NW_028136496.1, read on the forward strand.
GATAAACCTACACGGCACTCGACTCTACCCAAATTATATAGTCTAACTTGGGCACTAGTGCACTGTCTGACACAACCTGAGCCAGAACCTCCTGACCAACACCCAGCGAGTTGACCGCACATTGAGCATATCAGACGCGCCATCGCCTTAGATCGTCATCTATTCCCAACTGCGATTTTTCAAGCTTCGGAACCTAGACCTTATCTCCAAACACTGCCCAGGGTTGAAAATTATGCAGAAATCAGAAGACCTTCCCCATGGCAAGAGACCTTGTGTTTGGCATGTTGTCCAAGGTCCAGTTTAGTTGAAATCAGTGTGGCCCATAGGGCCCCGCCCATGCTCGCGTGTCACGTTGGTCACAAACACACACTGTGACCCTCAGCCTGAGCCCAGCCCTCAAGTAAAGCCTCTCATTGGCTGGATGAAGAGACAGCTTATAGTGCCTGCCATACCCCTAGGCCCCAATTTTTAACCATAGTTTGGGTTTTCCCTTGACTCTTCCCCAAGACTCTGCTTTGGAATTCCTCTTTTGTTCAGACACCTGAGATAATAAACCTGAAAGGAGACCTCCCATCCCACAGATTGAGGAATAACAATTGGGATCGGGCCAAAACAACAGAGAGGAAGATTCGTCCATGGCCCATGAGTCCTCCCCACATTCCACGGCCATCGTTGATATAAAATCCAAATGCAAAAGCCTGAGCAAGTGCCTCAGAATCGCTCTTTCTTCATATCCTGAAGATTTCTTCTCTTGATTTGTAGATTGGGCCTGCCATACCTACATCCCCAAACCTAAGCTGAGTTTGTGTTTTCAGACTTCTGTCCTCAAAGTCCTAAGCCACACACCCTCAGGTAGGGGCCCCTGAAGCCACACATTAGGACTGTGCCTACCCAATCCATGGGAATTCTGCCCATTCCATTGTCCAAAATCGTACAAATTATGAGAACTCTCTAAAGTCCCCGAGGCCATCCCAATAGTGTAGGTCTCCGGGGACAAACAAGGACGGTCTAACACCAGGTGAGCATCTACCTCAACTCATTCCATAGATGAATATCCCCAGAGAAGAAGAATGAACAAGACAGGACCCTAGGCCATAATCGAATACATTGCTTTGGTTTACAGGCATGTCTCTTTAAAATTCTGGATTCCAATACTAGCATAATGGGTTTCCTGAGGCACCCATCAGAACAAATCTCCTCTCCACAAGGAAACTTGTGCATGGGAGCTATGTCAAAAGCTTAGGAGAATACTTCAGTGTCCCAGTGCCACCGCCCCATTTCAAGGCCCTCATAGACACAAACACACATTAGGGCCCATCCTCAGGAAAGTCCATTTCAACTCATCCACCCAGGTTGCTCCCGCAGAGGGATCCGATCTCAACTGTATTGTGGCTAGTAGACAATTGGATTGCGAGGCGGGCTTGCCTGGCATCCATCCTCCAACGGTGCTCTGGAGTCATTCCATATGGGATGTCCTGGAGCTGCCCAACAGGTCTCAATTGTCACTCAGAAGGAAACATTGAAGGGGGCATCCCACCACTCCACGTCGGAAAACCTCCATGGCCTTGAGATTCCGCTCCTTTCTAGAAGGGGCATTCATGCACAGAAACTCCAACCTGAGCCAACGTCTAATCCTCGCCGTGACTTCAGATGCTTGAGATTTTGGTTGGGACTGCAGGGAGTCCCAGCCGTGCCCTCGGCCTGAAACTCAAGTCTAGTTTGTGTTCTCAGACTTCTGTCCTCACACTCCTGGCCCAGAAGCCCAAAAGTTTGGCAATTCTGGACCCACAATGCAGCACTCTGCCTGCCCTTTAGAAAAAATATCTTGCCTAATGAGTTGCCCAGGCACCTCAAATGAGGATAAACCTACACGGCACTCGACTTTACCCAAATTATATAGTCTAACCTGGGCACTAATACACTGTCTGACACAACTTGAGTCAGAACCTCCTGACCAACAGCCAGGCAGCTGACCGTACACTGAGCATATCAGACGCGCCATCGCCTTAGGTCGTCATCTCTTGCCAACTGCGGTTTTTCAGGCTTCAGAACCTATACCTTATGTCCAATCACTGCTCACGATTGAAAATGATGCAGAAATCAGAACACCTTCCCCATGGCAAGAGACCTTGTGATTGCCATGTTGTGCAAGGTCCAGTGTAGTGGAAACCAGTTTGGCCCATGAGGCCCCGCCCATGCTCGCGGGCCACATTTGTCACAAACACACATTTGACCCTCAGCCTGAGCCCAGTCCTCAAGTAAGGCCGCTCAGTGGCTGGATGAAGAGACAGCATATGGGGCCTGCCATGCCCCTAGGCCCCCATTTTTAACCATAGTTTGTGTTGTCCCTTCACTCTTCCCCAGGGCTCTGCTTTGGAATTCTTCTTTTGTTCGGACACCTGAGGTAATAAACCTGAAAGGAGACCTCCCATCCCACAGATTGACGAAAAATAATTGGGACCGGGCCAAATCCACAGAGAGGAAGATTCGTCCATGGCCCATGATGCCTCCCCACATTCCACGGCCATCATTGATATAATACCCAGAGTCAAAAGCCTGAGCAAGTGCCTCAGATTCGCTCTTCTTCATATCCTGAAGCGTTCTTCTCATGATTTTTAGATTGGGCCTGCCATACCTACGTCCCCAAACAAGGAGTTTGTGTTTTCAGACTTCTGTCCTCAAAGTCCTGGGCCACACACCCTCCAGGCTGGAGCCCCTGGAGCCACACATTTGGACTGTGCCTACACAATCCATGGAAATTCTACCCATTTCATTGTCCAAAATCTTACAAATTGGGAGAACTCTCCAAAGTCCCCGAGGCAATCCCAATAGTGTACGTCTCCAGGGACAAACAGGGGTGGTCTGACACCAGGTGAGCATCTACCTCCACTCATTCCATAGACGGATATCCCCAGAGAAGAAGATTGAACCAGACAGGATCCTAGGCAATAATAGGATCCATTGCTTTGGTTTACAGGCATGTCTCCTCAAGAGCCTGGATTCCAAGACCAGCATAAGGGTTTTCCTGAGGCACCCATCAGAACAAATCTCCTCTCCACAAGGAAACTTGTGCATGGGAGCTATGTCAAAAGCTTAGGAGAATAATTAAGGGTCCCGGTAACACTGCCCCATTCCAAGGCCCTCATGGACACAAACACACTTAAGGCCCCATCCTCAGGAAAGTCCATTTCAACTCAGCCATTACGGTTGCTCCCGCAGAGCCATTTGATCTCAACTGTATTGTTGCTAGGAGACAATTGGAATGCGAGGCGGGCTTCCCAGGCATCCATCCTCGAATGGTGCTCTGGAGTCATTCCATATGAGATGTCCTGGAGCTGCCCAACAGGTCTCAATTGTCCCGCTGATGGAATCAATGAAGGGGGCCTCACACAACTCCCAACGTGGGAAAAGCTCCATGGCCTTGAGATTCCGCTTCTTTCATGAAGGGGCAGTCATGCACAGAAACTACAACCTGAGCCAACGTCTGATCCTCGCCATGACTTCAGATGCTTGAGATATTGTTTCCGATCTGCAGGGGGTACCTACCGTGCCCTCGGCCTGAAGCCCAAGTCTAGCTTGTGTTCTCAGACTTCTGTCCTCACATTCCTGGCCCAGAAGCACAAAAGTTTGGCAATTCCGGACCCACAATGCAGCACTCAGCCTGCCCTCTAGAAAAAATATCTTGCCTAATGAGGTCCCCAGGCACCTCAAATGAGGATAAACCTACAGGGCACTCGAGTGTACCTAAATTATATAGTCTAACTTGGGCACTAGTGCACTGTCTGATTCATCCTGAGCCAGAACCTCCTGACCAACACCCAGGCAGTTGACCGCACACTGAGCATATCAGACGCGCCATCGATTTAGATCGTCATCTCTTCCCAACTGCGATTTTTCAGGCTTCAGAACCTAGACCTTATCTCCAACCACTGCCCAGGGTTGAAAATGATGCAGAAATCAAAACACCTTCCCCATGGCAAGAGACCTTGTGATTGGCATGTTGTCCAAGGTCCAGTGTAGTTGAAACCAGTGTGGCCAATGAGGCCCCGCCCATGCTCGCGTGCCACGTTGGTCACAAACACACACTGTGACCCTCAGCCTGAGCCCAGCCCTCAAGTAAGGCCTCTCAGTGGCTGGATGTAGAGACAGCTTATTGTGCCTGCCATGCCCCTAGGCCCCAATTTTTAACCATAGTTTGGGTTTTCCCTTCACTCTTCCCCAGGGCTCTGCTTTGGAATTCCTCTTTTGTTCAGACACCTGAGGTAATTAACCTGAAAGGAGACTTCCCATCCCACAGATTGACGAAAAACAATTGGGATCGGGCCAAATCCACAGATAGGAAGATTCGTCCATGACCCATGAGTCTACCCCACATTCCACGGCCATCGTTGATATAAAATCCAAATGCAAAAGCCTGAGAAAGTGCCTCAGAATCGCTCTTTCTTCATATCCTGAAGATTTCTTCTCATGATTTGTAGATTGGGCCTGCCATACCTACATCCCCAAACCTAAGCTGAATTTGTGTTTTCAGACTTCTGTCCTCAAAGTCCTAAGCCACACACCCTCAGGTAGGGGCCCCTGAAGCCACACATTAGGACTGTGCCTACCCAATCCATGGGAATTCTGCCAATTCCATTGTCCAAAATCGTACAAATTAGGAGAACTCTCCAAAGTCCCCGAGGCCATCCCAATAGTGTAGGTCTCCGGGGACAAACGAGGGAGGTAAGACACCAGATGAGCATCTACCTCCAATCATTCCATAGATGAATATCCCCAGAGAAGAAGAATGAACAAGATAGGACCCTAGGCCATAATCGAATACATTGCATTGGTTTACAGGCATGTCTCTTCAAAAGTCTGGATTCCAATACCAGCATAATGGGTTTCCTGAGGCACCCATCAGAACAAATCTCCTCTCCACAAGGAAACTTGTGCATGGGAGCTATGTCAAAAGCTTAGGAGAATACTTCAGGGTCCCAGTGCCACCGCCCCATTTCAAGTCCCTCATGGACACAAACACACATTAGGGCCCATCTTCAGGAAAGTCCATTTCAACTCAGCCACCCAGGTTGCTCCCGCAGAGGGATCCGATCTCAACTGTATTGTGGCTATTAGACAAGTGGATTGCGAGGCGGGCTTCCCTGGCATCCATTCTCCAAGGTTGCTCTGGTCATTCCATATGGGATGTCCTGGAGCTGCCCAACAGGTCTCAATTGTCACACAGAAGGAATCATTGAAGGGGGCATCCCACCACTCCCACGTCGGAAAACCTCCATGGCCTTGAGATTCCGCTCCGTTCATGAAGGGGTAGTCATGCACAGAAACTCCAACCTGAGCCAACGTCTGATCCTCGCCATGACTTCAGATGCTTGAGGTTTTGGTTGCGACTGCAGGGGGTACCAGCGGTGCCCTCGGCCTGAAACTCAAGTCTAGCTTGTGTTCTCAGACTTCTGTCCTCACACTCCTGTCCCAGAAGCCCAAAGTTTGGCAATTCCGGACCCAGATGCAGCACTCTGCCTGCCCTCTAGAAAAAATATCTTGCCTAATGAGGTGCCCAGGCACCTCAAATGAGGATAAACCTACACGGCACTCGACTGTACCCAAATTATATAGTCTAACCTGGGAACTAATGCACTGTCTGACACAACCCGAGCCAGAACCTCCTGACCATCAACCAGGAGGCTGACCGCACACTGAGCATATCAGACGCGCCATCGCCTTAGGTCGTCATCTTCCCAACTACGATTATTCAGGCTTCAGAACCTATACCTTATGTCCAATCACTGCTCACGATTGAAAATGATGCAGAAATCAGAACACCTTCCCCATGGCAAGAGACCTTGTGATTGGCATGTTGTCCAAGGTCCAGTGTAGTTGAAACCAGTTTGGCCCATGAGGCCAGGCCCATGCTCGCAGGCCACATTTGTCACAAACACACATTTGACCCTCAGCCTGAGACCAGTCCTCAAGTAAGGCCGCTCAGTGGCTGGATGAAGAAACAGCTTATTGGGCCTGCCATGCCCCTAGGCCCCAAATTTTTAACCATAGTTTGGGGTGTCCCTTCACTCTTCCCCAGGGCTCTGCTTTAGAATACTTCTTTTCTTCGGACACCTGAGGTAATAAACCTGAAAGGAGACCTCCCATCCCACAGATTGACGAAAAATAATTGGGACCGCCCCAATCCACAGAGAGGATAATCGTCCATGGCCCATGAGGCCTACCCACATTCCACGGCCATCATTGATATAAAATCCAGAGACAAAAGCCTGAGCAAGTGCCTCAGACTCGCTCTTTCTTCATATCCTGAAGAGTTCTTCTCATGGTTTGTAGATTGGGCCTGCCATACTTACGTCCCCAAACATAAGGTGAGTTTGTGTTTTCAGACTTCTGTCCTCAAAGTCCTGGGCCACACAGCCTCCAGGCTGGGGCCCCTGGAGCCACACATTCGGACTGTGCCTACCCAATCTATGGGAATTCTGCCCATTCCATTGTCCAAAATCTTACAAATTGGGAGAACTCTCCAAAGTCCCCGAAGCAATCCCAATAGTGTAGGTCTCCAGGGACAAACAAGGGTGGTCTGACACCAGGTGAGCATCTACCTCCACTCATTCCATAGACGGATATCCCCAGAGAAGAAGATTGAACCAGACAGGATGCTAGGCAATAATCGGATCCATTGCTTTGGTTTACAGGCATGTCTCCTCAAGAGCCTGGATTCCAAGACCAGCATAAGGGTTTTCCTGAGGCACCCATCAGAACAAATCTCCTCTCCACAAGGAACCTTGTGCATGGGAGCTATGTCAAAAGCTTAGGAGAATACTTCAGGGTCCCGGTGCCACCACCCCATTCCAAGGCCCTCATGGACACAAACACACTTTAGGCCCCATCCTCAGGAAAGTCCATTTCAACTCAGCCACCCCGGTTGCTCCCGCAGAGCCATCCGATCTCAACTGTATTGTTGCTAGGAGACAATTGGAATGAGAGGCGGGCTTCCATGGCATCCATCCTCGAACGGTGCTCTGGAGTCATTTCATATGGGATGTCATTGAGCTGCCCAACTGGTCTCAATTGTCCCGCAGAAGGAATCCTTGAAGGGGGCATCACACAACTCCCAACGTGGGAAAAGCTCCATGGCTTCGAGATTCCGCTCCTTTCATGAAGGGGCAGTCATGCACAGAAACTACAACCTGAGCCAACGTCTGATCCTCGCCGTGACTTCAGATGCTTGAGATATGGCTCCCGATCTGCAGGGGGTACCTACCGTGCCCTCGGCCTGAAGCCCAAGTCTATCTTGTGTTCTCAGACTTCTGTCCTCAAACTCCTGGCCCGGAAGTCCTCCATTTTGGCAATTCCGGACCCACAAGGCAGCACTCTGCCTGCCCTCTAGAAAAAATATCTTGCCTAATGAGGTGCCCAGGCACCTCAAATGAGGATAAACCTACAGGGCACTCGACTGTACCCAAATTATATAGTCTAACTTGGGCACTAGTGCACTGTCTGACACAACCTCAGCCAGAATCCCCTGACCAACACCCAGGCAGCTGACCGTACACGGAGCATATCAGAAGCGCCATCGCCTTAGGTCGTCATCTCTTCCCAACTGCGATTTTTCAGGCTTCAGAATCTATACCTTATGTCCAATCACTGCTCACGATTGAAAATGATGCAGAAATCAGAACACCTTCCCCGGGCAAGAGACCTTGTGATTGGAATGTTGTCCAAGGTCCAGTGTAGTTGAAACCAGTTTGGCCCATGATGCCCCACCCAAGTTCGCGTGCCACTATTGTCACAAACACACATTTGACCCTCAGCCTGAGCCCAGTCTCACGTAAGGCCTCTCAGTGGCTGGATGAAGAGACAGCTTATTGGGCCTGCCAAGCCCCTATGCCGCAATTTTTAACCATAGTTTGTGTTTTCCCTTCACTCTTCCCCAGGGCTCTGCTTTGGAATTCCTCTTTTGTTCGGACACCTGAGGTAATAAACCTGAAAGGAGACCTCCCATCCCACAGATTGACGAAAAAAATTGGGTCCGCCCCAATCCACAGAGAGGATATTCGTCCATGGCCCATGATGCCTCCCCACATTCCACGGCCATCGTTGATATAAAATCCAGAGACAAAAGCCTGAGCAAGTGCCTCAGACTCGCTCTTTCTTCATATCCTGAAGAGTTCTTCTCATGGTTTGTAGATTGGGCCTGCCATACCTACGTCCCCAAACATAAGGTGAGTTTGTGTTTTCAGACTTCTGTCCTCAAAGTCCTGGGCCACACAGCCTCCAGGCTGGGGCCCCTGGAGCCACACATTCGGACTGTGCCTACCCAATCCATGGGAATTCTGCCCATTCCATTGTCCAAAATCTTACAAATTGGGAGAACTCTCCAAAGTCCCCGAAGCAATCCCAATAGTGTAGGTCTCCAGGGACAAACAAGGGTGGTCTGACACCAGGTGAGCATCTACCTCCAATCATTCCATAGATGAATATCCCCAGAGAAGGAGAATGAACAAGACAGGACCCTAGGCCATAATCGAATACATTGCTTTGTTTTACAGGCATGTCTCTTCAAAAGTCTGGATTCCAATTCCAGCATAATGGGTTTCCTGAGGCACACATCAGAACAAATATCCTCTCCACAAGGAAACTTGTGCATGGGAGCTATGTCAAAAGCTTAGGAGATACTTCAGGGACCCGGGGCCACCGCCCCATTCCAAGGTCCTCATGGACGCAAACACACATTAGGGCCCATCCTCAGGAAAGTCCATTTCAACTCATCCACCCCGGTTGCTCCCGCAGAGGGATCCGATCTCAACTGTATTGTGGCTAGTAGACAATTGGATTGTGAGGCGGGCTTGCCTGGCATCCATCCTCCAACGGAGCTCTGGAGTCATTCCATATGGGATGTCCTGGAGCTGCCCAACAGGGCTTAATTGTCACACAGAAGGAATCATTGAAGGGGGCATCCCACCACACCCAACGTTGGAAACCTCCATGGCCTTGAGATTCCGCTCCTTTCATCAAGGCGCAGTCATGCACAGAAACTCCAACCTGAGCCAACGTCTGATCCTCGCCGTGATTTCAGATGCTTGAGATTTTGGTTGCGACTGCAGGGGGTACCAGCCGTGCCCTCGGCCTGAAACTCAAGTCTAGTTTGTGTTCTCAGACTTCTGTCCTCACACTCCTGGCCCAGAAGCCCAAAAGTTTGGCAATTCTGGACCCACAATGCAGCACTCTGCCTGCCCTTTAGAAAAAATATCTTGCCTAATGAGGTGCCCAGGCACCTCAAATGAGGATAAAGCTACACGGCACTCGACTTTACCCAAATTATATAGTCTAACCTGGGCACTAATACACTGTCTGACACAACCTGAGCCAGAACCTCCTGACCAACACCCAGGCAGTTGACCGCACACTGAGCATAATAGACGCGCCATCGATTTAGATCGTCATCTCTTCCCAACTGCGATTTTTCAGGCTTCAGAACCTAGACCTTATCTCCAACCACTGCCCAGGGTTGAAAATGATGGAGAAATCAAAACACCTTCCCCATGGCAAGAGACCTTGTGATTGGCATGTTGTCCAAGGTCCAGTGTAGTTGAAACCAGTGTGGCCAATGAGGCCCCGCCCATGCTCGCGTGCCATGTTGGTCACAAACACACACTGTGACCCTCAGCCTGAGCCCAGCCCTCAAGTAAGGCCTCTCAGTGGCTGGATGTAGAGTCAGCTTATTGTGCCTGCCATGCCCCTAGGCCCCAATTTTTAACCATAGTTTGGGTTTTCCCTTCACTCTTCCCCAGGGCTCTGCTTTGGAATTCCTCTTTTGTTCAGACACCTGAGGTAATAAACCTGAAAGGAGACTTCCCATCCCACAGATTGACGAAAAACAATTGGGATCGGGCCAAATCCACAGATAGGAAGATTCGTCCATGACCCATGAGTCTACCCCACATTCCACGGCCATCGTTGATATAAAATCCAAATGCAAAAGCCTGAGAAAGTGCCTCAGAATCGCTCTTTCTTCATATCCTGAAGATTTCTTCTCATGATTTGTAGATTGGGCCTGCCATACCTACATCCCCAAACCTAAGCTGAATTTGTGTTTTCAGACTTCTGTCCTCAAAGTCCTAAGCCACACACCCTCAGGTAGGGGCCCCTGAAGCCACACATTAGGACTGTGCCTACCCAATCCATGGGAATTCTGCCAATTCCATTGTCCAAAATCGTACAAATTAGGAGAACTCTCCAAAGTCCCCGAGGTCATCCCAATAGTGTAGGTCTCCGGGGACAAACGAGGGAGGTAAGACACCAAATGAGCATCTACCTCCACTCATTCCATAGATGAATATCCCCAGAGAAGAAGAATGAACAAGATAGGACCCTAGGCCATAATCGAATACATTGCATTGGTTTACAGGCATGTCTCTTCAAAAGTCTGGATTCCAATACCAGCATAATGGGTTTCCTGAGGCACCCATCAGAACAAATCTCCTCTCCACATGGAAACTTGTGCATGGGAGCTATGTCAAAAGCTTAGGAGAATACTTCAGGGTCCCAGTGCCACCGCCCCATTTCAAGTCCCTCATGGACACAAACACACATTAGGGCCCATCTTCAGGAAAGTCCATTTCAACTCAGCCACCCAGGTTGCTCCCGCAGAGGGATCCGATCTCAACTGTATTGTGGCTAGTAGACAAGTGGATTGCGAGGCGGGCTTGCCTGATATCCATCCTCCAAGGGTGCTGTGGAGTCATTCCATATGGGATGTCCTGGAGCTGCCCAACAGGTCTCAATTGTCACACAGAAGGAATCATTGAAGGGGGCATCCCACCACTCCCACGTCGGAAAACCTCCATGGCCTTGAGATTCCGCTCCGTTCATGAAGGGGTAGTCATGCACAGAAACTCCAACCTGAGCCAACGTCTGATCCTCGCCATGACTTCAGATGCTTGAGGTTTTGGTTGCGACTGCAGGGGGTACCAGCGGTGCCCTCGGCCTGAAACTCAAGTCTAGCTTGTGTTCTCAGACTTCTGTCCTCACACTCCTGGCCCAGAAGCCCAAAGTTTGGCAATTCCGGACCCAGATGCAGCACTCTGCCTGCCCTCTAGAAAAAATATCTTGCCTAATGAGGTGCCCAGGCACCTCAAATGAGGATAAACCTACACGGCACTCGACTGTACCCAAATTATATAGTCTAACCTGGGCACTAATGAACTGTCTGACACAACCCGAGCCAGAACCTCCTGACCATCACCCAGGAGGCTGACCGCACACTGAGCATATCAGACGCACCATCGCCTTAGGTCGTCATCTTCTTAACTACGATTATTCAGGCTTCAGAACCTATACCTTATGTCCAATCACTGCTCACGATTGAAAATGATGCAGAAATCAGAACACCTTCCCCATGGCAAGAGACCTTGTGATTGGCATGTTGTCCAAGTTCCAGTGTAGTTGAAACCAGATTGGCCCATGAGGCACCGCCCATGCTCGAGTGCCACATTGGTCACAAACACACACTGTGACCCGCAGCCTGAGCCCAGCCCTCAAGTAAGGCCTCTCAGTGGCTGGATGAAGAGACAGCTTATTGTGACTGCCATGCCCCTAGGCCCCAATTTTTAACCATAGTTTGGGTTTTCCCTTCACTCTTCCCCAGGGCTCTGCTTTGGAATTCCTCTTTTGTTCGGACACCTGAGGTAATAAACCTGAAAGGAGACCTCCCATCCCACAGATTGACGAAAAACAATTGGGATCGGGCCAAATCCACAGAGAGGAAGATTCGTCCATGGCCCATGAGTCCTCCCCCATTCCACGGCCATCGTTGATATAAAATCCAAATGCAAAAGCCTGAGCAAGTGCCTCAGACTCGCTCTTTCTTCATATCCTGAAGATTTCTTCTCATGATTTGTAGATTGGGCCTGTCATACCTACATCCCCAAACCTAAGCTGAGTTTGTGTTTTCAGACTTCTGTCCTCAAAGTCCTGGGCCACACACCCTCATGCTGGGGCCTCTGAAGCCACACATTAGGACTGTGACTACCCAATCCATGGGAATTCTGCCCATTCCATTGTCCAAAATCGTACAAATTAGGAGAACTCTCCAAAGTCCCTGAGGCCAAACCAATAGTGTAGGTCTCCGGGGACAAACAAGGGCGGTAAGACACCAGGTGAGCATCTACCTCCACTCATTCCATAGATGAATATCCCCAGACAAGAAGAATGAACAAGACAGGACCCTAGGCCATAATCGAATACATTGCATTGGTTTACAGGCATGTCTCTTCAAAATTCTGGTTTCCAATACCAGCATAATGGGTTTCCTGAGGCACCCATCAGAACAAATCTCCTCTCCACAAGGAAACTTGTGCATGGGAACTATGTCAAAAGCTTAGGAGAATACTTCAGGGTCCCAGTGCCACCGCCCCATTTCAAGTCCCTCATGGACAGAAACACACATTAGGGCTCATCCTCAGGAAAGTCCATTTCAACTCAGCCACCCCGGTTGCTCTCACAGAGGGATCCGATCTCAACTGTATTGTGGCTAGTAGACAATTGGATTGTGAGGCGGGCTTCCCTGGCATCCATTCTCCAAGGGTGCTCTGGTCATTCTATATGGGATGTCCTGGGCTGCCCAACAGGTCTCAATTGTCACACAGAAGGAATCATTGAAGGGGGCATCCCACCACTCCCACGTCGGAAAACCTCCATGGCCTTGAGATTCCGCTCCGTTCATGAAGGGGCGGTCATGCACAGAAACTGCAACCTGATCCAACGTCTGATCCTCGCCGTGACTTCAGATGCTTGAGATATGGTTTCCGATCTGCAGGGGGTACCTACCATGACCTCGGCCTGAAGCCCAAGTCTATCTTGTGTTCTCAGACTTCTGTCCTCAAACTCCTGGCCCGGAAGTCCTCCATTTTGGCAATTCCGGACCCACAAGGCAGCACTCTGCCTGCCCTCTAGAAAAAATATCTTGCCTAATGAGGAGCCCAGGCACCTCAAATGAGGATAAACCTAAAGGGAACTCGACTGTACCCAAATTATATAGTCTAACTTGGGCACTAGTGCACTGTCTGACACAACCTCAGCCAGAACCCCCTGACCAACACCCAGGCAGCTGACGGCACACTGAGCATATCAGACGCGCCATCGCTATAGGTCGTCATCTCTTCCCAACTGCGATTTTTCAGGCTTCAGAACTTATACCTTATGTCCAATCACTGCTCACGATTGAAAATGGTGCAGAAATCAGAACACCTTCCCCATGGCAAGAGACCTTGTGATTGGCATGTTGTCCAAGGTCCAGTGTAGTTGAAACCAGTTTGGACCATGAGGCCCCACCCATGCTCACGGGCCACTATTGTCACAAACACACATTTGACCCTCAGCCTGAGCCCAGTCTCAAGGAAGGCCGCTCAGTGACCGGATGAAGAGACAGCTTATTGGGCCTGCCAAGCTCCTTGGTCCCAATTTTTAACCATAGTTTGGGTTGTCCCTTCACTCTTCTCCAGGGCTCAGCTTTGGAATTCCTCTTTTGTTCGGACACCTGAGGTATTAAACCTGAAAGGAGACCTCCCATCCCACAGATTGACGAAAAAAATTGGGACCGCCCCAATCCACAGAAAGGAAGATTCGTCCATGGCCCATGATGCCTCCCCACATTCCACGGCCATCGTTGATATAAAATCCAGAGACAAAAGCCTGAGCAAGTGCCTCAGACTCGCTCTTTCTTCATATCCTGAAGAGTTCTGCTCATGGTGTGTAGATTGGGCCTACCATACCTATGTCCCCAAACATAAGGTGAGTTTGTGTTTTCAGACTTCTGTCCTCAAAGTCCTGGGCCACACAGCCTCCAGGCTGGGGCCCCTGGAGCCACACATTCGGACTGTGCCTACCCAATCCATGGGAATTCTGCCGATTCCATTCTCCAAAATCTTACAAATTGGGAGAACTCTCCAAAGTCCCCGAGGCAATCCCAATAGTGTAGGTCTCCAGGGACAAACAAGGGTGGTCTGACACCAGGTGAGCATCTACCTCCACTTATTCCATAGATGAATATCCCCAGAGAAGAAGAATGAACAAGACAGGACCCTAGGCCATAATCGAATACATTGCTTTGGTTTACAGGCATGTCTCTTCAAAAGTCTGGATTCCAATTCCAGCATAATGGGTTTCCTGAGGCACCCATCAGAACAAATATCCTCTCCACAAGGAAACTTGTGCATGGGAACTATCTCAAAAGCTTAGGAGAATACTTCAGGGTCCCGGGGTCACCGCCCCATTCCAAGGCCCTCATGGACAGAAACACACATTAGGGCCCATCCTCAGGAAAGTCCATTTCAACTCATCCACCCCGGTTGCTCCCGCAGAGGGATCCGATCTCAACTGTATTGTGGCTAGTAGACAATTGGATTGCAAGGCGGGCTTGCCTGGCATCCATCCTCCAACGGAGCTCTGGAGTCATTCCATATGGGATGTCCTGGAGCTGCCCAACAGGTCTTAATTGTCACACAGAAGGTATCATTGAAGGGGGTATTCCACCACTCCCAACGTCGGAAACCTCCATGGCCTTGAGATTCCGCTCCTTTCATGAAGGGGCAGTCATGCACAAAAACTGCAACCTGAGACAACGTCTGATCCTCGCCGTGACTTCAGATGCTTGAGATTTTGGTTGCGACTGCAGGGGGTACCAGCCGTGCTCGGCCTGAAACTCAACTCTAGCTCGTGTTCTCAGACTTCTGTCCTCACACTCCTGTCCCAGAAGCCCTCAAGTTTGGCAATTCCGGACCCACAATGCAGCACTCTCCCTGCCCTCCAGAAAAAATATCTTGTCTAATGAGGTGCTCAGGCACCTCAAATGAGGATAAACCTACAGGGCACTCGACTTTACCCAAATTATATAGTCTAACTTGGGCACTAGTGCACTGTCTGACACAACCTGAGCCAGAACCTCCTGACCAACACCCAGGCAGTTGACCGCACACTGAGCATATCAGATGCGCCATCGCCTTAGATTGTCATGTCTTCCCAACTGCGGTTTTCAGGCTTCTGAACCTAGAACTTATCTCCAACCACTGCCCAGGGTTGAAAATGATGCAGAAATCAAAACACCTTCCCCATGGCAAGACCTTGTGATTGGCATGTTGTCCAAGGTCCAGTGTAGTTGAAACCAGTGTGGCCCATGAGGCCCCGCCCATGCTCGCGTGCCACATTGGTCACAAACACACACTGTGACCCTCAGCCTGAGCCCAGCCCTCAAGTAAGGCCTCTCAGTGGCTGGATGAAGAGACAGCTTATTGTGCCTTCCATGCCCCTAGGCCCCAATTTTTAACCATAGTTTGGGTTTTGCCTTCAATCTTCCCCAGGGATGCTTTGGAATTCCTCTTTTGTTCATACACCTGAGGTAATAAACCTGAAAGGAGACATCCCATCCCACAGATTGACGAAAAACAATTGGGATCGGGCCAAATCCACTGAGAGGAAGATTCGTCCATGGCCCATGAGTCTTCCTCCATTCCACAGCCATCGTTGATATAAAATCCAAATGCAAAAGCCTGAGCAAGTTCCTCAGACTCGCTCTTTCTTCATATCCTGAAGATTTCTTCTCATGATTTGTAGATTGGGCCTGCCATACCTACATCCCCAAACATAAGCTGAGTTTGTGCTTTCAGACTTCTGTCCTCAAAGTCCTGGGCCACACACCCTCATGATGGGGCCTCTGAAGCCACACATTAGGACTGTGCCTACCCAATCCATGGGAATTCTGCTCATTCCATTGTCCAAAATCGTACAAATTAGGAGAGCTCTCCAAAGTCCCTGAGGCCAAACCAATAGTGTAGGTCTCCGGGGACAAACAAGGGCGGTAAGACACCAGATGAGCATCTACCTCCACTCATTCCATAGATGAATATCCCCAGAGAAGAAGAATGAACAAGACAGGACCCTAGGCCATAATCGAATACATTGCTTTGGTTTACAGGCATGTCTCTTCAAAAGTTTGGATTCCTATACCAGCATAATGGGTTTCCTGAGGCACCCATCAGAACAAATCTCCTCTCCACAAGGAAACTTGTGCATGGGAGCTATGTCAAAAGCTTAGGAGAATACTTCAGGGTCCCAGTGCCACCGCCCCATTTCAAGTCCCTCATGGACAGAAACACACATTAGGGCTCATCCTCAGGAAAGTCCATTTCAACTCAACCACCCCGGTTGCTCCCACAGAGGGATCCGATCTCAACTGTATTGTGGCTAGTAGACAATTGGATTGCGAGGCGGGCTTCCCTGGCATCCATTCTCCAAGGGTGCTCTGGTCATTCCATATGGGATGTCCTGGGCTGCCCAACAGGTCTCAATTGTCACACAGAAGGAATCATTGAAGGGGGCATCACACCACTCCCACGTCGGAAAACCTCCATGGACTTGAGATTCCGCTCCGTTCATGAAGGGGCGGTCATGCACAGAAACTCCAACCTGAGCCAACGACTAATCCTCACCGTGACTTCAGATGCTTGAGATTATGGTTGCGACTGCAGGGGGTACCAGCAGTGCCCTCGGGCTGAAACTCAAGTCTAGCTTGTGTTCTCAGACTTCTGTCCTCACACTCCTTGCCCAGAAGCCAAAAAGTTTAGCAATTCCGGACCCACAATGCAGCACTCTGCCTGCCCTCTAGAAAAAATATCTTGCCTAATGAGGTGCCCAGGCACCTCAAATGAGGATAAACCTACACGGCACTCGACTGTACCCAAATTATATAGTCTAACCTGGGCACTAGTGCACTGTCTGAAACAACCTGAGCCAGAACCTCCTGACCAACACCCAGGTAGCTGACCGCACACTGAGCATATCAGACGCGCCATCGCCTTAGGTCGTCATCTCTTCCCAACAGCGATGTTTCAGGCTTCAGAACCTATACCTTATGTCCAATCACTGCTCACGATTGAAAATGATGCAGAAATCAGAACACCTTCCCCATGGCAAGAGACCTTGTGATTGGCATGTTGTCCAAGGTCCAGTGTAGTTGAAATCAGTTTGGCCCATGAGGCCCCGCCCATGCTCGCGGGCCACATTTGTCACAAACACACATTTGACCCTCAGCCTGAGCCCAGTCCTCAAGTAAGGCCGCTCAGTGGCTGGATGAAGAGACAGCTTATTTGGCCTACCATGCCCCTAGGCCCCAATTTTTAACCATAGTTTGGGTTGTCCCTTCACTCTTCCCCAGGGCTCTGCTTTGGAATTCTTCTTTTGTTCGGACACCTGAGGTAATAAACCTGAAAAGAGACCTCCCATCCCACAGATTGACGAAAAATAATTGGGACCGGGACAAATCCACAGAGAGGAATATTCGTCCATGGCCCATGAGGCCTCCCCACATTCCACGGCCATCATTGATATAAAATCCAGAGACAAAAGCCTGAGCAAGTGCCTCAGACTCGCTCTTTCTTCATATCCTGAAGAGTTCTTCTCATGGTTTGTAGATTGGGCCTGCCATACCTACGTGCCCAAACATAAGGTGAGTTTGTGTTTTCAGACTTCTGTCCTCAAAGTCCTGGGCCACACAGCCTCCAGGCAGGGGCCCCTGGAGCCACACATTCGGACTGTGCCTACCCAATCCATGGGAATTCTGCCCATTCCATTGTCCAAAATCTTAAAAATTGGGAGAACTCTCCAAGGTCCCCGAGGCCATCCCAATAGTGTAGGTCTCCAGGGACAAACAAGGGTGGTCTTACACCAGGTGAGCATCTACCTCCACTCATTCCATAGACGGATATCCCCAGAGAAGAAGATTGAACCAGACAGGATCCTAGGCAATAATCAGATCCATTGCTTTGGTTTACAGGCATGTCTTCTCAAGGGCCTGGATTCCAAGACCAGCATAAGGGTTTTCCTGAGGCACCCATCAGAACAAATCTCCTCTCCACAAGGAAACTTGTGCATGGGAGCTATGTCAAAAGCTTAGGAGAATACTTCAGGGTCCTGGTGCCACCGCCCCATTCCAAGGCCCTCATGGACACAAACACACTTTAGGCCCCATCCTCAGGAAAGTCCATTTCAACTCAGCCACCCCGGTTGCTCCCGCAGAGCCATCCGATCTCAACTGTATTTTTGCTAGGAGACAATTGGAATGAGAGGCGGGCTTCCGGGCATCCATCCTCGAACAGTGCTCTGGAGTCATTCCATATGGGATGTCCTGGAGCTGCCCAACAGGTCTCAATTGTCCCGCAGAAGGAATCCTTGAAGGGGGCATCACACAACTCCCAACGTGGGAAAAGCTCCATGGCCTTGAGTTTCCACTCCTTTCATGAAGGGGCAGTCATGCACAGAAACTCCAACCTGAGCCAACATCTGATCCTCGCCGTGACTTCAGATGCTTGAGATATTGTTTCCAATCTGCAGGGGGTACCTACCGTGCCCTGGGCCTGAAGCCCAAGTCTATCTTGTGTTCTCAGACTTCTGTCCTCAAACTCCTGGCCCAGAAATCCTCCATTTTGGCAATTCTGGACCCACAATGCAGCACTCTGCCTGCCCTCTAAAAAAAATATCTTGCCTAATCAGGTGCCCAGGCACCTCATATGAGAATAAACCTACAGGGCACTCGACTGTACCCAAATTATATAGTCTAACTTGGGCACTAGTGCACTGTCTGACACAACCTGAGCCAGAACCTCCTGACCAACACCCAGGCAGTTGACCGCACACTGAGCATATCAGACGCGCCATCGCCTTAGATCGTCATCTCTTCCCAACTCTGATTTTTCAGGCTTCAGAACCTAGACCTTATCTCCACCACGGCCCAGGGTTGAAAATGATGCAGAAATCAGAACACCTTCCCCATGGCAAGAGACCTTGTGATTGGCATGTTGTCCAAGTTCCAGTGTAGTTGAAACCAGATTGGCCCATGAGGCACCGCCCATGCTCGAGTGCCACATTGGTCACAAACACACACTGTGACCCGCAGCCTGAGCCCAGCCCTCAAGTAAGGCCTCTCAGTTGCTGGATGAAGAGATAGCTTATTGTGCCTGCCTTGCCCCTAGGCCCCAATTTTTAACCATAGTTTGGGTTTTCCCTTCACTCTTCCCCAGGGCTCTGCTTTGGAATTCCTCTTTTGTTCAGACACCTGAGATAATAAACCTGAAAGGATACCTCCCATCCCACAGATTGACGAATAACAATTGGGATCGGGCCAAATCCACAGAGAGGAAGATTCGTGCATGGCCCATGAAACCTCCCCACATTCCACGGCCATCGTTGATATAAGCCCAAATTTGGCAATTCCGGACCCACAATGCAGCACTCTGCCTTCCCTCTAGAAAAAAATGATTGCCTCAAGAGCTGCCCAGGCACATTCAATGAGGATAAACCTCCACAGCACTCGACTTTACCCAAATTATATAGTCTAACCTGGGCACTAATGCACTGTCGGACACAACCTGAGCACGGACCTCCTGACAAGACCGCACACTGAGCACATAAGACCCGCCATGGCCTTAGGTCATCATCTCTTCCTTACCTCAGTTTTCAGGCCTCAGAACCGAGACATTATTTCCCCTCACTGCCCAGAGGTGAGTGTGATGCAGAAATCAGAACACCTCCTTACCCATTGTAAGAAACCTTGTGGTTGGCACGTTGTCCAACGTTCAGTGTAGGAGAAACCAGCATTCACCCTGAGGCCCCGCCCATTCTTGAGTGCGACAAGGGCATAAACACGCATTGTGACCCTCAGCATGAGTCCTGTCCACTAGTAAGTCCTCTCAGTGACTGGACCATTAGATGTCATAATGGGCTTGATATGTCCCTAAGCCCCAATTTTTAACCAGATTTCTGATTGTCCAGTCACCCCCCCCCCCAGGGCTCTACTCTGGAATCCCTCATTTGGTGGGACACCTGAGGTTAAAAAGAAAAAAAAAAACGGACTTCATCCATCCCATCCCACAGAGTGACCCCATATGATTTGGACTGGGCCAAACCACCAGGGAGTAAGACTCGTCCATTTCCAATGAAGTCACCCAGAAATTTCACGACCATGAGTGACACGATATCCAGAGACAAAAACTTGAGCAAGAGCCTCACACTCGCCCTTTTCTCAAATCCCGATAAGTTCTCCTCATGGTCTGTAGATAAGTCCTGCCATTCCTATGACCTGAAACATAAGCCAAGTTTGTGCTTTCAGACAACTGTCCAAACAGCCCTGCCCTACACAACCTATAGGCTCAGGCCCCTGGAGCCAAACCTGAGGACTGTACTTGCCCTCTCAAAGGGAATTGTGTGTGCCCATTCCAATGGCCACATCCCTTCTAATACGATAAACCTCCAAAGTCCCTGATCCATCTCATTAGTGGTAACTTCCCAGGTAAAACAGGGGCAATCTGAGCCCATCTGAGCACCTACCTGTACTCAGACCCATAGACAGATGTCCCCAGAGGTCAAAAGGAAAGAACAGGCCCCTAGGCACTAATCATATCCATTGCTTTGTTTTCCAGGCATCTCTCCTCAGAGGCCTGGATTTCAAAACCAGCATATGGCTGTTTCTTGACTCAACCATCAGAAAACATCTCATCTACACATGGGAAACTTGCACGTTGGAGCTGTGTCAAAGCATCTGTTTAGGAGAACATTTCAGGGCCCCAGTGCCACCGCTTCATTCCAAGGTCTCCATCGACACAAAAGCACATTAGGACCCATCCATAGGAGAGTCCATTTCAACTCAGCCTCCTCGGTTGCTCCCCCAGATCCAGCAGATCTAACCTGGCTTGTGTCTAGGAGACAATTGGATTGCGAGGTGGGATACCCAGCCATGCATCCTTAGAACCCTGCTCAGAATCATTGGCCTGGAGCCAAACAGCAGGTCTCAATTGTCCTGCAGAAGACACTTTGCAGTTTGGAGCTTCTCACAAATCCCATCGTGGGAAAACGCCCATGGCCTCGTGATGCCCCCCCTTCGTGAAGGGGCCATCAGGGACAGAAACACCAACTTGAGCGATCGTCTGATCCTCGCCCTGACTTCAGATGCACGAGATCTCGATTCAGGTCTGTAGATTGTGCCATCGCTGATACAAAATCCAGAGACAAAAACCTGAGCAAGCGCCTCAGACTCGCACTTTCTTCATTTCCTGAAGAGTTCTTCTCATGGTTTGTAGATCGGTCCTGCCATACCTACCTCCCCTTCCTAAGCTGAGTTTGTGTTTTCAGACTTCTGTCCTCAAGTCCTGGGTCACACACCCTCCAGGCTGGGGCCCCTGGAGCCACACATTAGGACTGTGCCTACCAATCCATGAGAATTCTGCCCATTCCATTGTCCAAAATCGTACAAATTAGGAAAAACCTCCAAAGTCCCTGAGGCCATCCCAATAGTGTAGGTCCCCCGGAACAAACAAGGGCTGTCTGACACCAGCAGATAATCTACCTCCACTCATACCATAAATGGATGTCCCCAGAGGAGAAGATTGAACCAGACAGGACCCTAGGCCATAATAGCATCCATTGCCTTGGTTTACACGCATGTCTCCTCAAAAGCCTGATTCCAATATGAGCATAGGGGTGTTGCTGAGGCACCCAGCAGAAGTCATCTCGTCTCCACAAGGAAACCTGTGCATGGGAGCCATGTCCAAAGCATAGGAGAGAACTTCAGGGTCCCGGTGCCACCGATCCATTCCAATGCCCTCATGGACACAAAAACACATTAGGACCCATCCTCAGGAAAGTCCATTTCAACTCAGCCACCCCGGTTGCTCCCTCAGAGCCATCAGATCTAAACTGTCTTGTTGTTTGGAGACAATTGGAATGCGAAGCTGGCTTCCAGGCATCCATCCTCGAACGGTTCTCTGGAGTCATTCCATATGGGATGTCCTGGAGCTGTCCAACAGGTCTCAATTGTCCCGCAGAAGGAATCCTTGAAGGGGGCATCCCACAACTCCCAACGTGGGAAAACCTCAATGGCCCCGAGATTCCACTCCTTTCATGAAACGGCCATCATGCATGGAAACCAACCTGAGCCAACGTCTGATCCTCCCCTGATTCAGATGCATGAGTATTGTTTCAGATCTGCAGGGGATACCTGCCGTGCCGTCTCCCTGAAACCCAAGTCTAGCTTGACTTTTCAGACTTCCGTCCTCACACTCCTGGCCCCGAAGCCCTCATGTTTGGCAATTCCGGACCCACAATGCAGCACTCTGCCTGCCTCTAGAAAAAAATTATTGCCTCATGAGCTGCCCAGGCACCTTCAATGAGGATAAACCTCCACAGCACTCGACTTTACCCAAATTAAATATTCTAACCTGGGCACTAATGCAATGTCGGACAGAACCTGATCCCGGAACTCCTGACCAACACCCGGAAAGCAGACCGCACACTGAGCACATAAGACCCACCATGGCCTTAGGTCATCATCTCTTCCCTACCTCAGTTTTCAGGCCTCAGAACCGAGACATTATCTCCAATCACTGCCCAGGGGTGAGTGTGATGCAGAAATCAGAACACCTCCTTACCCACGGTAAGAAAGCTTGTGGTTGGCACGTCGTCCAACGTTCAGTGTAGGAGAAACCAGCATTCACCCTGAGGCCCCGCCCATTCCTGAGTGCGACAAGGGCATAAACACGCATTGTGACCCTCAGCATGAGTCCTGTCCTCTAGTAAGTCCTCTCAGTGACTGGACCATTAGATGTCATAATGGGCTTGATATTACCCTAGGTCCAATTATTAACCAGATTTCTGATTGTCCAGTCACCGCCCCCAGGGCTCTACTCTGGAATCTCTCATTTGGTGGGACACCTGAGGTTAAAAAGAAAACAACATCAAAAAAAAAAAAACGGACTTCTTCCTTCCCACAGAGTGACCCCAAACTCTTTGGACTGGTCCAAACCACCAGAGAGTAAGACTCGTCCATTTCCCTTGAAGTCACCCAGAAATTTCACGACCATGAGTGACACGATATCCAGAGACAAAAACTTGAGCAAGAGCCTCACACTCGCCCTTTTCTCATATCCCGAAAAGTTCTCCTCATGGTCTGTAGATAAATCCTGCCATACATGACCTGAAACATAAGCCAAGTTTGTGTTTTCAGACAACTGTCCAAACAGCCCTGGCCTACACAACCTAAAGGCTCAGGCCCCTGGAGCGAAACCTGAGGACTGTACTTGCCCTCTCCAAGGGAATTGTGTGTGCCCATTCCAATGGCCACATCCCTTCTAATAGGATAAACATCTAAAGTCCCTGATCCATCTCATTAGTGGTGGCTTCCCAGGTAAAACAGGGGCAATCTGAGCCCATCTGAGCACCTACCTGTACTCAGACCCATAGACAGATGTCCCCAGAGGTAAAAAGGAAAGAACAGGCACCTAGGCACTAATCATATACATTGCTTTGGTTTCCAGGCATCTCTCCTCAGAGGCCTGGATTTCAAAACCAGCATATGGCTGTTTCTTGACTCACCCATCAGAAAACATCTCATCTACCCATGGGAAACTTGCACGTTGGAGCTGTGTCAAAGCCTCTGTTTAGGAGAACCCTCAGGACCCCAGTGCCACCACTTCATTCCAAGGTCTCCATCGACACAAAATCACATTAGGACCCATCCATAGGAGAGTCCATTTCAACTCAGCCTCCTCGGTTGCTCCCCCAGATCCAGCAGATCTAATTTGTCTTGTGTCTAGGAGACAATTGGAATGCGAAGTGGGCTACCCAGCCATGCATCCTTAGAACCCTGCTCAGAATCATTGGCCTGGAGCCAAACAACAGGTCTCAATTGTCCTGCAGAAGACACTTTGCAGTTTGGAGCTTCTCACAAATCTCATCGTGGGAAAACCCCCATAGCCTCGTGATGCCCCCACTTCTTTAATGGGCCATCAGGGACAGAAACACCAACTTGAGCGATCGTCTGATCCTCGCCCTGACTTCAGATGCACGAGATCTCGATTCAGGTCTGTAGATTGTGCCATCGCTGATACAAAATCCAGAGACAAAAACCTGAGCAAGCACCTCAGACTCGCACTTTCTTCATATCCTGAAGAGTTCTTCTCATGGTTTGTAGATCGGGCCTGCCATACCTACGTCCCCAAACCTAAGCTGAGTTTGTGTTTTCAGACTTCTGTCCTCAAAGTCCAGGGACACCCACCCTCCAGGCTGGGGCCCCTGGAGCCACACATTAGGACTGTGCCTACC
Source organism: Mustela nivalis (assembly GCF_964662115.1). Lineage (NCBI taxonomy): Eukaryota > Metazoa > Chordata > Mammalia > Carnivora > Mustelidae > Mustela > Mustela nivalis. The sequence continues at coordinate 1,283,281 of NW_028136496.1, forward strand.
AATCCATGGGAATTCTGCCCATTCCATTGTCCAAAATCGTACAAATTAGGAGAAACCTCCAAAGTACCTGAGGCCTTTCCAATCGTGTAGGTTGCCCGGAACAAACAAGGGCTGTCTGACACCAGCTGATAATCTACCACCACTCATACCATAAATGGAAGTCCCCAGAGGAGAAGATTGAACCAGACAGGACCCTAGGCCATAATAGGATCCATTGCCTTGGTTTACAGGCATGTCTCCTCAAAAGCATGATTCAAATACGAGCATAGGGGTTTTGCTGAGGCACCCAGCAGAAGTCATCTCGTCTCCACAAGGAAACCTGTGCATGGGAGCCATGTCCAAAGCATAGGAGAGTACTTCAGGGTCCCGGTGCCACCGCCCCATTCCAAGGCCCTCATGGACACAAAAACACATTAGGACCCATCCTCAGGAAAGTCCATTTCAACTCAGCCACCCCGGTTGCTCCCGCTGAGCCATCAGATCTAAACTGCCTTGTTGCTAGGAGACAATTGGAATGCAAGGCGGGCTTCCAAGGCATCCATCCTCGAACAGTGCTCTGGAGTCATTCCATATGGGATGTCCTGGAGCTGTCCAACAGGTCTCTATTTTCCCGCAGAAGGAATCCTTGAAGGGGGCATCCCACAACTCCCAACGTGGGAAAACCTCAATGGCCTCGAGATTCCACTCCCTTCATGAAGCGGCGGTCATGCATGGAAACTCCAACCTGAGCCAACGTGTGATCCTCGCCCTGACTTCAGATGCATTAGTATTGTTTCAGATCTGCAGGGGGTACGTTCCGTGCCCTCGCCCTGAAACCCAAGTCTTGCTTGTCTTCTCAGACTTCCGTCCTCACACTCCTGGCCCCGAAGCCCTCAAGTTTGGCAATTCCGGACCCACAATGCAGCACTCTGCCTTCCCTCTAGAAAAAAATTATTGCCTCATGAGCTGCCCAGGCACCTTCAATGAGGATAAACCTCCACAGCACTCGACTTCACCCAAATGATATAGTCTAACCTGGGCACTAATGCACTGTCGGACACAACCTGAGCCCGGACCTCCTGACCAACACCCGGAAAGCAGTCCGCACACTGAGCATATAAGACCACCTTGTCCTTAGGTCATCCTCTCTTCCCTACCTCAGTTTTCAGGCCTCAGAACCGAGACATTATCTCCAATCACTGCCCAGGGGTGAGTTGATGCAGAAATCAGAACACCTCCTTACCCATGGTAAGAAACCTTGTGTTTGGCACGCCGTCCAACATTCAGTGTAGGAGAAACCAGCATTCACCCTGAGGCCCCGCCCATTCTTGAGTGCGACAAAAGCATAACAACGCATTGTGACCCTCAGCATGAGTCCTGTCCTCTAGTAAGTCCTCTCAGTGACTGGACCATTAGTTGTCATAATGGGCTTGATATGTCCCTACGCCCCAATTTTTAACCAGATTTCTGAATATCCAGTCACCACCCCCCCAGGGCTCTACTCTGGAATCCCTAATTTGGTGGGACACCTGAGGTTAAATAGAAAACAACATCAAAAAAAAAAAAAAAAAACGGACTTCTTCCATCCCACAGAGTGACCCCAAACGCTTTGGACTGGTCCAAACCACCAGGGAGTAAGACTCGTCTATTTCCCATGAAGTCACCCAGAAATTTCACGACCATGAGTGACACGATATCCAGAGACAAAAACTTGAGCAAGAGCCTCACACTCGCCCTTTTCTCAAATCCCGAAAAGTTCTCCTCATGGTCTGTAGTTTAAGTCCTGCCATACCTATGACCTGAAACATAAGCCAAGTTTGTTGTTTCAGACAACTCTCCAAACAGCCCTGGCCTACACAACCTACAGGCTCAGGCCACAGGAGCCAAACCTGAGGACTGTACTTGCCCTCTCCAAGGGAATTGTGTGTGCCCATTCCAATGGCCACATCCCTTCTAATAGGATAAACCTCCAAAGTCCCTGATCCATCTCATTAGTGGTGGCTTCCCAGGTAAAACAGGGGGCAATCTGAGCCCATCTGAGTACCTACCTGTACTCAGACCCATGGACAGATGTCCCCAGAGGTAAAAAGGAAAGAACAGGCCCCTAGGCACTAATCATATCCATTGCTTTGGTTTCCAGGCATCTCTCCTCAGAGGCCTGGATTTCAAAACCAGCATATGGCTGTTTCTTGACTCACCCATCAGAAAACAACTCATCTACATTGGGAAACTTGCACGTTGGAGCTGTGTCAAAGCCTCTGTTCAGGAGAACCCTTCAGGGCCCCAGTGCCACCGCTTCATTCCAAGGTCTCCATCGACACAAAAGCACATTAGGACCCATCCATAGGAGAGTCCATTTCAACACAGCCTCCTCGTTTGCTCCCCCAGATCCAGCAGATCTAACGTGTCTTGTTTCTAGGAGACAATTGGAATGCGAGGTGGGCTACCCAGCCATGCATCTTTAGAACCCTGCTCAAATCATTGGCCTGGAGCCAAACAACAGGTCTCAATTGTCCTTCAGAAGACACTTTGCAGTTTGGAGCTTCTCACAATCCCATCGTGGGAAAACCCCCATGGCCTCGTGATGCCGCCCCTTCGTGAAGGGGCCATCAGGGACAGAAACACCAAATTCAGCGATCGTCTGATCCTCGCCCTGACTTAGGATGCACAAGATCTCGATTCAGGTTTGTAGATTGTGCCATCGCTGATACAAAATACAGAGACAAAACCTGAGCACGTGCCTCAGACTCGCACTTTCTTCATATCCTGAAGTGTTCTTCTCATGGTTTGTAGATCGAGCCTGCCATACCTACGTCCCCTAACCTAAGCTGAGTTTGTGTTTTCCGTCTTCTGTCCTCAAAGACCAGGGCCACAAACCCTCCAGACTGGTGCCCCTGGAGCCACACATTAGGACTGTGCCTAACAATCCATGGGAATTCTGCCCATTCCATTGTCCAAAATCGTACAAATTAGGAGAAACCTCCAAAGTCCCTGAGGCCATCCCAATAGTGTAGGTCGCCTTGAACAAACAAGGGCTGTCTGACACCAACATATCTACCTCCACTCATATCATAAATGGATGTCCCCAAGGAGAAGATTGAACCAGACAGGACCCTCGGCCATAATAGGATCCATTGCCTTGGTTTACAGGCATGTCTCCTCAAAAGCCTGATTCCAATACGAGCATCGGGGTTTTGCTGAGGCACCCAGCAGAACTCATCTCGTCTCCTCAAGGAAACCTGTGCATGGGAGCCATGTCAAAAGCATAGGAGAGTACTTCAGGGTCCCGGTGCCACCGCCCCATTCCAAGGCCCTCATGGACACAAAAACACACTAGGGCCCATCCTCAGGAAAGTCCATTTCAACTCAGCCACCCCGGTTGCTCCCGCAGAGCCATCAGATCTAAACTGTCTTGTTGCTAGGAGACAATTGGAATGCGATGCGGGCTTCCCAGGCATCCAACTCGAACGGTGCTCTGGAGTCATTCCATATCGGATGTCCCGGAGCTGTCCAACACGTCTCAATTGTCCCGCAGAAGGAATCCTTGAAGGGGGCATCCCACAACTCCCAACGTGGGAAAACCTCAATGGCCTCGAGATTCCGCTCCCTTCATGAAGCGGCCGTCATGCACGGAAACTCCAACGTGAGCCAATGTCTGATCCTCGCCCTGAATTCAGATGCATGAGTATTGGTTCAGATCTGCAGGGGGTACCTGCCGTGTCCTCGCCCTGAAACCCAAGTCTAGCTTGTCTTCTCAGACTTCCGTCCTCACACTCCTGGCCCCGAAGCCTTCAAGTTTGGCAATTCCGGACCCACAATGCAGCACTCTGCCTGCCCTCTAGAAAAAAATTATTGCCTCATGAGCTGCCCAGGCAACTTCAATGAGGATAAACCTCCACAGCACTCGACTTCACCCAAATTATATAGTCTAACCTGAGCACTAATGCACTGTCGGACAAAACCTGAGCCCGGACCTCCTGATCAACACCCGGAAATCAGACCGCACACTGAGCACATAAGACCCACCATGGCCTTAGGTCATCATCTCTTCGCTACCTCAGTTTTCAGGCCTCAGAACCGAGACATTATCTCCAATCACTGCCCAGGGGTGAGTGTGATGCAGAAATCAGAACACCTCCTTACACATGGTAAGAAACCTTGTGGTTGGCACGTCGTCCAACGTTCAGTGTAGGAGAAACCAGCATTCACTCTGAGGCCCCGCCCATTCTTGAGTGTGACAAGGGTATAAACACGCATTGTGACCCTCAGCATGGGTCCTTTCTTCTAGTAAGTCCTCTCAGTGACTGGACCATTAGTTGTCATAATGGGTTTGGTATGACACTAGGCCCCAATTTTTAACCAGATTTCTGATTGTCCAGTCACCCCCGCCTAGGGCTTTACTCTGGAATCCCTCATTTGGTGGGACACCTGAGGTTAAAAACAAAACAACATCAAAAAAAAAAAAAACGGACTTCTTCCATTAAACAGAGTGACCCCAAACGCTTTGGACTGGGCCAAACCACCAGGGAGTAAGACTCGTCCATTTCCCATGAAGTCACCCAGAAATTTCACGACCATGAGTGACATGATATCCAGAGACAAAAACTTGAGCAAGAGCCTCACACTCGCCCTTTTCTCAAATCCCAAAAAGTTCTCCTCATGGTCTGTAGATAAGTCCTGCCATACCTATGACCTGAAACATAAGCCAAGTTTGTGTTTTCAGACAACTGTCCAAACAGCCCTGGCCTACTCAACCTACAGGCTCAGGCCCCTGGAGGCAAACCTGAGGACTGTACTTGCACTCTCCAAGGGAATTGTGTGTGCCCATTCCAATGGCCACATCCCTTCTGATAGGATAAACATCCAAATTCCCTGATCCATCTCATTATTGGTGGCTTCCCAGGTAAAACAGGGGCAATCTGATCCCTTCTGAGCACCTACCTGTACTCAGACCCATAGACAGATGTCCCCAGAGGTAAAAAGGAAAGAACAGGCCCCTAGGCACTAATCATATCCATTGCTTTGGTTTCCAGGCATCTCTCCTCAGAGGCCTGGATTTCAAAACCAGCATATGGCTGTTTCTTGACTCACCCATCAGAAAATATCTCATCTAAACATGGGAAACTTGCACGTTGGAGCTGTGTCAAAGCCTCTGTTTAGGAGAACCCTTCAGGGCCCCAGAGCCATGGCTTCATTCCAAGGTCTCCATAGAAACAAAATCACATTAGGACCCATCCATAGGGGAGTCCATTTCAACTCAGCCTCCTCGGTTGCTCCCCCAGATCCAGCAGATCTAACCTATCTTGTTTCTAGGAGACAACTGGAATGTGAGGTGGGATACCCAGCCATTCATCCTTAGAACCCTGCTCAGAATCATTGGCCTGGAGCCAAACAACAGGTCTCAATTGTCCTGCAGAAGACACTTTGCAGTTTGGAGCTTCTCACAAATCCCATCGTGGGAAAATCCCCATGGCCTCGTGATGCCGCCCCTTTGTGAAGGGCCCATCAGGGACAGAAACACCAACTTGAGCGTTCGTCTGATCCTCGCCCTGACTTCAGATGCACCTGATCTCGATTCAGGTCTGTAGATTGTGCCATCGCTGATACAAAATCCAGAGACACAAACCTGAGCAAACACCTCAGACTCGCACTTTCTTCATATCCTGAAGAGTTCTTCTCATGGTTTGTAGATCGGGCCTGCCATACCTATGTCCCCAAAACTAGGCTGAGTTTGTGTTTTCAGACTTCTGTCCTCAAAGTCCTGGGCCACACATCCTCTAGGCTGGGGCCCCTGGAGCCACACATTAGGACTGTGCCTACCAATCCATGGGAATTCTGCCCATTCCATTGTCCAAAATCGTACAAATTAGGAGAAACCTCCAAAGACCCTGAGGCCATCCCAATAGCGTAGGTCGCCCGGAACTAACAAGGGCTGTCTGACACCAGCTGATAATCTACCTCCACTCATACCATAAATGGATGTCCCCAGAGGAGAAGATTGAACCAGACAGGACACTAGGCCATAATAGGATCCATTGCCTTGTTTTACAGGCATGTCTCCTCAAAAGCCTGATTCCAATACGAGCATAGGGGTTTTGCTGAGGCACCCAGCAGAACTCATCTCGTCTCCACAAGGAAACCTATGCATGGGAGCCATGTCCACAGCATAGGAGAGTACTTCAGGGTCCCGGTGCCACCGCCCCATTCCAGGGCCATCATGGACACAAAAACACATTAGGACCCATCCTCAGGAAAGTCCATTTCAACTCAGCCACCCCGGTTGCTCAGCAGAGCCATCAGATCTAAACTGTCTTGTTGCTAGGAGACAATTGGAATGCGAGGCGGGCTTCCCAGGCATCCAACTCGAACGGTGCTCTGGAGTCATTCCATATCGGATGTCCTGGAGCTGTCCAAAAGGTCTCAATTGTCCCGCTAAAGGAATCCTTGAAGGGGGCATCCCAGAACTCCCAACGTGGGAAAAACTCAATGGCCTCGAGATTCCGCTTCCTTCATGAAGCGGCCTTCATGCACGGAAACTCCAACCTGAGCCAACGTCTGTCTGATCCTCGCCCTGACTTCAGATGCATGCGTATTGTTTCAGATCTGCAGGGGGTACCTGCCGTGTCCTCGCCCTGAAACTTACGTCTAGCTTGTCTTCTCAGACTTCCGTCCTCACACTCCTGGCACGGAAGCCCTCATGTTGGCAATTCCGGACTGACAATGCAGCACTCTGCCTGCCCTCTTGAAAAAAATTATTGCCTCATGAGCTGCCCAGGCACCTTCAATGAGGATAAACCTTTACAGCACTCGACTTCACCCAAATGATATAGTCTAACCTGGGCACTAATGCACTGTCGGACACTACCTGAACCCGGACCTCCTGACCAACACCCAGAAAGCTGACCGCACACTGAGCACATAATACCCGCCATGGCCTTAGGTCATCATCTCTTCCCTACCTCAGTTTTCAGGCCTCAGAACCGAGGCCTGCCCAGGGGTGAGTGTGATGCAGAAATCAGAACACCTCCTTACCCATTGTAAGAAACCTTGTGGCACGTCGTCCAACGTTCAGTGTGTAGGAGAGACCAGCATTCACCCTGAGGCCCCGCTCATTCTTGAGTGCGACTAGGGCATAAACACGCATTGTGACCCTCAGCATGAGTCCTGTCCTCTAGTAAGTCCTCTCAGTGACTGGACCATTAGATGTCATAATGGGCTTGATATGTCCCAGGGCCCAATTTTTAACCATATTTCTGATTGTCCAGTCACCCCCCCCCCAGGGCTCTACTCTGGAATCCCTCATTTGGTGAGACACCTGAGGTTAAAGAGAAAACAACATCAAAAAAAAAAAAAAACGGACTTATTCCATCCCACAGAGTGACCCCAAACGCTTTGGACTGGCCAAACCACGAGGGAGTAAGACTCGTCCATTTCCCATGAAGTCACCCAGAAATTTCACGACCATGAGTGACACGATATCCAGAGACAAAAACTTGAGCAAGAGCCTCATACTCGCGATTCTCTCAAATCTCGAAAAGTTCTCTTCATGGTCTGTAGATAAGTCCTGCCTTACATATGACCTGAAACATAAGCCAGTTTGTGTTTTCAGACAACTGTCCAAACAGCCCTGGCCTACACAACCTACAGGCTCAGGCCCCTGGAGCCAAACCTGAGGACTGTACTTGCCCACTCCAAGGGAATTGTGTGTGCCCATTCCAATGGCCACATCCCTTCTAATAGGATAAACCTCCAAAGTCCCTGATCCATCTCATTAGTGGTGGCTTCCCAGGTAAAACAGGGGGCAATCTGAGCCCATCTGAGTACCTACCTGTACTCAGACCCATGGACAGATGTCCCCAGAGGTAAAAAGGAAAGAACAGGCCCCTAGGCACTAATCATATCCATTGCTTTGGTTTCCAGGCATCTCTCCTCAGAGGCCTGGATTTCAAAACCAGCATATGGCTGTTTCTTGACTCACCCATCAGAAAACAACTCATCTACATTGGGAAACTTGCACGTTGGAGCTGTGTCAAAGCCTCTGTTCAGGAGAACCCTTCAGGGCCCCAGTGCCACCGCTTCATTCCAAGGTCTCCATCGACACAAAAGCACATTAGGACCCATCCATAGGAGAGTCCATTTCAACACAGCCTCCTCGTTTGCTCCCCCAGATCCAGCAGATCTAACGTGTCTTGTTTCTAGGAGACAATTGGAATGCGAGGTGGGCTACCCAGCCATGCATCTTTAGAACCCTGCTCAAATCATTGGCCTGGAGCCAAACAACAGGTCTCAATTGTCCTTCAGAAGACACTTTGCAGTTTGGAGCTTCTCACAATCCCATCGTGGGAAAACCCCCATGGCCTCGTGATGCCGCCCCTTCGTGAAGGGGCCATCAGGGACAGAAACACCAAATTCAGCGATCGTCTGATCCTCGCCCTGACTTAGGATGCACAAGATCTCGATTCAGGTTTGTAGATTGTGCCATCGCTGATACAAAATACAGAGACAAAACCTGAGCACGTGCCTCAGACTCGCACTTTCTTCATATCCTGAAGTGTTCTTCTCATGGTTTGTAGATCGAGCCTGCCATACCTACGTCCCCTAACCTAAGCTGAGTTTGTGTTTTCCGTCTTCTGTCCTCAAAGACCAGGGCCACAAACCCTCCAGACTGGTGCCCCTGGAGCCACACATTAGGACTGTGCCTAACAATCCATGGGAATTCTGCCCATTCCATTGTCCAAAATCGTACAAATTAGGAGAAACCTCCAAAGTCCCTGAGGCCATCCCAATAGTGTAGGTCGCCTTGAACAAACAAGGGCTGTCTGACACCAACATATCTACCTCCACTCATATCATAAATGGATGTCCCCAAGGAGAAGATTGAACCAGACAGGACCCTCGGCCATAATAGGATCCATTGCCTTGGTTTACAGGCATGTCTCCTCAAAAGCCTGATTCCAATACGAGCATCGGGGTTTTGCTGAGGCACCCAGCAGAACTCATCTCGTCTCCTCAAGGAAACCTGTGCATGGGAGCCATGTCAAAAGCATAGGAGAGTACTTCAGGGTCCCGGTGCCACCGCCCCATTCCAAGGCCCTCATGGACACAAAAACACACTAGGGCCCATCCTCAGGAAAGTCCATTTCAACTCAGCCACCCCGGTTGCTCCCGCAGAGCCATCAGATCTAAACTGTCTTGTTGCTAGGAGACAATTGGAATGCGATGCGGGCTTCCCAGGCATCCAACTCGAACGGTGCTCTGGAGTCATTCCATATCGGATGTCCCGGAGCTGTCCAACACGTCTCAATTGTCCCGCAGAAGGAATCCTTGAAGGGGGCATCCCACAACTCCCAACGTGGGAAAACCTCAATGGCCTCGAGATTCCGCTCCCTTCATGAAGCGGCCGTCATGCACGGAAACTCCAACGTGAGCCAATGTCTGATCCTCGCCCTGAATTCAGATGCATGAGTATTGGTTCAGATCTGCAGGGGGTACCTGCCGTGTCCTCGCCCTGAAACCCAAGTCTAGCTTGTCTTCTCAGACTTCCGTCCTCACACTCCTGGCCCCGAAGCCTTCAAGTTTGGCAATTCCGGACCCACAATGCAGCACTCTGCCTGCCCTCTAGAAAAAAATTATTGCCTCATGAGCTGCCCAGGCAACTTCAATGAGGATAAACCTCCACAGCACTCGACTTCACCCAAATTATATAGTCTAACCTGAGCACTAATGCACTGTCGGACAAAACCTGAGCCCGGACCTCCTGATCAACACCCGGAAATCAGACCGCACACTGAGCACATAAGACCCACCATGGCCTTAGGTCATCATCTCTTCGCTACCTCAGTTTTCAGGCCTCAGAACCGAGACATTATCTCCAATCACTGCCCAGGGGTGAGTGTGATGCAGAAATCAGAACACCTCCTTACACATGGTAAGAAACCTTGTGGTTGGCACGTCGTCCAACGTTCAGTGTAGGAGAAACCAGCATTCACTCTGAGGCCCCGCCCATTCTTGAGTGTGACAAGGGTATAAACACGCATTGTGACCCTCAGCATGGGTCCTTTCTTCTAGTAAGTCCTCTCAGTGACTGGACCATTAGTTGTCATAATGGGTTTGGTATGACACTAGGCCCCAATTTTTAACCAGATTTCTGATTGTCCAGTCACCCCCGCCTAGGGCTTTACTCTGGAATCCCTCATTTGGTGGGACACCTGAGGTTAAAAACAAAACAACATCAAAAAAAAAAAAAAACGGACTTCTTCCATTAAACAGAGTGACCCCAAACGCTTTGGACTGGGCCAAACCACCAGGGAGTAAGACTCGTCCATTTCCCATGAAGTCACCCAGAAATTTCACGACCATGAGTGACATGATATCCAGAGACAAAAACTTGAGCAAGAGCCTCACACTCGCCCTTTTCTCAAATCCCAAAAAGTTCTCCTCATGGTCTGTAGATAAGTCCTGCCATACCTATGACCTGAAACATAAGCCAAGTTTGTGTTTTCAGACAACTGTCCAAACAGCCCTGGCCTACTCAACCTACAGGCTCAGGCCCCTGGAGGCAAACCTGAGGACTGTACTTGCACTCTCCAAGGGAATTGTGTGTGCCCATTCCAATGGCCACATCCCTTCTGATAGGATAAACATCCAAATTCCCTGATCCATCTCATTATTGGTGGCTTCCCAGGTAAAACAGGGGCAATCTGATCCCTTCTGAGCACCTACCTGTACTCAGACCCATAGACAGATGTCCCCAGAGGTAAAAAGGAAAGAACAGGCCCCTAGGCACTAATCATATCCATTGCTTTGGTTTCCAGGCATCTCTCCTCAGAGGCCTGGATTTCAAAACCAGCATATGGCTGTTTCTTGACTCACCCATCAGAAAATATCTCATCTAAACATGGGAAACTTGCACGTTGGAGCTGTGTCAAAGCCTCTGTTTAGGAGAACCCTTCAGGGCCCCAGAGCCATGGCTTCATTCCAAGGTCTCCATAGAAACAAAAGCACATTAGGACCCATCCATAGGGGAGTCCATTTCAACTCAGCCTCCTCGGTTGCTCCCCCAGATCCAGCAGATCTAACCTATCTTGTTTCTAGGAGACAACTGGAATGTGAGGTGGGATACCCAGCCATTCATCCTTAGAACCCTGCTCAGAATCATTGGCCTGGAGCCAAACAACAGGTCTCAATTGTCCTGCAGAAGACACTTTGCAGTTTGGAGCTTCTCACAAATCCCATCGTGGGAAAATCCCCATGGCCTCGTGATGCCGCCCCTTCGTGAAGGGCCCATCAGGGACAGAAACACCAACTTGAGCGTTCGTCTGATCCTCGCCCTGACTTCAGATGCACCTGATCTCGATTCAGGTCTGTAGATTGTGCCATCGCTGATACAAAATCCAGAGACACAAACCTGAGCAAACACCTCAGACTCGCACTTTCTTCATATCCTGAAGAGTTCTTCTCATGGTTTGTAGATCGGGCCTGCCATACCTATGTCCCCAAAACTAGGCTGAGTTTGTGTTTTCAGACTTCTGTCCTCAAAGTCCTGGGCCACACATCCTCTAGGCTGGGGCCCCTGGAGCCACACATTAGGACTGTGCCTACCAATCCATGGGAATTCTGCCCATTCCATTGTCCAAAATCGTACAAATTAGGAGAAACCTCCAAAGACCCTGAGGCCATCCCAATAGCGTAGGTCGCCCGGAACTAACAAGGGCTGTCTGACACCAGCTGATAATCTACCTCCACTCATACCATAAATGGATGTCCCCAGAGGAGAAGATTGAACCAGACAGGACACTAGGCCATAATAGGATCCATTGCCTTGTTTTACAGGCATGTCTCCTCAAAAGCCTGATTCCAATACGAGCATAGGGGTTTTGCTGAGGCACCCAGCAGAACTCATCTCGTCTCCACAAGGAAACCTATGCATGGGAGCCATGTCCACAGCATAGGAGAGTACTTCAGGGTCCCGGTGCCACCGCCCCATTCCAGGGCCATCATGGACACAAAAACACATTAGGACCCATCCTCAGGAAAGTCCATTTCAACTCAGCCACCCCGGTTGCTCGGCAGAGCCATCAGATCTAAACTGTCTTGTTGCTAGGAGACAATTGGAATGCGAGGCGGGCTTCCCAGGCATCCAACTCGAACGGTGCTCTGGAGTCATTCCATATCGGATGTCCTGGAGCTGTCCAACAGGCCTCAATTGTCCCACAGAAGGAATCCTTGAAGGTGGCATCCCACAACTCCCAACGTGGGAAAACCTCAATGGCCTCGAGATTCCGCTCCCTTCATGAAGCGGCCATCATGCGCGGAAACTCCAACCTGAGCCAACGTCTGATCCTCGCCCTGACTTCAGATGCATGAGTATTGGTTCAGATCTGCAGGGGGTACCTGCCGTGCCCTAGCCCTGAAACCAAGTCTAGCTAGTCTTCTCAGACTGCCGTCCTCACACTCCTGGCCCCGATGCCATCAAGTTTGGCAATTCCGGACCCACAATGCAGCACTCTGCCTGCCCTCTAGAAAAAATATATTGCCTCATGAGCTGCCCAGGCACCTTCAATGAGGATAAACCTCCACAGCACTCGACTTCACCCAAATTATATAGTCTAACCTGGGAACTAATGCACTGTCGGACACAACCTGAGCACGGACCTCCCGACCAACTCCCAGAAAGCAGACCACAAACTGAGCACATAAGACCCGCCAAGGCCGTAGGTCATCATCTCTTCCCTACCTCAGTTTTCAGGCCTCAGAAACGAGACATTATCTCCAATCACTGCCCAGGGGTGAGTGTGATGCAGAAATCAGAACACCTCCTTACCCATGGTAAGAAACCTTGTGTTTGGCACGTCGTCGAACGTTCAGTGTAGAAGAAACCAGCATTCACCCTGAGGCCCCGCCCATTCTTGAGTGCGACAAGGGCATAAACACGCATTGTGACCCTCAGCATGAGTCCTGTCCTCTAGTAAGTCCTCTCAGTGACTGGACCATTAGATGTCATAATGGGCTTGATATGTCCCTAGGTCCCAATTTTTAACCAGATTTCTGATTGTCCAGTCAACCCCCCCCCCAGGGCTCTACTCTGGAATCCCTCATTTGGTGGGACACCTGAGGTTAAAAAGAAAACAACATCAAAAAAAAAAATAAACGGACTTCTTCTATCCCACAGAGTGACCCCAAACGCTTTGGACTGGGCCAAACCACCAGGGAGTAAGACTCGTCCATTTCGCATGAAGTCACCCAAAAATTTCACGACCATGAGTGACAAGATATCCAGAGACAAAAACTTGAGCAAGAGCCTCACACTCGCCCTTTGCTCAAATCCCGAAATGTTCTCCTCATGGTCTGTATATAAGTCCTGCCATACCTATGACCTGAAACATAAGCCAAGTTTGTGTTTTCAGACAACTGTCCAAACAGTCCTGGCCTACACAACCTACAGTCTCAGGCCCCTGGAGCCAAACCTGAGGACTGTACTTGCCCTCTCCAAGGGAATTGTGTGTGCCCATTCCAATGGCCATATTCCTTCTAATAGGATAAACCTCCAAAGTCCCTGATCCATCTCATTAGTGGTGGCTTCCCAGGTAAAACAGGGGCAATCTGAGCCCATCTGAGCACCTACCTGTACTCAGACCCATAGAAAGATGTCCCCAGAGGTAAAAAGTAAAGAACCGGCCCCTAGTGACTAATCATATCCATTGCTTTGGTTTCCAGGCATCTCTCCTCAGAGGCCTGGATTTCAAAACCAGCAATGGCTGTTTCTTGACTCACCCATCAGAAAACATCTCATCTACACATGGGAGACTTGCACGTTGGAGCTGTTTTCAAAGGCTCTGTTTAGGAGAACCCTTCAGGGCCCCAGTGCCACCGCTCTTTCCAAGGTGTCCATAGACACAAAAGCACATTAGGACCCATCCACAGGAGAGTCCATTTCAACTCAGCCTCCTCGGTTTCTCCCCTAGATCCAGCAGAACTAACCTGTCTTGTTGCTAAGAGACAATTGGAATGCGAGGTGGGCTACCCAGCCATCCATTCTTAGAACCCTGCTCAGAATTATTGGCTTGGAGCCAACAACAGGTCTCAATTGTCCTGCAGAAGACACTTTGCAGTTTGGAGCTTCTCACAATTCCCATTGTGGGAAAACCCCCATTGCCTCGTGATGCCCCCCTTTATGAAGGGGCTATCAGGGTCAGAAACTCCAACCTGAGCGATCGTCTGATCCTCGCCCTGACTTCAGATGCACGAGATCTCTATTCAGTTCTGTAGATTGTGCCTGCCATGTCCTCACCCAGAAACCGAAGCCTAGCTAGTGTTCTCAGACTTCTGTCTCAGACTACTGACCCAGAAGCCCTCCATTTGGCAATCCAGAACTACAAAGCAGCACTCTGCCTGCCCTCCAGAAGAAAAACATTGCCCTCTGGGGCTACCAAGTAACCCCAAGTGAGGATCAGCCTGCGCCTACCTTGGCTGTACCCCAAATACATAGGCTGACCAGGGCACTAATGCCCTTTCTGACACAGCCTGAGCCTAGACCTCCTGGCCGCACCAAGACAGCTGGCCGCACACTGAGCACATCGAGCCGCCAAGGCCTTAGGACGTCATCTCTTTCCACCTCGGTTTTCAGGCTTCAGAACCTAGACCTTATCTCTATTCACTGCCCAGGCCTGAACCTAATGCAGAAATCAGAATTCCTTCCCCAGGGCAAGAAACCTTGTGGTTGGCATGTTGTCCAATGTTAAGTTTAGTTGAAACCAGTGTGGCCCATGAGGCCCCGCCCATGCTTGCTTTCCAAGCCCCCATACACACAATCCTCACCAGTGTTTGAGTTTACATTCGCCCAGCCCGTACCTGGGGCTCTGCTCTGGAATCCCTTTCTTGGAGAGACACATGAGTCAGAAAACACGACTCCACCCTTACCAGAAAATGACCCCAAACTCTTGGGAGCTGGGACAAATCCCATGAGAGGGATAGTCGTCCATAGTCCCTGAGGCCACCTTTCCAATCCACGGCTATCCCGGACACAACATCCAGAGACAAAAGCCTGAAGGAACGCCTCCCATTCGCCCTTGTTTCAGAGGCCCAGGAGCTCCCTCTCGGGCTGTACATCCGGCCTGCCATACGCTAGGTGCCACTCATGAGCTGAGTTTGTGTTTTCAGACTTTGGTGCCCACAGCCTGGACCCACAAAACCTCCAGGCTAGGGCCACTGGAGACACAGCGAAAGATTGTGCCTGCCCTCTCCAAGGAAATTGTGCCCAATCCATTGACCACAACCCTACAGGTTAGGGAAAAGCTCCAAGGCCCCTGAGGCCATCAATAGTGTACGCCACCCTGGACTAAGAAGGGCTCTCTGACACCAGCGGAGCATCTATCTCCACTTAGACTCTCAAACAGTGTCCCCAGAGACAGAAGGTTGAAATGGACAGGCCCCCAGGCCCTAATCTGAACTTTAGATTTGGTTTCCATGTGTCCGTCCTCAGAGGACTGTTTTCGTAGACCAGCACACGGAGCTTTTCTGAGGCACCAAACCAAACCTCTCTCGTCTTCTCATGGGAAGCATACTTACTAGGGATGTATCAAACCCTTCAGGTAGGAGAGTTCCGCAGGGCCACAGAACAACCAGCACATTCCAAGGTCTCCATGGACTCAAACGCACATTATGACGCATCCTCAGGAGAGGCCATTTCAACTCAGCCCCCTGGGTAGCGTGACCCAGAGGCAGCAGATCAAACATATCTTGTGGCTAATGGCCAATGGGAATGCGAGGCATGCTGTACAGGGATCCATCCTTCGAACCCTGCTCTACAGTCCTTCCGTATCCTATGTCCTGGAGCCATGCAACAGGACTCGAATGTCCCGCGGAAGGAAACCTTGTGGTTGGGGTAACCTCCAAACTCAGCGTGGGAAAACTTTCTTTGCCTCATGAGGCCCCCGCTTCATGAAGGTGCCATCATGGCCAAAAACTCCAGCCTCAGCCAACGTCTGATCCTCAGCCTGACTTCAGATGCAGGAGATTTTGATTCAGCCTCTGCAGAGTGGGCCTGCTCTGCCCTTGGCTCCATTCCTCACCCTAGCTTGTGTTTTCAGACTTCTGTCCTCACATTCTGGGCCCACAAACCCACCCTCCTGGAAATTCTGGGGCCACAATGAAGCACTCTGCCTGCCTTCCAGGAGAAAAACATTGTCTATGGTGCTGCCCAGAACCCCAAATGAGGACCAAACAGCTTGGCCATCGGCAACACCCCAATTGCATAGGCTACCTTAAACACTGATGCTCTGTCGCAAATTGCCTGAGCCCAGACCTTCCAACAGACACCAACACAGCTGGCTGCACACCCAGCACATTGGACCAGCCACTGCCTTAGGCCATCATCCATTCCCAACCTGGGTTTTCAGTCATCGGAACCTGGACCTTATCTCCAATTCCTGCACACGGAGGAACCTGATGCACTGGTCAGAACCCCTCCTTCCCCATGGCAAGAAACCTTGCTGCTGGCAGTGAGTCAAACATTCCGTGTAGGAGAAAACGGCATGACCCATGAGGCCACGCCCATGCGTGAGGGCCGCCTTGGGCACAAACACACATGGTGACCCTCAGCATGAGTACCTTATTCAAGTAACGCCTCTCAGTGACTGGACCAAGAGCCCGCATATGTGGCTTGCCATGCCATAGGCACCCAGGACTAACTAGATGGTGTGTATTCCAGTTGAGGGAAGCCACTGCTGTGCTCTAGAGTCCCTCTCCTGGGGGGTCCCCTGAGGCAGAATACAGTACTCTTTCCTTCCCACAGAATGAACCAAAACACTTGGGAGCTTGGACAATCCCCCGAGAGGAAGGCTCTTCCTCGGCCCCTGAAGCAACCCCTACCCTGAACGGCCACTGTGAACGCAACACCCAGAGACAAATCCTGAGCGACTGCATCCCACTTGCCCTCCTTTGATATCCAGAGGATCTCCCCTCACGGACTGGAGATCAGGCCTGCCATTACCTTGGCCCCTAGCTGAGCCAAGTTTGCTTTTTCAGACATCTGTCCCCACAGCACTGGCAAACACAGCCTCTAGGCTGGGTCCTCTGGAGCCATACCATATGACCGTGCCTGCTCTCTCCTGGAAAACTGTGTCCATTCCTTTGGCCACACAACTCCAGAATATGAGAAACCTCAAGGACATCCCACTACTGGGAGCCTCCCTGGACACACAGGGGCATTCGGACACAAGCTGAGCAGCTACCTCCACGAAGGCATGCACACAGATGTCAACAGAGATAGAAGGTTGAGCCGGCCAGGCCCTTAGGCCCTAATCTCAACTCTTGCTTTGTTTTCCAGGTGTCACTCCTCAGAGGCTTTGGTTCGAAGAACAGGATATGGGGCTTTCCTGAGGCACTGAACAGAACTCCTCTTGACTCCACATGGGAAGCTTCCTTGTTGGAGCCGTGTCAAACACCTCAGGTTGGAGAATCCTGCAGAGTCCCTGAGCCACCTCCACATTCCAAGGTCTCCCAGGCCACCAAGCCACAGTAGGACTCATCTTCAGGAGAGTCCATTTCAACTCTCCCCTCTGGGTAGCTCACCCAGGAGGCCACAGATTGTGCCGGCCTTGTCCTGACTAAAGAGTGGGAATATGAGGTGGCGTTCCCAGGCATCCATGCTTAGACACCTGCTCTCGAGTCTTTCCATATGGGGCCTCCTGGAACCATCCAATAGGACTCGACAGTCGTGCAGAAGGAAACCTTGAGGTTTGGAGTAGTTCACAAATCCCATCGTAGGCAAACCTCCCTGGCCTCATGACGCCCCCACACCCTTCAGGAAGAGGCCATGCTGGAAAAAACTCTAGCCTTAGGCTCGTCTCATAGTTGACATGACCTCAGAGCAGGAGATCTCGATTCAGCCTCTGCAGAGTGGGTCTGCCATGCCTTCGATCCCAAACCTCACGCTAGCTTGTTTTTTCAGACTTCCTTCCTCACACTCCTGGCAAACAAGCCCTCCGGACTAGGAACTCCAGAACCACAACCAGGCCCAGTGTCTACCCAACGGAAGAAAAACGTTTCCTTGTGGGGCTATCCAGAAAACCCAGATGAGGATCAACCTGCTCGGGCCTCAACGGTACCCGAACTGGATAGGCTGCACTGGGCACTCATGCTCTGTCTGACACAGCCTGAAGCCAGACGTCCAGACAGACAAGGAGACAGCTGGCCGCACACCCCGCACTCGGCCACGCCATGGTCATATGCCGTCAACTCTTCCTAACCTTGGTTTTCAGATATCTGAACCTAGATATTATATCAATTCTCCATACAGCTGGGTATCGCATGCGAAAAACAGAACTCTTCCTTCCCCATGGCTATAAAGCTTGCTCTTGGCATGGAGTCACACCTTAAGGGTGGGAGAAACCTTCATGGCCCCTGATGCCACGCCCAAACGTGAGTGCTTCTTGGGCACAAATTCAAACAGTGACCCTCAGCATGAGCCCCATGTCAAAGAAAGGCCTGTCAGGGCCTGGACCAAGAGCCCGCATATTGACTTGCCAAGCACCTATGCACCCAATCCTCACCAGTGATTGATTTTACCAGTCGCCCAGCCCATACCTGGGTCTCTGGTCTGGAATCCCTTTCCTGGAGAGACACATGAGCCAGAAAACACGACTCAACCCTTTCAACAAAATGACCCCAAACTCTAGGGACCTGGGACAAATCCCCAGAGAGAGATACTCATCCACAGTCCCTGAGGCCACCCCTCCTATCCACGGCTATCCCGGACACAACATCCAGAGACAAAAGCCTGAAGGAACGCCTCCCACTCGCCCTTGTTTCAGAGGCCCAGGAGCTCCCTCTCGGGCTGTACATCCGGCCTGCCATACCCTAGGCGCCACTCATGAGCTGAGTTTGTATTTTCAGACTTCTGTGTCCACAGCCTGGACCCACACAACCTACAGGCTAGGACTTCTGGTGCCACAGCGAAAGATTGTGCCTGCCCTCTCCAAGGAAAGTGTGCCCAATCCATTGACCACAACCCCACAGGTTAGGGAAAAGCCCCAAGGCCCCTGAGGCCATCAATAGTGTAGGCCACCCTGGACTAAGAGGGGCTCTCTGACACGAGCGGTGCAACTATCTCCACTTAGACTCTCAGATATTGTCCCCAGAGACAGAAGTTTGAAATGGACAGGCCCCCAGGCCCTAATATAAACCTTAGCTTTGGTTTCCATGTGTCCGTCCTCAGAGGACTGTTTTCGTAGACCAGCACTAGGGGCTTTTCTGAGGCACCAAACAAAACCTCTCTTGTCTCCACATGGGGAGCTTTCTTACTGGGGATGTATCAAACCCTTCAGGTAGGAGAGTTCCGCAGGGCCACTGAACAACCAGCACATTACAAGGTCTTCATGGACCCAAACGCACATTATGACCCATCCTCGGGAGAGGCCATTTCAACTCAGCCCACTGGGTAGCGTGCCCCAGAGGCAGGAGATCAAACATATCTTGTCGCTCATGGTCAATGGGAAACCGAGGCATGCTGTACAGGGATCCATCCTTCGAACCCTGCTCTACAGTCCTTCCGTAGGGTATGTCCTGGAGCCATGCAACAGGACACGAATATCCCGCAGAAGAAACCTTGTGGTTTGGGGCAACCTCCAAACTCAGCGTGGGAAAAATTCCTTGACCTCATGAGGCCCCCGCTTCATGAAGGTGCCATCATGGACACATACTCCAGCCTCAGCCAACGTCTGATCCACAGCCTGACTTCAGATGCATGAGATATTGGTTCAGATCTGCAGGGGGTACCTGCCGTGCCCTCACCCTGAATCCGAAGTCGAGCTTTTGTTCTCAGACTTCCGTCCTCACTCTCCTGGACCCCAAGCCCTCAAGTTTGGCAATTCCGGACCAACAATGAAGCACTCTGCCTGCCCGCTAGAACAAATATATTGCCTAATGAGCTGCCCAGGCAGCTTAAATGAGGATCAACATACACGGCACTCGAATGTACCCAAATTATATAGTCTAACCTGGGCACGAATGCACTGTCTGACACAACCTGAGCCCGGACATCCTGACCAACACCCAGACAGCTGACCGCACACTGAGCACATCAGTCCGGCCATGGCCTTAGGTCATCATCTCTTCCCTACCTCAGTTTTCAGGCTTCGGGGCCGAGTCCTTATCTCCAATCCATGTTAAGGGGTGAGTGTGATGCAGAAATCAGAACTCCTCCTTACCCATGGCAAGAAACCTTGCGGTTGGCATGTTGTCCAACGTTCAGTGTAGGAGAAAACAGCATTCACCCTGAGGCCCCGCCCATTCTTGAGTGCGACGAGAGCATAAACACGCATTGTGACCTCAGCTGAGTCCTGTCCTCTAGTAAGTACTCTCAGTGGCTGGATCATTAGATATCATAATGGGCTTGACATTTCCCTAGGCCCCAATTTTTAACCAGATTTCTGGTTGTCCAGTCGCCACTCCCCAGGGCTCTACTCTGGAATCCCTCATTTGGTGGGACATCTGAGGTTGATAAACAAAACAAAACAAAACAACAACAACAACAAAACGGACTTCTTTCATCCCCAGAATGACCCCAAACTCTTTCGACGGGGCCGAAATACCAGAGAGTAAGACTCGTCCCTTTCCCATTGAGTCACCCGGAAATTTCACGACAAAGAGTGACACGATATCCAGAGACAAAAACTTGAGCAAGATCCTCACACTCGCCCTCTTTTCATATCGCGAAGGCTTCTCATCATGGTCTGTAGATCAGTCCTGCCATACCTATGACCCAAAACATAAGCCGAGTTTGTGTTTTCAGACAACTGACCAAACAGCTCTGGCCTACACACCCTACAGGCTCAGGCCCCTGGAGCCAAACCTGAGGACTGTACTTGCCCTCTACAAGAGAATTGTATGTGCCCATTCCAATGGCCAAAGCCTTACTAAAAGTATAAATCTCCAAAGTCCCTGAGGCCATCTCAATAGTTGTGGCTTCCCAGAACAAACAGGGGTAATCTGAGCCCATCTGAGCACCTACCTGCACTCAGACCCGTAGACTGATGTCCCCAGAGGTAAAAAGGAACGAACAGGCCCCTAGGCACTAATCGGATCCATTGCTTTGGTTTCCAGGCATCTCTCCTCAGAGGCCTGGATTTCAATACCAGCATATGGCTGTTTCTTGACTCACCCATCAGAACAAATCTCATCTACACATGGGAAACATGCACGTTGGAGCTGTGTCAAAGCCTCTGTTTAGGAGAACCTTTCAGGGCGGCAGGGCCACCGCTTCATTACAAGGTCTCCATAGACACAAAAACATATTAGGACACATCCACAGGAGAGTCCATTTCAACTCAGCCTCCTCGGTTGCTCCCCCACATCCAGCAGATCTAACCTGTCTTGTTGCTTGGAGACCATTGGAATGCGAGGTGGGCTACCCAGCCATCCATCCTTAGAACCCTGCTCGGAATCGTTGGCCTGGAGCCAACCAACAGGTCTCAATTGTCCTGCAGAAGAATCTTTGCAGTTGGGAGCTTCTCACAACTCCCATCATGGGAAAACACCCATGGCCTCGTGATCCAACCCCCCCTTCAAGAAGGGGCCATCAGGGACAGAAAGTCCAACAGGAGCGATCATCTGACCTTTGCCCTGACTTCAGCTGCACGAGGTCTCGATTGAGGTCTGTAGATTGTGCCTGCCATATCCTCATCCAGAAACCTAGGCCTAGCTTGGGTTCTCAGACTTCCGTCCTCAGACTACTGGCCCACAAGCCCTCCAGTTTGGCAAACCAGAACTACAATGCTGCACTCTGCCTGCCCCCCAGAAGAAAAACCTTGCCCTCTGGGGCAACCCAGAATCCCCAAATGAGGATCAACTTGCATGCCATTCGGCTGTACCCCAAATTTGTAGGCTGACCTGGGCACTATTGCCCTTTCTGACCCAGCCTGAGCCTGGACCTCCTGGCCCCACCCAGACAGCTGGCAGCACACTGAGCACATTAAAACCGCCATGGCCTTAGGTCGTCATCTCATCTCAACCTTGGTTTCCAGGCTTCAGAACCTAGACCTGATCTCCAATCACTGCCCTGGTTTGAAAATGATGCATAAATTAGAACTCTTTTCCCTTGGCAAGAAACCTTGTGGTTGGCATGTTGTCCAACGTTCAGTGTAGTTGAAACCAGTGTGGCCCTTGAGGCCCCGCCCATGCTTGCAGGCCACATTGGTCACAAACACACATTGTGACCCTCAGCCTGAGCCCAGTCCTCAGGTAAGGCCTCTCAGTGGCTGGATGCAGAGACAGCATATTGGGCTTGCCATGCCCCTAGGCCCCAATTTTTATCCATATTTCGGGTTGTCCCTTCACTCTGCCCCAGAGCTCTGCTTTGGAATTCCTCTTATGGTGGGACACCTGAGGTAACAAAACTGAAAGGAGTCATGTCATCCCATCCCACAGATTGACGAAAAGCAATTGGGATCACGCCAAATCCACAAAGAGGAAGATTCGTCCACGGCCCATGAGGACTCCCCAACATTCCACGGCCATCGTTGTTACAAAATCCAGAGACAGAGGGGAGGAGTCAAGATGGCGGAGAAGTAGCAAGCTGAGACTGCTTCAGCTAGCCGGAGATCAGCTAGATAGCTTATCTAAAGATTGCAAACACCTGAAAATCCATCGGCAGACCGAAGAGAAGAAGAACAGCAATTCTGGAAACAGAAAAACAACCACTTTCTGAAAGGTAGTGATGAGGGAGCAGGAGGCTGGCTGAGGACAAAGCAAGAGCTGGCGCCTTGCACCCCCCCCTTCATCCGCTCCCCTCCATAGGTGTGGCATTCCTCAGGCACCCCTGACTGCCATAAAATGTTAAATAGTTAACTTGCTGAGACCACAATCCTTCAAAACAGGAGTCTCCCTTGGTTTGCAAATTTCCTTGAGATTACAACAAAGAAGTTACCTTATCAATAGCCCAATTTCCAAGGACACAGAACTCAGTTTCTCAAGCCAAATGTCACCCTCCCCTCCATAAAACCTAAGGAGGCGGGGGGGGAGGGGGTGGAAGGAAAAGTAAATAAAGTTAAATTTCTTCTAAACCTAAATCTCATTAACAAGGATGCTTGATAGCAGGAATGTAACATTCTACCGGGAGTCTCCCAATTGTCTTTACTTGATAACAACTAAGCCTTCAATATCCTGATAGTATTCTTTGCCCCAATAGCCCTTCTAAACACCCCTTTGTCCTCACCTACCCAACTCCTGTGTATATAACCAGCCACTCCTAACAACCCGGCGCGGCAGCTGCATCTCTGCCTGCCCTCGGGCCCTGTCCCCGTGCTTTAATAAACCACCATTTTGCACCAATGACGTCTTAAGAATTCTTTCTTTAGTCGTCGGCTCCGAACCTCCTCACCCCACAGAACCTGACTTAGGTTCTGGGACTTCATCATTTTTGGCGAGCCAGCCAGGAGAACTGTGAGTCTTTACATTTGGACTCTGAGCTTCGGTGCAAAATTGGTGAGTTCTTTCTCTCCTTTTCCTGTACTCTCATTCCAGGGCTTTTTCAAGGAGTATGGTCTTATTGGAACACTTGCATGTCAATTGCTCAGGCTGTAATCCTCTAGCCCGTGGCTACTCCACGGGGAGGAGAGCGCCTTCCTTTTGGCTGTAAGCTAGTACCCTGGCCGGAATGGCAATAAGACCAAGAAACTTGATGGCCTCACTCTATTCCTGTTCTTATAGAAAGTTGTCTCTCTTGGGCACGGGACAGCCACCTAAGTCACCAGGACGGCTGCCAATCTTAAGACTCCCGTGTGAGGTTTCCTCCTGACTGATCTAATGTGATCCCCTCCACATGCCCGGTCTAGCCACTTCTGGCAACGAGACCTCCACTGGGAGCCGGCCGAAACCAGTACCCGATTGAATTAAAACGCAACCGGGGACCGTTTCCTAGGGAAGTTGGCTGTAAGGACCACATGTGTTGGAATGTCGCATAGACCATGATGGATTTCAATCTTTACTGTTTCATGTCAGTGTCTTCTGCAAACCGCCTAAAGCTATGAAATTGGGTAATTTCCCCTTGCCAAACTTTTCTAGTACTTCCATGGGTTAATATGGCAAAACGGTATGCAGTCTTCAGGATAGACAATGGCTTGGCATGGCACAATTTCCTAGTCCATTCACCAGGCACCCATTGGCAGCCTAGGATGCGATGGGGAAGTGGAGGGACGCCGGCACCCCTCCAGGGCCTTTAACGGCAGGAATGCCTTCCCAGGGAAGGCAAAACGGTGATCAATAGCGATTTTTGTTGAGGGACGCCTCTGGTCGCTTTTGATACACAGGAACCTCTGACATATCCTGCGTGGGACGCTACCCAGGAGTCAGGGGGGATTTGGTAATGGACCTTCATTACTTTTCTGGAAGCATGGCCTCAGTAGGCTTCCTCAGTTCCCAAGGACTCTACCTTGGGGTGCCTTTTAACCCACTGGAAATAATTTGGATTGCAAAACTTAGGAAAGGACTGAGCTCCTGTAACAATGCATGGCCTCAGTGGGATCTATCAGTTAGATCTCTGCAGGAAACAGGGCAAATGGACCTAGGATACCTTCACTGCTCATACCTAGGCCTTTATTGCTCTGCACCAGGACCCTGGACTAAGGGGCTTTTGTGAAATGTGTTTGCCCAAATGAGTCAGCTAGTAAACATTATCCTGACATATTCGGTGATAATTACGTAAATAAGCCTTCTTCTAGTAAACCCAGGTTGCTGGGCCATCCCTAGCAAAGGGGACTCTGGCTTTATTCCTCTGTTTCTCTTAATAGATGTGGGGGCTTCTCCCTCACTCACATCCCGTGTTAATGGCTATAACTGGAGCCAACTGGGGTTGGTCTAACTCGAGACAGAGACCATAAGGAATATTCCCAAGCAGCTGCCGAAACTCTCTTTGTTTCGGGGAAGTTTCCCTGTGTTCTCTGGCCTGACTTGGACTGCCTAACCCCTTCCCCCTTGCTGGTGGGAAAGCATGGCGTCTGCTCCTCTGTTGGGGCTTATGAGCTCTAAAACCGGGAATCTTTTCTCTGCCTCCTGGCAGCGCTTTGTTTCTTCTGTTTCCCCCTTACGTGTTTCTGTACCAACGTGTGTGCAGCCTGCATGACTGGCCTCTAGATCATGCACCACAGCTCCTTCTCTTTTCACTGTCAAGGAGCAAGAACAACACCCCCTGGACCTAACACCTTCCCACTCCAGATCTTCCCATGCATGTCTCAGGTAAACATTCAAAGTGGAGTGGGCCCAGGTGGAACGTAAATCAGTATTGGAACTAAGTTAAGTTTGTTGGTTTAATTAAGATAGATGCATCTTTGAAGTTAACAGCAGTAAATGTGAAGCTTTATTCTATCGAAGTTTACTGAAGGTTAAATAAGCTTATGTTACTTGTTAAAATTTGTTAGCAAAGAAATGACTAAACTGATGGTTAATTGTCTGTCTCAAATTTCTAATGGGTAATTGCTGAAGTAGCTTTCAAAGTCTTTGGTAACCTGAAAGTTTTAAAGTTTTGCTTGGATGACAAATGGAATTAAATTGTGGACATCTAGGTCTTAACCAAACAGGATAAAATGCTAAGTCGTTAATTTCTGAATGTAGGTTTGTGCTTTTGACTTCTTACTGCAAAGAAACTGAGAGTATTTAAGTCTGCTGGTAAGCTTGTTTTCCACTTAACTGATTCATAAATTTGCCACCTGAAGAATTCTGTGGTAGCAGTTCACAATTGGTTAATAACTAAAGGTGTTTCTAAGAATACAAAGTTCTGCCTAGTGTAACTAAGACTGATGGAAATAAAGGGAAACTGTATGTAGGAAAGTAGGAGATATGTAAGAAAGATTTAAGGAATGGGAATACATTTTGTTGAAGGTAAGGGAAGGTAATTTTGTCCTAAATGAGATGGTTGTTTGGAAGGGAATGACTTGGGACAAAACCTGAATGCAAAGGAAAGTTGTAGATGGTTTGTGAAGGGAAATCTTCAGAAAAGGAATTTTAGCTATGGTCAAGAATGGATTAAGATTGAAATGAATGGGTTTTAAGGATACATTGGTACAAGATTGAAATTGTCTCTGTTCAAAAGGACAATGTTTTCTTAGATCAATTGATCTGCTGTTAAGAAAATGTAAATGGTTTTCTCTTTGCCTGCCCAGAAAACCCAGTTTCTATGTTTTGTTTTATCAGGTGTTTAACATCCCTAATTATATTTAAGCATGTGCTTTAAAACTTTCTAAAATTTTAGCAAATGTTGACAGGATTTAAATTGTAAATCTCTTTAACTCAGGCTTTTCCTTGGTATGTGAAGTTGCTCATGAAGTACTACTGAACCAATGATAAACCTTGGTTTACATTTGGGAAAATGCTGTAACTATTCTAGAGATTCTACACACTTCCTAAAGTTTTAATGTTTTGAGAGATCATCGCTTGATACTGTAATTATGGAAATGTTATGTATCACAGAAATAACCTGATTTCCTTGCAGCTAAATTGTAAACTCCCGTGTCTCTTTAGCTCTAACCATATCCATTCTGAGTTTTTGTCATTTATAATTGTTTTAATTCTCTTGTAAAATTATCTTCAAGGGGTTCCTGTAAAGGACTTTCAGGACAAATATAGATATTTGATATGCTTGAAAATCCTAAAACTGAAATGGGTAAGAATTTCCAAAACGGACTAAAGCCGCATTCACCAGAATTAGTAACATGGGACTAAATGAACTAAAAGATTATAGTGTTGTGTCTCTTAATGTTTTGTCTTACTTTAAACATTGCTGGTTCTCTCTACTGTTTGCTCTTACAGACTAGGGATACTCCCTCCTAGTTATCTGTAACTTATAGAGATGTAAAAGTGCTCAAAGCATTCACCTTCTCTCTCTATCTGAACCTTCTGAAACCAAAAGGTCTCAGTAAGTATTCTTTCTTCCATGGCAATCAGTCATTTGCATAAGTTCAATAAGAATCTGTTCTCCTTGTAACAGGAAAGAATTGGAAACACGGGTTATTTTACCAAGGCTTTGACTGGGATGTCATATTTGAAAAGACTCAGATATGACCAGACAGCTTTAAGGAACTAAGGTTGACTTTATGAAAGCTGGAGCCATAAAGCCCCTTGGGACTGTTGGCCTGATACCTTCCTTACAGAGTTCCCAGCAGCCCCACCAGGTGAGTAAAGAATGTCACTCCTTGGTAGGTGCAGTCTCGGGAAGAGGAATTCGCCCAAAGGTATTGCACGCATGCCTCATGGCAAGTACAGGGCTTGGCTTCTGGCCCGGAGAGGCTACTAAAAGTTCAACCTAGAGATTCCTTATACAAAGTTCCAGCAAAGCAGATTCTAAAAGATCTATTGATCACACTCACTGTTCTTGCTGAGCTTATGTAAATAATAGGCCAAGTTTGTTAACACTGGACTTGTTTCACAAGTGAATTAGTCCTGATTTGGCTATCTCTGGAAATGAGGGTTATTTTAGAGAGAAAAATTATGTTTTAATAACACACCTTTATGGATGTTAAATTCTAGATTTGATTGTCTTTAAATGTTTGTTTACCTATGCTAAACAATTTGAGGTAAACTTCAGAGAAGTTGCACAATAGCTTCTTTAGTCGATCTTATTATTTTGTGGGGATATTAGCAGACCCCACTGCACATGATTAAACAACTGGAAAATGGGATTGATTCCCTGCAATTGTATAACTTAACTAACACCTTATGTGTGGCTGGGATAATGAAATTGCCTAAAAGCCAACCTATCACACTCCATAGGATTAACTATGGACTTGTGGAGATAATGGATGACCCCACTTTCTTTATGAGTGGATTGGATGATTCATGGGGGGCTCCCCTTATCTCTTGATAAGTTCTCTCACTTGACAATGATCCTCTGTAATCAGGATATTGTTAAGGCTGGACCACTCAAAGGTCTTCTTATTGGTTTCACCCCTTTGTCATATTTATCCTAGAGGCCACCTCTGTTGAGGTGCAATTGCAAATAGATGCTTTAGCTAAGCATGGAACAGCCCTCCTATAAAAGAGCCTCAAAGCTCACTATGGGACAGTCCTTGACTGTAATGATGTCACATCAGGTCCAGAAGCCAAAGGCCACCAATGAATGATGGAGGCCAACTTATTAAATACTGGGCTACACTAACAGATATGCCAGAAATAATACTTAAAACTTGTCAAACTTTAAACCTAGTTACCTGTATGCCTGAACCTGACCATTGTACTTCTTTCTCTATAGAGCAAAAAAGGTTATTGATCTTGCTTACTCTATTTGGCCAGATTTAAGATACCCCTGTTAAAAATATGAAAGTTAGTTTTCTGATGACAGTAGTTTTCATAGAAAAAATAAGATAAGCTAGGTGTACCATAGTGCTCACTAGCACTTTGCAATTGCCAAAGCCTAAGAATTAACATTTATACTGACTCCAGATATGCTTTCCTGGTACTGCATGCCCATGGAGCTATTTGGAAGAAAGGGGATTGCTGTCAAGCCATAACTCCCCAATCAAATATGGGCCTAAGTTCCAAAACCCTCCTTATCGCTATACTGAAGATGGCATATGTCAGATCCGGGATACATATCTGTGGCTTACACCCACGATTGGATGGCTCAGTCAGAAGGCAATTTTATGCTGGGAACAAAGGAATCATACGAGTGGTACTTGGGCAAATAACGCACGATATCTGGGATGGCTACCACTAGAAATGTGTTCCCAAGTAATAGTACTCCAGGCTACTGATTGGGTTGCTACTGATTGTGCAAGGCGACCTGGCATCAGATGGCCAGCTCCAAATGGAACCCACTGGATATGTGGAACCAACCTGTGGCCCTGGCTTCCTCCAGGGTGGATAGGTCGCTGTACTTTAGGATTTGCCTGGATTCATGGGCGCATTACTAAAACCATTACAACTCCAGCTAATCTCCCCAACTTGAAACAAAGATGGACACGATCTGTTTTTAAATGGTGTGATCACTTAGCATCCATCTTTGTTCCATCTGCGGGACTAGAAGATGTCATGTGGCATGTAGAAGCCCTTAATAAATATACTACAAAGGCACTCAATGATCCACTAAATAGCATCTCCCTACTTAATACCGAAGTCTCACAGATACGCAGGGCAGTCCTACAAAATAGGATGGCCTTAGATGTCCTGAGAGCAGCACAGAGTGGCACATGTGCAATTATCAAGACAGAATGTTGTGTGTACATTCCAGACTATCACAAAAATGTCAGAGGACTAATAAAAGATATGAATACCCAAAGTAAGGCCCTACAAGATCCTTCTCTCTCTCTCAGTGAATGGTTAAGTTCCTGGTTTGAAGGAGGACTATGGCCAAATCTCCTTTTCGGGCTTCTCATTCTTATCACCTTATTAACCTTAATATGTTGCTTTGTTCCATGTTTCTCTACTTGGTGCCGAGACTCCATTGCTACAATGACTACACCACGACAGACGATCCTTGTCGCGCGATCCTTGTCGCGCGCGAGGACGCCTCCTCACTGTCAGCGCTGGATTCAGCTGCCTCCACCTTTCGTAACTCCCCTATACCTTCCTACCCTGATCAATATTGACCCGAGCAGGTAGGGACAGCTCTACGCCCCTATTCAGCATGAAGAAGTTACAGAAGATGAGACCTTCCACCTTCAACCACCTTAAAGATTTAAGGGTCAAAATTGTTCAGGGGGGAATGATGAGGGAGCAGGAGGCTGGCTGAGGACAAAGCAAGAGCTGGCGCCTTGCACCCCCCCCTTCATCCGCTCCCCTCCATAGGTGTGGCATTCCTCAGGCACCCCTGACTGCCATAAAATGTTAAATAGTTAACTTGCTGAGACCACAATCCTTCAAAACAGGAGTCTCCCTTGGTTTGCAAATTTCCTTGAGATTACAACAAAGAAGTTACCTTATCAATAGCCCAATTTCCAAGGACACAGAACTCAGTTTCTCAAGCCAAATGTCACCCTCCCCTCCATAAAACCTAAGGAGGCGGGGGGGGGGGTGGAAGGAAAAGTAAATAAAGTTAAATTTCTTCTAAACCTAAATCTCATTAACAAGGATGCTTGATAGCAGGAATGTAACATTCTACCGGGAGACTCCCAATTGTCTTTACTTGATAACAACTAAGCCTTCAATATCCTGATAGTATTCTTTGCCCCAATAGCCCTTCTAAACACCCCTTTGTCCTCACCTACCCAACTCCTGTGTATATAACCAGCCACTCCTAACAACCCGGCGCGGCAGCTGCATCTCTGCCTGCCCACGGGCCCTGTCCCCGTGCTTTAATAAACCACCATTTTGCACCAATGACGTCTTAAGAATTCTTTCTTTAGTCGTCGGCTCCGAACCTCCTCACCCCACAGAACCTGACTTAGGTTCTGGGACTTCATCAGTAGGACCGGCGGAGAAGTGAATCCAAAGCGACGGGAAGATAGACCCCGGGGGGAGGGGCCGGCTCCCGGCAAGCGGCGGAGCAACCGCGCACAAAATCAGGACTTTTAAAAGTCTGTTCCGCTGAGGGACATCAGTCCAGAGGCTAAACCGGGGCGAAGCCCACGCGGGGTCAGCGTGGCCTCAGGTCCCGCAGGGTCACAGAAGGATCGGGGGTGTCTGAGTGTCGCAGAGCTTGCGGGTATTGGAACGGGAAAGCCGGCTACAGAGACAGAGCCGACAGTAAGCTCACAGCTTGGTGTTACCTTGAACCGGTCGCAGGCTCGGTGAGCTCGGAGCGCGGCCGGAGGTCAGGCAGACAGGAATAACTGGGCGCTGTTCTCTGAGGGCGCACTGAGGAGTGGGGCCCTGGGCTCTCGGCTCCTCCGGGCCGGAGACCAGGAGGCCGCCATTTGTGTTCCCGTCCTCCGGAACTCTACGGAAAGCGCTCAGGGAACAAAAGCTCCTGAAAGCAAACCCGAGCGGATTACTCACCCCGGCCCCGGGTAAGGGCGGTGTAATTCCACCTGGGGCAAAGACACTTGAGAATCACTACAACAGGCCCCTCCCCCAGAAGATCAACAAGAAATCCAGCCGAGACCAAGTTCACCTACCAAGGAGTGCGGTTTCAATACCAAGGAGAGCAGCAGAATTCCAGAGGAGGAGAAAGCAAAGCACGGAACTCATGGCTTTTTTCCTGTGATTTTTTTTTAAGTCTTAATTTTTTCTTTTTCATTTTTTTTTCTTTTTTTCTTTTTCTTCTCGCCTTCGGGTAAAATTTTTTTTTTTTTAACTGTTACCTTTTTCTTTTTTAACGATTTTTTACTAGTTTATCTAATATATATATTTTTTCTTTTTTACATTTTTCTCAGGTGTTTTCTTTTTTTAAAAAAATTTTTTTTCTTTTCTTTTTTTTTCTTTCTTCCTTTTTGAACCTCTTTTTATCCCCTTTCTCCCCACTCACGATTTTTGGATCTCTTCTAATTTAGTTAAAGCATATTTTCCTGGGGTTGTTGCCACCCTTTTAGTATTTTACTTACCCCTTCATTTACTCTTATCTGGCCAAAATGACAAGACGTAAAAATTCAACGCAAAAAAAAGAACAAGAGGCAGTACCAAAGGCTAGGGACCTAATCAATACAGACATCGGTAATATGTCAGATCTAGAGTTCAGAATGACAATTCTCAAGGTTCTAGCCGGGCTCGAAAAAGGCATGGAAGATATTAGAGAAACCCTCTCAAGAGATATAAAAGCCCTTTCTGGAGAAATAAAAGAACTAAAATCTAACCAAGTTGAAATCAAAAAAGCTATTAATGAGGTGCAATCAAAAATGGAGGCTCTAACTGCTAGGATAAATGAGGCAGAAGAAAGAATTAGTGATATAGAAGACCAAATGACAGAGAATAAAGAAGCTGAGCAAAAGAGGGACAAACAGCTACTGGACCACGAGGGGAGAATTCGAGAATTAAGTGACACCATAAGACGAAACAACATTAGAATAATTGGGATTCCAGAAGAAGAAGAAAGAGAGAGGGGAGCAGAAGGTATACTGGAGAGAATTATTGGGGAGAATTTCCCCAATATGGCAAAGGGAACGAGCATCAAAATTCAGGAGGTTCAGAGAACGCCCCTCAAAATCAATAAGAATAGGCCCACACCCCGTCACCTAATAGTAAAATTTACAAGTCTCAGTGACAAAGAGAAAATCCTGAAAGCAGCCCGGGAAAAGAAGTCTGTAACATACAATGGTAAAAATATTAGATTGGCAGCTGACTTATCCACAGAGACCTGGCAGGCCAGAAAGAGCTGGCATGATATTTTTAGAGCACTAAACGAGAAAAACATGCAGCCCAGAATACTATATCCAGCTAGGCTATCATTGAAAATAGAAGGAGAGATTAAAAGCTTCCAGGACAAACAACAACTGAAAGAATTTGCAAATACCAAACCAGCTCTACAGGAAATATTGAAAGGGGTCCTCTAAGCAAAGAGAGAGCCTACAAGTGGTAGATCAGAAAGGAACAGAGACCATATACAATAACAGTCACCTTACAGGCAATACAATGGCACTAAATTCATATCTCTCAATAGTTACCCTAAATGTGAATGGGCTAAATGCCCCTGTCAAAAGACACAGGGTATCAGAATGGATAAAAAAACAAAACCCATCTATATGTTGCCTCCAAGAAACTCATTTTAAGCCCGAAGACACCTCCAGATTTAAAGTGAGGGGGTGGAAAAGAATTTACCATGCTAATGGACATCAGAAGAAAGCAGGAGTGGCAATCCTTATATCAGATCAATTAGATTTTAAGCCAAAGACTATAATAAGAGATGAGGAAAGACACTATATCATACTCAAAGGGTCTGTCCAACAAGAAGATTTAACAATTTTAAATATCTATGCCCCCAACGTGGGAGCAGCCAACTATATAAACCAATTAATAACAAAATCAAAGAAACACATCAACAACAATACAATAATAGTAGGGGACTTTAACACTCCCCTCACTGAAATGGACAGGTCATCCAAGCAAAAGATCAGCAAGGAAATAAAGGCCTTAAACGACACACTGGACCAGATGGACATCACAGATATATTCAGAACATTTCATCCCAAAGCAACAGAATACACATTCTTCTCTAGTGCACATGGAACATTCTCTAGAATAGATCACATCCTCGGTCCTAAATCAGGACTCAACCGGTATCAAAAGATTGGGATCATTCCCTGCATATTTTCAGACCACAATGCTCTAAAGCTAGAACTCAACCACAAAAGGAAGTTTGGAAAGAACCCAAATACATGGAGACTAAACAGTATCCTTCTAAAGAATGAATGGGTCAACCGGGAAATTAAAGAAGAATTGAAAAAAATCATGGAAACAAATGATAATGAAAATACAACGGTTCAAAATCTGTGGGACACAATAAAGGCAGTCCTGAGAGGAAAATATATAGCGGTACAAGCCTTTCTCAAGAAACAAGAAAGGTCTCAGGTACACAACCTAACCCTACACCTAAAGGAGCTGGAGAAAGAACAAGAAAGAAACCCTAAGCCCAGCAGGAGAAGAGAAATCATAAAGATCAGAGCAGAAATCAATGAAATAGAAACCAAAAAAACAATAGAACAAATCAACGAAAGTAGGAGCTGGTTCTTTGAAAGAATTAATAAAATTGATAAACCCCTGGCCCGACTTATCAAAAAGAAAAGAGAAAGGACCCAAATAAATAAAATCATGAATGAAAGAGGAGAGATCACAACTAACACCAAAGAAATACAAACTATTATAAGAACATACTATGAGCAACTCTACGGCAATAAATTTGACAATCTGGAAGAAATGGATGCATTCCTAGAAACATATAAACTACCACAACTGAACCAGGAAGAAATAGAAAGCCTGAACAGACCCATAACCAGTAAGGAGATTGAAACAGTCATTAAAAATCTCCAAACAAACAAAAGCCCAGGGCCAGATGGCTTCCCGGGGGAATTCTACCAAACATTTAAAGAAGAACTAATTCCTATTCTCCTGAAACTGTTCCAAAAAATAGAAATGGAAGGAAAACTACCAAACTCATTTTATGAGGCCAGCATCACCTTGATCCCAAAACCAGACAAGGATCCCACCAAAAAAGAGAGCTATAGACCGATATCCTTGATGAACACAGATGCGAAAATACTCAACAAAATACTAGCCAATAGGATTCAACAGTACATTAAAAAGATTATTCACCACGACCAAGTGGGATTTATTCCAGGGCTGCAAGGTTGGTTCAACATCCGCAAATCAGTCAATGTGATACAACACATCAATAAAAGAAAGAACAAGAACCATATGATACTTTCAATAGATGCTGAAAAAGCATTTGACAAAGTACAGCATCCCTTCCTGATCAAAACTCTTCAAAGTGTAGGGATAGAGGGCACATACCTCAATATCATCAAAGCCATCTATGAAAAACCCACCGCAAATATCATTCTCAATGGAGAAAAACTGAAAGCTTTTCCACTAAGGTCAGGAACACGGCAGGGATGTCCATTATCACCACTGCTATTCAACATAGTACTAGAGGTCCTAGCCTCAGCAATCAGACAACAAAAGGAAATTAAAGGCATCCAAATTGGCAAAGAAGAAGTCAAATTATCACTCTTCGCAGATGATATGATACTATATGTGGAAAACCCAAAAGACTCCACTCCAAAACTGCTAGAACTTATACAGGAATTCAGTAAAGTGTCAGGATATAAAATCAATGCACAGAAATCAGTTGCATTTCTCTACACCAACAGCAAGACAGAAGAAAGAGATATTAAGGAGTCAATCCCATTTACAATTGCATCCAAAACCATAAGATACCTAGGAATAAACCTAACCAAAGAGACACAGAATCTATACTCAGAAAACTATAAAGTACTCATGAAAGAAATTGAGGAAGACACAAAGAAATGGAAAAATGTTCCATGCTCCTGGATTGGAAGAATAAATATTGTGAAAATGTCTATGCTACCCTAAGCAATCTACACATTTAATGCAATTCCTATCAAAGTACCATCCATCTTTTTCAAAGAAATGGAACAAATAATGCTAAAATTTATATGGAACCAGAAAAGACCTCGAATAGCCAAAGGGATATTGAAAAAGAAAGCCAACGTTGGTGGCATCACAATTCCGGACTTCAAGCTCTATTACAAAGCTGTCATCATCAAGACAGCATGGTACTGGCACAAAAACAGACACATAGATCAATGGAATAGAATAGAGAGCCAAGAAATAGACCCTCAAATCTATGGTCAACTCATCTTTGACAAAGCAGGAAAGAATGTCCAATGGAAAAAAGACAGCCTCTTCAATAAATGGTGCTGGGAAAATTGGACAGCCACATGCAGAAAAATGAAATTGGACCATTTCCTTACACCACACACAAAAATAGACTCAAAATGGATGAAGGACCTCAATGTGCGAAAGGAATCCATCAAAATCCTTGAGGAGAACACAGGCAGCAACCTCTTCGACCTCTGCCGCAGCAACATCTTCCTAGGAACAACGCAAAAGGCAAGGGAAGCAAGGGCAAAAATGAACTATTGGGATTTCATCAAGATCAAAAGCTTTTGCACAGCAAAGGAAACAGTTAACAAAATCAAAAGACAACTGACAGAATGGGAGAAGATATTTGCAAACGACATATCAGATAAAGGACTAGTGTCCAGAATCTATAAAGAACTTAGCAAACTCAACACCCAAAGAACAAATAATCCAATCAAGAAATGGGCAGAGGACATGAACAGACATTTCTGCAAAGAAGACATCCAGATGGCCAACAGACACATGAAAAAGTGCTCCATATCACTCGGCATCAGGGAAATACAAATCAAAACCACAATGAGATATCACCTCACACCAGTCAGAATGGCTAAAATCAACAAGTCAGGAAATGACAGATGCTGGCGAGGATGTGGAGAAAGAGGAACCCTCCTACACTGTTGGTGGGAATGCAAGCTGGTGCAGCCACTCTGGAAAACAGCATGGAGGTTCCTCAGAATGTTGAAAATAGAACTGCCCTATGACCCAGCAATTGCACTATTGGGTATTTACCCTAAAGATACAAATGTAGTGATCCAAAGGGGCACATGCACCCGAATGTTTATAGCAGCAATGTCCACAATAGCCAAACTATGGAAAGAACCTAGATGTCCATCCACAGATGAATGGATCAAGAAGATGTGGTATATATACACAATGGAATACTATGCAGCCATCAAAAGAAATGAAATCTTGCCATTTGCGACAACATGGATGGAACTAGAGCGTATCATGCTTAGCGAAATAAGTCAAGCAGAGAAAGACAACTATCATATGATCTCCCTGATATGAGGAAGTGGTGATGCAACATGGAGGCTTAAGTGGGTAGGAGAAGAATCAATGAAACAAGATGGGATTGGGAGGGAGACAAACCATAAGTGACTCTTAATCTCA
The DNA here is from genome assembly GCF_964662115.1 of Mustela nivalis. NCBI lineage: Eukaryota > Metazoa > Chordata > Mammalia > Carnivora > Mustelidae > Mustela > Mustela nivalis. Next base: position 1,319,668 of record NW_028136496.1, read on the forward strand.
CAAAACAAACTGAGGGCTGCTGGGGGGAGGGGGTTTGGGAGAAGGAGGTGGGATTATGGACATTGGGGAGGGTATGTGCTTTGGTGAGTGCTGTGAAGTGTGTAAACCTGGTGATTCACAGACCTGTACCCCTGGGGATAAAAATATATGTTTATAAAAAAAAAAAAAAAAAAAAAAAAGAAAGGACAAATAACCAACTTTTGTAGCAGCATGGACGGGACTGGAAGAGATTATTATGCTGAGTGAAATAAGTCAAGCAGAGAGAGTCAATTATCATATGGTTTCACTTATTTGTGGAGCATAACAAATAGCATGGAGGACATGGGGAGTTAGAGAGGAGAAGGGAGTTGGGGGAAATTGGAAGGGGAGGTGAACCATGAGAGACTATGGACTCTGAAAAACAATCTGAGGATTTTGAAGGGGTGGGGGGTGGGAGTTTGGGGTACTAGGTGGTGGGTATTATAAAGGGCACGAATTGCATGGAGCACTGGGTGTGGTGAAAAATAATGAATACTGTTATGATGAAAATAAAAAATAAATTAAAAAAATAATAAAAATAAACTGAAGGACACAAAAAAAAAAAAAAATCCAGAGACAATAGCCTGAGCAAGGGCCTCAGACTCGCTCATTCTTCATATCCTGAAGAGTTCTTCTCATGGTTTGTAGTTCGGGCGTGCCATACCTACGTCCCCAAACTTAAGCTGAGTTTGTGTTTTCAGTCTTCTGTCCTCAAAGTCCTGGGCCACACTCCCTCCAGGCTGGGGCCCCTGGAGCCACACATTAGGACTGCCCCCACCCAATCCATGGGAATTCTGCCCATTCCATTGTCAAAAATCGTACAAATTAGGAGAACCCTCCAAAGTCCCTGAGGCCATCCCAATAGTGTAGGTCGCCCGGGACAAAAAAGGGCGGTTGATACCAGCTGAGCATCTTCCTCCACTCATCTACCTCCACTCATACCAAGAAGATTGAACCAGACAGGACCCGAGGCCATTATCGGATCCATTGCTTTGGTTTACAGGCATGTCTCCTCAAAAGCCTGGATTCCAATACCAGCAGAGGGGATTTCCTGAGGCACCCATCAGAACAAATCTCGTCTCCACAAGGAAACTTGTGCATGGGAGCTATGCCAAAGCTTAGGAGAATACTTCAGGGTCCCGGTGCCACCTCCCCATTCCAAGGCCCTCATGGACACAAACACAGGTTAGGACCCATCCTCTGGAAAGTGCATTTCAACTCAGCCACCCCGGTTGCTCCCGCAGATCCATTAGATCTAAACTGTCTTGTTGCTAGGACACAATTGGAAGGCGAGGCGGACTTCCCAGGCATCCATCCTCGAACGGTGCTTTGGAGTCATTCCATAGGGGATGTCCTGGAGCTGTCCAACAGGTCTCAATTGTCCCGCAGAACTAATCCTTGAAGGGGGCATCCCACATCTCCCAACGTGGAAAACCTCCATGGCCTCGAGATTCCGCTCCCTTCATGAAGTGGCCGTCATGCACAGAAACTCCAACCTGAGCCAACGTCGGATCCTCGCCCTGACTTCAGATGCATGAGATATTGGTTCAGATCTGCAGGGGGTACCTGCAGTGCCCTCACCCTGAATCCAAAATCTAGCTTGTGTTCTCAGACTTCCGTCCTCACTCTCCTGGCCCCGAAGCCCTCAAGTTTGGCAATTCCGGACCGACAATGAAGCACTCTGCCTGCCCTCTAGAAAAAATATATTACCTAATGAGCAGCCCAGGCAGCTTAAATGAGGATAAACCTACACGGCACTCGAATGTACCCAAATTATATAGTCTAACCTGGGCACTAATGCACTGTCTGACACAACCTGAGCCCGGACCTGCTGACCAACACACAGACAGCTGACCGCACGCTGAGCACATCAGACCCGCCATGGCCTTAGGTCATCATCTCTTCCCTACCTCAGTTTTCAGGCTTCAGAACCTAGACCTTATCTACAATCACTGCCCACGGGTGACTGTGATGCAGAAATCAGAACTCTTCCTGACCCATGGCAAGAAACCTTGTGGTTGGCATGTTGTCCAACGTTCAGTGTAGGAGAAACCAGCATTCACCCTGAGGCCCCGCCCATTCTTGCCTGAGACGAGAGCATAAACACGCATTGTGACCTCAGCGTGAGTCCTGTCCTCTAGTAAGTCCTCTCAGTGGCTGGACCATTAGATGTCATAATGGGCTTGACATGTCCCTAGTCCCCAATTTTTAACCAGATTTCTGGTTGTCCAGTCGCCCCACCCCAGGGCTCTACTCTGGAATCCCTCATTTGGTGGGACATCTCAGGTTGAAATACAATATGAAACAAATCGACAACAACAACAAAACAACGGACTTCTTCCATCCCCAGAATGACCCCAAACTCTTTGGACGGGACCGAACCCCCAGAGAGTAAGACTCGTCCATTTCCCATGAAGTCACCCGGCAATTTCACGACCATGAGTGACACGATATCCAGAGACAAAAACTTGAGCAAGAGCCTCACACTCGCCCTTTTTTCATATCCCGAAGTGTTCTCCTCATGGTCTGTAGATCAGTCGTGCCATACCTATGACCCAAAACATAAGCCGAGTTTGTGTTTTCAGACAACTGACCAAACAGCTCTGGCCTACACACCCTACAGGCTCAGGGTCCTGGAGCCAAACCTGAGGACTGTACTTGCCCTCTCCTAGGGAATTGTATGTGCCCATTCCAATGGCCAAAACCCTAATAGTACGATAACCTCCAAAGTCCCTGAGGCCATCCCAATAGTTGTGGCTTCCCAGGACAAACAGGGGCAATCTGAGCCCATCTGAGCACCTACCTGTACTCAGACCCGTAGACTGATGTCCCCAGAGGTAAAAAGGAACGAACAGGCCCCTAGGCACTAATCGGATCCATTGCTTTGATTTCCAGGCATCTCTCCTCAGAGGCCTGGATTTCAATACCAGCATATGGCTGTTTCTTGACTCACCCATCGGAACAAATCTCATCTACACATGGGAAACATGCACGTTGGAGCTGTGTCAAAGCCTCTGTTTAGGAGAACCTTTCAGGGCGGAGGGCCACCGCTTCATTCCAAGGTCTCCATAGACACAAAAACATATTAGGACACATCCACAGGAGAGTCCATTTCAAGTCAGCCTCCTCGGTTGCCCCCCACATCCAGCAGATCTAACCTGTCTTGTTGCTTGGAGACCATTGGAATGCGAGGTGGGCTACCCAGCCATCCATCCTTAGAACCCAGCTCGGAATCGTTGGCCTGGAGCCAACCAACAGGTCTCAATTGTCCTGCAGAAGAATCTTTGCAGTTTGGAGCTTCTCACAACTCCCATCGTGGGAAAACCCCCATGTCCTCGTGATCCAACCCCCTTCAAGAAAGGGCCATCAGGGCAGAAAGTCCAACCTGAGCGATCGTCTGATTCTTGCCCTGACTTCAGATGCACGAGATCTCTATTGAGGTCTGTAGATTGTGCCTGCCATATCCTCACCCAGAATCCTAGGCCTAGCTTGGGTTCTCAGACTCCGTCCTCAGACTACTGGCCCACAAGCCCTCCAGTTGGGCAATCCAGAACAATAATGCCGCACTCTGCCTGCCCTACAGAAGTAAAACATTGCCCTCAGGGCTACCCCGAAACCCCAAATGAGGATCAACCTGCACGCCATTCGGCTGTACCCCAAACATATAGGCTGACCTGGGCACTATTTCCCCTTCTGACCCAGCCTGAGCCTGGACCTCCTGTTCCCACCCAGACAGCTGGCCGCACACTGAGCACATCGGACCCGCCATGGCCTTAGGTCGTCATCTCTTCCCAACTGCGGTTTTCAGGCTCCAGAACCTAGACCTTATCTCCAACCACTGCCCAGGGTTGAAAATGATGCAGAAATCAGAACTCTTTCCCCATGGCAACAAACCTTGTGCTTGGCATGTTGTCCAACGTTCAGTGTAGTTGAAACAAGCGTGGCCCATGAGGCCCAGCCCATGCTTGCGGGCCACATTGGTCACAAACACACATTGTGACCCTCAGCCTGAGCCCAGTCCTCAGGTAAGACCTCTCAGGGCTTATATGAAGAGACAGCATATCGGCATGCTATGCCCCTAGGACCCAATTTTTAACCATAGTTCGGGGTGTCTCTTCACTCTTCCCCAGGGCTCTGCTTTGGAATTCCTCTTTTGGTGGGACACCTGAGGTAACAAACCTGAAAGGAGTCCTCCCATCCCACAGATTGACGAAAAACAATTGGGATCGGGCCAAATCCACAGAGAGGAAGATTCGTCCATGGCCCATGAGACCTCCCCAACATTCCACGGCCATCGCTGAAACAAAATCTAGAGACAAAAGCCTGAGCAAGCGCCTCAGACTCGCTAATTCTTCATATCCTGAAGAGTTCTTCTCAGGGTTTGTAGATCGGGCGTGCCGTACCTACGTCGCCAACTTAAGCTGAGTTTGTGTTTTCAGTCTTCTGTCCTCAAAGTCCTGGGCCACACTCCCTCCAGGCTGGGGCCCCTGGAGCCACACATTAGGACTGCCCCCACCCAATCCATGGGAATTCTGCCCATTCCATTGTCAAAAATCGTACAAATTAGGAGAACCCTCCAAAGTCCCTGAGGCCATCCCAATAGTGTAGGTCGCCCGGGACAAAAAGGGCGGTTGATACCGGGTGAGCATCTACCTCCACTCATCTACCTCCACTCATACCAAGAAGATTGAACCAGACAGGACCCGAGACCATTATCGGATCCATTGCTTTGGTTTACAGGCATGTCTCCTCAAAAGCTTGGATTCCAATACCAGCAGAGGATATTTCCTGAGGCACCCATCAGAACAAATCTCGTCTCCACAAGGAAACTTGTGCATGGGAGCTAAGCCAAAGCTTAGGAGAATACTTCAGGGTCCCGGTGCCACCTCTTCATACCAAGGCCCGCATGAACACAAACACACGTTAGGACCCATCCTCTGGAAAGTGCATTTCAACTCAGCCACCCCGGTTGCTCCCGCAGATCCTTTAGATCTAAACTCTCTTGTTGCTAGGAGACAATTGGAGGGGAGGCGGACTTCCCAGGCATCCATCCTCGAACGGTGCTCTGGAGTCATTCCATATGGGATGTCCTGGAGCTGTCCAACAGGTCTCAATTGTCCCGCAGAAGGAATCCTTGAAGGGGGCATCCCACATCTCCCAACGTGGAAAACCTCCATGGCCTCGAGATTCCGCTCCCTTCATGAAGGGGCCGTCATGCACAGAAACTCCAACCTGAGCCAACGTCGGATCCTCGCCCTGACTTCAGATGCATGAGATATTGGTTCAGATCTGCAGGGGGTACCTGCCGTGCCCTCACCCTGAATCCGAAGTCTAGCTTGTGTTCTCAGACTTCCGTCCTCACTCTCCTGGCCCCGAAGCCCTCTAGTTTGGCAATTCCGGACCGACAATGAAGCACTCTGCCTGCCCTCTAGAAAAAATATATTGCCTAATGAGCAGCCCAGGCAGTTTAAATGAGGATAAACCTACACGGCACTCGAATGTACCCAAATTATATAGTCTAACCTGGGCACTAATGCACTGTCTGACACAACCTGAGCCCGGACCTGCTGACCAACACCCAGACAGCTGACCGCACGCTGAGCACATCAGACCCGCCATGGCCTTAGGTCATCATCTCTTCCCTACCTCAGTTTTCAGGGTTCAGAACCTAGACCTTATCTCCAATCACTGCCCACGGGTGACTGTGATGCAGAAATCAGAACTCTTCCTGACCCATGGCAAGAAACCTTGTGGTTGGCATGTTGTCCAACGTTCAGTGTAGGAGAAACCAGCATTCACCCTGAGGCCCCTCCCATTCTTGAGTGCGACGAGAGCATAAACACGCATTGTGACCTCAGCGTGAGTCCTGTCCTCTAGTAAGTCCTCTCAGTGGCTGGACCATTAGATGTCATAATGGGCTTGACATGTCCCTAGTCCCCAATTTTTAACCAGATTTCTGGTTGTCCAGTCTCCCCACCCCAGGGCTCTATTCTTGAATCCCTCATTTGGTGGGAGATCTGAGCTTGAAAAACAAAATGAAACAAATCGACAACAACAACAAAAAAACGGACTTCTTCGATCCCCAGAATGACCCCAAACTCTTTGGACGGGACCGAACCCCCAGAGAGTAAGACTGGTCCATTTCCCATGAAGTCACCCGGCAGTTTCACGACCATGAGTGACACGATATCCAGAGACAAAAACTTGAGCAAGAGCCTCACACTTGCCCTTTTTTCATATCCCGAAGTGTTCTCCTCATGGTCTGTAGATCAGTCGTGCCATACCTATGACTCAAAACATAATCCGAGTTTGTGTTTTCGGACAACTGTCCAAACAGCTCTGGCCTACACACCCTACAGGCTCAGAGCCCTGGAGCCAAACCTGAGGACTGTACTTGCCCTCTCCAAGGGAATTGTATGTGCCCATTCCAATGGCCAAAACCCTAATAGTAGGATAACCTCCAAAGTCCCTGAGGCCATCCCAATAGTTGTGGCTTCCCAGGACAAACAGGGGCAATCTAAGCACATCTGAGCACCTACCTGCACTTAGACCCGTAGACTGATGTCCCCAGACGTAAAAAGGAACGAACAGGCCCCTAGGCACTAATCGGATCCATTGCTTTGGTTTCAAGGCATCTCTCCTCAGAGGCCTGGATTTCAATACCAGCATATGGCTGTTTCTTGACTCACCCATCGGAACAAATCTCATCTACACATTGGAAACATGCACGTTGGAGCTGTGTCAAAGCCTCTGTTTAGGAGAACCCTTCAGGGCCCCAGGGCCACCGCTTCATTCCAAGGTCTCCATAGACACAAAAACATATTAGGACACATCCACAGGAGAGTCCATTTCAACTCAGCCTCCTCGGTTGCCCCCCACATCCAGCAGATCTAACCTGTCTTGTTGCTTGGAGACCATTGGAATGCGAGGTGGGCTACCGAGCCATCCATCCTTAGAACCCTGCTCGGAATCGTTGGCCTGGAGCCAACCAACAGGTCTCAATTGTCCTGCAGAAGAATCTTGCAGTTTGGAGCTTCTCACAACTCCCATCGTGGGAAAACCCCCATGTCCTCGTGATCCAACCCCCTTCAAGAAAGGGCCATCAGGGCAGAAAGTCCAACCTGAGCGATCGTCTGATCCTTGCCCTGACTTCAGATGCACGAGATCTCGATTGAGGTCTGTAGATTGTGCCTGCCATATCCTCACCCAGAAACCTAGGCCTAGCTTGGGTTCTCAGACTCCGTCCTCAGACTACTGGCCCACAAGCCCTCCAGTTGGGCAATCCAGAACTACAATGCCGCTCTCTGCCTGCCCTACAGAAGTAAAACATTGCCCTCAGGGCTACCCCGAAACCGCAAATGAGGATCAACCTGCACGCCATTCGGCTGTACCCCAAACATATAGGCTGACCTGGGCACTATTTCCCCTTCTGACCCAGCCTGAGCCTGGACCTCCTGGTCCCACCCAGACAGCTGGCCGCACACTGAGCACATCGGACCTGCCATGGCCTTAGGTCGTCATCTCTTCCCAACTGCGGTTTTTTAGGCTCCAGAACCTAGACCTTATCTCCAACCACTGCCCAGGGTTGAAAATGATGCAGAAATCAGAACTCTTTCCCCATGGCAAGAAACCTTGTGGTTGGCATGTTGTCCAACGTTCAGTGTAGTTCAAACAAGCGTGGCCCATGAGGCCCAGCCCATGCTTGCGGGCCACATTGGTCACAAACATACATTGTAACCCTCAGCCTGAGCCCAGTCCTCAGGTAAGGCCTCTCAGGGCCTATATGAAGAGACAGCATATTGGGCTTGCCATGCCACTAGGCCCCAATTTTTAAACATAGTTCGGGGTGTCCCTTCACTCTTCCCCAGGGCTCTGCTTTGGAATTCCTCTTTTGGTGGGACACCTGAGGTAACAAACCTGAAAGGAGTCCTCCCATCCCACAGATTGACGAAAAACATTTGAGATAGGGCCAAATCCACAGAGAGGAAGATTCATCCATGGCCCATGAGACCTCCCCAACATTCCACGGCCAAAGCTGAAACAAAATCCAGAGACAAAAGCCTGAGCAAGCGCCTCAGACTCGCTCATTCTTCATATCCTAAAGAGTTCTTCTCAGGGTTTGTAGATCGGACGTGCCGTACCTACGTCCCCAAAAATAAGCTGAGTTTGTGTTTTCAGTCTTCTGTCCTCAAAGTCCTGGGCCACACTCCCTCCAGGCTGGGGCCCCTGGAGCCACACATTAGGACTGCCCCCACCCAATCCATGGGAATTCTGCCCATTCCATTGTCAAAAATCGTACAAATTAGGAGAACCCTCCAAAGTCCCTGAGGCCATCCCAATAGTGTAGGTCGCCCGGGACAAAAAGGGCGGTTGATACCGGGTGAGCATCTACCTCCACTCATCTACCTCCACTCATACCAAGAAGATTGAACCAGACAGGACCCGAGACCATTATCGGATCCATTGCTTTGGTTTACAGGCATGTCTCCTCAAAAGCTTGGATTCCAATACCAGCAGAGGATATTTCCTGAGGCACCCATCCGAACAAATCTCGTCTCCACAAGGAAACTTGTGCATGGGAGCTAAGCCAAAGCTTAGGAGAATACTTCAGGGTCCCGGTGCCACCTCTTCATACCAAGGCCCGCATGAACACAAACACACGTTAGGACCCATCCTCTGGAAAGTGCATTTCAACTCAGCCACCCCGGTTGCTCCCGCAGATCCTTTAGACCTAAACTCTCTTGTTGCTAGGAGACAATTGGAGGGGAGGCGGACTTCCCAGGCATCCATCCTCGAACGGTGCTCTGGAGTCATTCCATATGGGATGTCCTGGAGCTGTCCAACAGGTCTCAATTGTCCCGCAGAAGGAATCCTTGAAGGGGGCATCCCACATCTCCCAACGTGGAAAACCTCCATGGCCTCGAGATTCCGCTCCCTTCATGAAGGGGCCGTCATGCACAGAAACTCCAACCTGAGCCAACGTCGGATCCTCGCCCTGACTCAGATGCATGAGATATTGGCTCAGATCTGCAGGGGGTACCTGCCGTGCCCTCACCCTGAATCCGAAGTCTAGCTTGTGTTCTCAGACTTCCGTCCTCACTCTCCTGGCCCCGAAGCCCTCAAGTTTGGCAATTCCGGACCGACAATGAAGCACTCTGCCTGCCCTCTAGAAAAAATATATTGCCTAATGAGCAGCCCAGGCAGCTTAAATGAGGATAAACCTACACGGCACTCGAATGTACCCAAATTATATAGTCTAACCTGGGCACTAATGCACTGTCTGACACAACCTGAGCCCGGACCTGCTGAACAACACTCAGACAGCTGACTGCACGCTGAGCACATCAGACCTGCCATGGCCTTAGGTCATCATCTATTCCCTACCTCAGTTTTCAGGCTTCAGAACCTAGACCTTATCTCCAATCACTGCCCACGGGTGACTGTGATGCAGAAATCAGAACTCTTCCTGACCCATGGCAAGAAACCTTGTGGTTGGCATGTTGTCCAACCTTCAGTGTAGGAAAAACCAGCATTCACCCTGAGGCCCCTCCCAATCTTGAGTGCGACGAGAGCATAAACACGCATTGTTAACTCAGCGTAAGTCCTGTCCTCTAGTAAGTCCTCTCAGTGGCTGGACCATTAGATGTCATAATGGGCTTGACATGTCCCTAGTCCCCAATTTTTAACCAGATTTCTTGTTGTCCAGTCGCCCCACCCCAGGGCTCTACTCTGGAATCCCTCATTTGGTGGGACATCTGAGGTTGAAAAACAAAATGAAACAAATCGACAACAACAAAACAACGGACTTCTTCCATCCCCAGAATGACCCCAAACTCTTTGGACGGGACCGAACCCCCAGAGAGTAAGACTCGTCCATTTCCCATGAAGTCACCCGGCAATTTCACGACCATGAGTGACACGATATCCAGAGACAAAAACTTGAGCAAGAGCCTCACACTCGACCTTTTTTGATATCCCGAAGTGTTCCTCATGGTCTGTAGATCAGTCCTGCCATACCTATGACCCAAAACATAAGCCGAGTTTGTGTTTTCAGACAACTGTCCAAACAGCTCTGGCCTACACACCCTACAGGCTCAGGGCCCTGGAGCCAAACCTGAGGACTGTACTTGCCCTCTCCAAGGGAATTGTATGTGCCCATTCCAATGGCCACAACCCTACTAGTAGGATAACCTCCAAAGTCCCTGAGGCCATCCCAATAGTGGTGGCTTCCCAGGACAAACAGGGCCAATCTGAGCCCATCTGAGCACCTACCTGCACTCAGACCCGTAGACTGATGTCCCCAGAGGTAAAAAGGAACGAACAGGCCCCTAGGCACTAATCGGATCCATTGCTTTGGTTTCCAGGCATCTCTCCTCAGAGGCCTGGATTTCAATACCAGCATATGGCTGTTTCTTGACTCATCCATCAGAACAAATCTCATCTACACATGGGAAACATGCACGTTGGAGCTGTGTCAAAGCCTCTGTTTAGGAGAACCCTTCAGGGCCCCAGGGCCACCGCTTCATTCCAAGGTCTCCATAGACACAAAAACATATTAGGACACATCCACAGGAGAGTCCATTTCAACTCAGCCTCCTCGGTTGCCCCCCACATCCAGCAGATCTAACCTGTCTTGTTGCTTGGAGACCATTGGAATGCCAGGTGGACTACCCAGCCATCCATCCTTAGAACCCTGCTCGGAATCGTTGGCCTGGAGCCAACCAACAGGTCTCAATTGTCCTGCAGAAGAATCTTTGCAGTTTGGAGCTTCTCACAACTCCCATCGTGGGAAAACCCCCATGTCCTCGTGATCCAACCCCCTTCAAGAAAGGGCCATCAGGGCAGAAAGTCCAACCTGAGCGATCGTCTGATCCTTGCCCTGACTTCTGATGCACGAGATCTCGATTGAGGTCTGTAGATTGTGACTGCCTTATCCTCACCCAGAAACCTAGGCCTAGCTTGGGTTCTCAGACTCCGTCCTCAGACTACTGGCCCACAAGCCCTCCAGTTGGGCAATCCAGAACTACAATGACGCACTCTGCCTGCACTACAGAAGTAAAACATTGCCCTCAGGGCTACCCCGAAACCGCAAATGAGGATCAACCTGCACGCCATTCGGCTGTACCCCAAACATATAGGCTGACCTGGGCACTATTTCCCCTTCTGACCCAGCCTGAGCCTGGACCTCCTGGTCCCACCCAGACAGCTGGCCGCACACTGAGCACATCGGACCCGCCATGGCCTTAGGTCGTCATCTCTTCCCAACTGCGGTTTGCAGGCTCAAGAAGCTAGACCTTATCTCCAACCACTGCCCAGGGTTGAAAATGATGCAGAAATCAGAACTCTTTCCCCATGGCAAGAAACCTTGTGGTTGGCATGTTGTCCAACGTTCAGTGTAGTTGAAACAAGCGTGGCCCATGAGGCCCAGCCCATGATTGCGGGACACATTGGTCACAAACACACATTGTGACCCTCAGCCTGAGCCCAGTCCTCAGGTAAGGCCTCTCAGGGCCTATATGAAGAGACAGCATATTGGGCTTGCCATGCCCCTAGGCCCCAATTTTTAACCATAGTTCGGGTTGTCCCTTCACTCTTCCCCAGGGCTCTGCTTTGGAATTCCTCTTTTGGTGGGACACCTGAGGTAACAAACCTGAAAGGAGACCTCCCATCCCACAGATTGACGAAAAACAATTGGGATCGGGCCAAATCCACAAAGAGGAAGATTCGTCCATGGCCCATGAGACCTCCCAACATTCCACGGCCATCGCTGAAACAAAAGTCAGAGACAAAAGTCTGAGCAAGCGCCTCAGACTCGCTCATTCTTCATATCCTGAAGAGTTCTTCTCATGGTTTGTAGATCGGGCGTGCCATACCTACGTCCCCAAACTTAAGCTGAGTTTGTGTTTTCAGTCTTCTGTCCTCAAAGTCCTGGGCCACACTCCCTCCAGGCTGGGGCCCATGGAGCCACACATTAGGACTGCCCCCACCCAATCCATGGGAATTCTGCCCATTCCATTGTCAAAAATCGTACAAATTAGGAGAACCCTCCAAAGTCCCTGAGGCCATCCCAATAGTGTAGGTCGCCCGGGACAAAAAAGTGCGGTTGATACCGGCTGAGCATCTACCTCCACTCATCTACCTCCACTCATACCAAGAAGATTGAACCAGACAGGACCCGAGGCCATTATCGGATCCATTGCTTTGGTTTACAGGCATATCTCTTGAAAAGCCTGGATTCCAATACCATCAGAGGGGATTTCCTGAGGCACCCATCAGAACAAATCTCGTCTCCACAAGGAAACTTGTGCATGGGAGCTATGCCAAATCTTAGGAGAATACTTCAGGGTCCCGGTGCCACCTCCCCATTCCAAGGCCCTCATGGACACAAACACACGTTAGGACCCATCCACTGGAAAGTGCATTTCAACTCAGCCACCCCGGTTGCTCCCGCAGATCCATTAGATCTAAACTGTCTTGTTGCTAGGAGACAATTGGAAGGCGAGGCGGACTTCCCAGGCATCCATCCTCGAACGGTGCTCTGGAGTCATTCCATATGGGATGTCCTGGAGCTGTCCAACAGGTCTCAATTGTCCCGCAGAAGGAATCCTTGAAGGGGGCATACCACATCTCCCAACGTGAAAAACCTCCATGGCCTCGAGATTCCGCTCCCTTCATGAAGGGGCCGTCATGCACAGAAACTCCAACCTGAGCCAACGTCGGATCCTCGCCCTGACTTCAGATGCATGAGATATTGGTTCAGATCTGCAGGGGGTACCTGCCGTGCCCTCACCCTGAATCCGAAGTCTAGCTTGTGTTCTCAGACTTCCGTCCTCACTCTCCTGGCCCCGAAGCCCTCAGTTTGGCAATTCCGGACCGACAATGAAGCACTCTGCCTGCCCTCTAGAAAAAATATATTGCCTAATGAGCAGCCCAGGCAGCTTAAATGAGGATAAACCTACACGGCACTCGAATGTACCCAAATTATATAGTCTAACCTGGGCACTAATGCACTGTCTGACACAACCTGAGCCTGGACCTGCTGACCAACACCCAGACAGCTGACCGCACCCTGAGCACATCAGACCCGCCATGGCCTTAGGTCATCATCTCTTCCCTACCTCAGTTTTCAGGCTTCAGAACCTAGACCTTATCTCCAATCACTGCCCACGGGTGACTGTGATGCAGAAATCAGAACTCTTCCTGACCCATGGCAAGAAACCTTGTGGTTGGCATGTTGTCCAACGTTCAGTATAGGAGAAACCAGCATTCACCCTGAGGCCCCGCCCATTCTTGCGTGCGACGAGAGCATAAACACGCATTGTGACCTCAGCGTGAGTCCTGTCCTCTAGTAAGTCCTCTCAGTGGCTGGACCATTAGATGTCATAATGGGCTTGACACGTCCCTAGTCCCCAATTTTTAACCAGATTTCTGGTTGTCCAGTCGCCCCACCCCAGGGCTGTACTCTGGAATCCCTCATTTGGTGGGACTTCTGAGGCTGAAAAACAAAATGAAACAAATCGACAACAACAACAAAAAAACGGACTTTTTCCATCCCCAGAATGACCCCAAACTCTTTGGACGGGACCGAACCCCCAGAGAGTAAGACGCGAGACCATTTCCCATGAAGTCACCCGGCAATTTCACGTCCATGAGTGACACGATATCCAGAGACAAAAACTTGAGCAAGAGCCTCACACTCGCCCTTTTTTCATATCCCGAAGTGTTCTCCTCATGGTCTGTAGATCAGTCCTGCCATACCATGACCCAAAACATAAGCCGAGTTTACGTTTTCAGACAACTGTCCAAACAGCTCTGGCCTACACACCCTACAGGCTCAGGGCCCTGGAGCCAAACCTGAGGACTGTACTTGCCCTCTCCAAGGGAATTGTATGTGCCCATTCCAATGGCCACAACCCTACTAATAGGATAACCTCCAAAGTCCCTGTGGCCATCCTAAAAGCTGTGGCTTCCCAGGACAAACAGGGGCAATCTGAGCCCTTCTGAGCACCTACCTGCACTCAGACCCGTAGACTGATGTCCCCAGAGGTAAAAAGGAACGAACAGGCCCCTAGGCACTAATCGGATCCATTGCTTTGGTTTCCAGGCATCTCTCCTCAGAGGCCTGGATTTCAATACCAGCATATGGCTGTTTCTTGACTCACCCATCAGAACAAATCTCATCTACACATGGGAAACATGCACGTTGGAGCTTTGTCAAAGCCTCTGTTTAGGAGAACCCTTCAGGGCCCCAGGGCCACCGCTTCATTCCAAGGTCTCCATAGACACAAAAACATATTAGGACACATCCACAGGAGAGTCCATTTCAACTCAGCCTCCTCGGTTGCCCCCCACATCCAGCAGATCTAACCTGTCTTGTTGCTTGGAGACAATTGGAATGCGAGGTGGGCTACCGAGCCATCCATCCTTAGAACCCTGCTCGGAATCGTTGGCCTGGAGCCAACCAACAGGTCTCAATTGTCCTGCAGAAGAATCTTTGCAGTTTGGAGCTTCTCACAACTCCCATCGTACGAAAACCCCCATGTCCTCGTGATCCAACAACCTTCAAGAAAGGGCCATCAGGGCAGAAAGTCCAACCTGAGTGATCGTCTGAACCTTGCCCTGACTTCAGATGCACGAGATCTCGATTGAGGTCTGTAGATTGTGCCTGCCATATCCTCACCCAGAAACCTAGGCCTAGCTTGGGTTCTCAGACTCCGTCCTCAGACTACTGGCCCACAAGCCCTCCAGTTGGGCAATCCAGAACTACAATGCCGCACTCTGCCTGCCCTACAGAAGTAAAACATTGCCCTCAGGGCTACCCCGAAACCGCAAGTGAGGATCAACCTGCACGCCATTCGGCTGTACCCCAAACATATAGGCAGACCTGGGCACTATTTCCCCTTCTGACCCAGCCTGAGCCTGGACCTCCTGGTCCCACCCAGACAGCTGGCCGCACACTCAGCACATCGGACCCGCCATGGCCTTAGGTCATCATCTCTTCCCAACTGCGGTTTGCAGGCTCCAGAAGCTAGACCTTATCTCCAACCACTGCCCAGGGTTGAAAATGATGCAGAAATCAGAACTCTTTCCCCATGGCAAGAAACCTTGTGGTTGGCATGTTGGCCAACGTTCAGTGTAGTTGAAACAAGCGTGGCCCATGAGGCCCAGCCCATGCTTGTGGGCCACATTGGTCACAAACACACATTGTGACCCTCAGCCTGAGCCCAGTCCTCAGGTAAGGCCTCTCAGGGCCTATATGAAGAGACAGCATATTGGGCTTGCCATGCCCCTAGGCCCCAATTTTTAACCATAGTTCGGGTTGTCCCTTCACTCTTCCCCAGGGCTCTGCTTTGGAATTCCTCTTTTGGTGGGACACCTGAGGTAACAAACCGGAAAGGAGTCCTCCCATCCCACAGATTGACGAAAAACAATAGGGATCGGGCCAAATCCACAAAGAGGAAGATTCGTCCATGGCCCATGAGACCTCCCCAACATTCCACGGCCATCGCTGAAACAAAAGTCAGAGACAAAAGCCTGAGCAAGCGCCTCAGACTCGGTCATTTTTCATATCCTGAAGAGTTCTTCTCATGGTTTGTAGATCGGGCGTGCCATACCTACGTCCCCAAACTTAAGCTGAATTTGTGTTTTCAGTCTTCTGTCCTCAAAGTCCTGAGCCACACTCCCTCCAGGCTGGGGCCCCTGGAGCCACACATTAGGACTGCCTCCACCCAATCCATGGGAATTCTGCCCATTCCATTGTCAAAAATCGTACAAATTAGGAGAACCCTCCAAAGTCCCTGAGGCCATCCCAATAGTGTAGGTCGCCCGGGACAAAAAGGGCAGTTGATACCGGCTGAGCATCTACCTCCACTCATCTACCTCCACTCATACCAAGAAGATTGAACCAGACAGGACCCGAGGCCATTATTGGATCCATTGCTTTGGTTTACAGGCATGTCTCCTCAAAAGCCTGAATTCCAATACCAGCAGAGAAGATTTCCTGAGGCACCCATCAGAACAAATCTCGTCTCCACAAGGAAACTTGTGCATGGGAGCTAAGCCAAATCTTAGGAGAATACTTCAGGGTCCCGGTGCCACCTCCCCATTCCAAGGCCCTCATGGACACAAACACACGTTAGGACCCATCCTCTGGAAAGTGCATTTCAACTCAGCCACCGCGGGTGCTCCCGCAGATCCATTAGATAAACTGTCTTGTTGCTAGGAGACAATTGGAAGGTGAGGCGGACTTCCCAGGAATCCATCCTCGAACAGTGCTCTGGAGTCATTCCATATGGGATGTCCTGGAGCTGTCCAACAGGTCTCAATTGTCCCGCAGAAGGAATCCTTGAAGGGGGCATCCCACATCTCCCAACGTGGAAAACCTCCATGGCCTCGAGATTCCGCTCCCTTCATGAAGGGGCCGTCATGCACAGAAACTCCAACCTGAGCCAACGTCGGATCCTCGCCCTGACTTCAGATGCATGAGATATTGGTTCAGATCTGCAGGGGGTACCTGCCGTGCCCTCACCCTGAATCCGAAGTCTAGCTTGTGTTCTCAGACTTCCGTCCTCACTCTCCTGGCCCCGAAGCCCTCAAGTTTGGCAATGCCGGACCGACAATGAAGCACTCTGCCTGCCCTCTAGAAAAAATATATTGCCTAATGAGCAGCCCAGGCAGCTTAAATGAGGATAAACCTACACGGCACTCGAATGTACCCAAATTATATAGTCTAACCTGGGCACTAATGCACTGTCTGACACAACCTGAGCCTGGACCTGCTGACCAACACCCAGACAGCTGACCGCACGCTGAGCACATCAGTCCCGCCATGGCCTTAGGTCATCATCTCTTCACTACCTCAGTTTTCAGGCTTCAGAACCTAGACCTTATCTCCAATCACTGCCCACGGGTGACTGTGATGCAGAAATCAGAACTCTTCCTGACCCATGGCAAGAAACCTTGTGGTTGGCATGTTGTCCAACGTTCAGTGTAGGAGAAACCAGCATTCACCCTGAGGCCCCGCCCATTCTTGAGTGCGACGAGAGCATAAACACGCATTGTGACCTCAGCGTGAGTCCTGTCCTCTAGTAAGTCCTCTCAGTGGCTGGTCATTAGATGTCATAATGGGCTTGACATGTCCCTAGTCCCCAATTTTTAACCAGATTTCTGGTTGTCCAGTCGCCCCACCCCAGGGCTCTACTCTGGAATCCCCCATTTGGTGGGACATCTGAGGTTGAAAAACAAAATGAAACAAATCGACAACAACAACAAAAAAACGGACTTCTTCCATCCCCAGAATGACCCCAAACTCTTTGGACGGGACCGAACCCCCAGAGAGTAAGACTCGTCCATTTCCCATGAAGTCACCCGGCAATATCACGACCATGTGTGACACGATATCCAGAGACAAAAACTTGAGCAAGAGCCTCACACTCGACCTTTTTTCATATCCCGAAGTGTTCTCCTCATGGTCTGTAGATCAGTCCTGCCATACCTATGACCCAAAACATAAGCCGAGTTTGTGTTTTCAGACAACTGTCCATACAGCTCTGGCCTACACACCCTACAGGCTCAGGGCCCTGGAGCCAAACCTGAGGACTGTACTTGCCCTCTCCAAGGGAATTGTATGTGCCCATTCCAATGGCCACAACCCTACTAGTAGGATAACCTCCAAAGTCCCTGAGGCCATCCCAATAGTTGTGGCTTCCCAGGACAAACAGGGGCAATCTGAGCCCATCTGAGCACCTACCTGCACTCAGACCCGTAGACTGATGTCCCCAGAGGTAAAAAGGAACGAACAGGCCCCTAGGCACTAATCGGATCCATTGCTTTGTATTCCAGGCATCTCTCCTCAGAGGCCTGGATTTCAATACGAGCATATGGCTGTTTCTTGACTCTCCCATCAGAACAAATCTCATCTACACTTGGGAAACATGCACGTTGGAGCTGTGTCAAAGCCTCTGTTTAGGAGAACCCTTCAGGGCCCCAGGGCCACCGCTTCATTCCAAGGTCTCCATAGACACAAAAACATATTAGGACACATCCACAGGAGAGTCCATTTCAACTCAGCCTCCTCGGTTGCCCCCCACATCCAGCAGATCTAACCTGTCTTGTTGCTTGGAGACCATTGGAATGCGAGGTGGGCTACCCAGCCATCCATCCTTAGAACCCTGCTCAGAATCGTTGGCCTGGAGCCAACCAACAGGTCTCAATTGTCCTGCAGAAGAATCTTTGCAGTTTGGAGCTTCTCACAACTCCCATCGTGGGAAAACCCCCATGTCCTCGTGATCCAACCCCCTTCAAGAAAGGGCCATTAGGGCAGAAAGTCCAACCTGAGCGATCGTCTGATCCTTGCCCTGACTTAAGATGCACGAGATCTCGATTGAGGTCTGTAGATTGTGCCTGCCATATCCTCACCCAGAAACCTAGGCCTAGCTTGGGTTCTCAGACTCCGTCCTCAGACTACTGGCCCACAAGCCCTCCAGTTGGGCAATCCAGAACTACAATGCCGCACTCTGCCTGCCCTACAGAAGTAAAACATTGCCCTCAGGGCTACCCCGAAACCGCAAATGAGGATCAACCTGCACGCCATTCGGCTGTACCCCAAACATATAGGCTGACCTGGGCACTATTTCCCCTTCTGACCCAGCCTGAGCCTGGACCTCCTGGTCCCACCCAGACAGCTGCCCGCACACTGAGCACATCGGACCCGCCATGGCCTTAGGTCGTCATCTCTTCCCAACTGCGGTTTTCAGGCTCCAGAACCTAGACCTTATCTCCAACCACTGCCCAGGGTTGAAAATGATGCAGAAATCAGAACTCTTTCCCAAGGCAAGAAACCTTGTGGTTGGCATGTTGTCCAACGTTCAGTGTAGTTGAAACAAGCGTGGCCCATGAGGCCCAGCCCATGCTTGCGGGCCACATTGGTCACAAACACACATTGTGACCCTCAGCCTGAGCCCAGTCCTCAGGTAAGGCCTCTCAGGGCCTATATGAAGAGACAGCATATTGGGCTTGCCATGCCACTAGGCCCCAATTTTAACCATAGTTCGGGTTGTCCCTTCACTCTTCCCCAGGGCTCTGCTTTGGAATTCTTCTTTTGGTGGGACACCTGAGGTAACAAACCTGAAAGGAGTCCTCCCATCCCACAGATTGACGAAAAACAATTGGGATCGGGCCAAATCCACAGAGAGGAAGATTCGTCCATGGCCCATGAGACCTCCACAACATTCCACGGCCATCGCTGAAACAAAATCCAGAGACAAAAGCCTGAGCAAGCGCCTCAGACTCGCTCATTCTTCATATCCTGAAGAGTTCTTCTCATGGTTTGTAGATCGGGCGTGCCATACCTACGTCCCCAAACTTAAGCTGAGTTTGTGTTTTCAGTCTTCTGTCCTCAAAGTCCTGGGCCACACTCCCTCCAGGCTGGGGCCTTGGAGCCACTCATTAGGACTGCCCCCACCCAATCCATGGGAATTCTGCCCATTCCATTGTCAAAAATCGTACAAATTAGGAGAACCCTCCAAAGTCCCTGGGGCCATCCCAATAGTGTAGGTCGCCCGGGACAAAAAAGGGCGGTTGATACCGGCTGAGCATCTACCTCCACTCATCTACCTCCACTCATACCAAGAAGATTGAACCAGACAGGACCCGAGGCCATTATCGGATCCATTGCTTTGGTTTACAGGCATGTCTCCTCAAAAGCCTGGATTCCAATACCAGCAGGGGGATTTCCTGAGGCACCCATCAGAACAAATCTCGTCTCCACAAGGAAACTTGTGCATGGGAGCTATGCCAAAGCTTAGGAGAATATTTCAGGGTCCCGGTGCCACCTCCCCATTCCAAGGCCCTCATGGACACAAACACACGTTAGGACCCATCCTCTGGAAAGTGCATTTCAACTCAGCCACCCCGGTTGCTCCCGCTGATCCATTAGATCTAAACTGTCTTGTTGCTAGGCGACAATTGGAAGGCGAGGCGGACTTCCCAGGCATCCATCCTGGAACGGTGCTCTGGAGTCATTCCATATGGATTGTCCTGTAGCTGTCCAACAGGTCTCAATTGTCCCGCAGAAGGAATCCTTGAAGGGGGCATCCCACATCTCCCAACGTGGAAAACCTCCATGGCCTCGAGATTCCGCTCCCTTCATGAAGGGGCCGTCATGCACAGAAACTCCAACCTGAGCCAACGTCGGATCCTCGCCCTGACTTCAGATGCATGAGATATTGGTTCAGATCTGCAGGGGGTACCTGCTGTGCCCTCACCCTGAATCCGAAGTCTAGCTTGTGTTCTCAGACTTCCGTCCTCACTCTCCTGGCCCCGAAGCCCTCAAGTTTGGCAATTCCGGACCGACAATGAAGCACTCTGCTTGCCCTCTAGAAAAAATATATTGCCTAATGAGCAGCCCAGGCAGCTTAAATGAGGATAAACCTACACGGCACTCGAATGTACCCAAATTATATAGCCTAACCTGGGCACTAATGCACTGTCTGACACAACCTGAGCCCGGACCTGCTGACCAACACCCAGACAGCTGACCGCACGCTGAGCACATCAGACCCGCCATGGCCTTAGGTCATCATCTCTTCCCTACCTCAGTTTTCAGGCTTCAGAACCTAGACCTTATCTCCAATCACTGCCCACGGGTGACTGTGATGCAGAAATCAGAACTCTTCCTGACCCATGGCAAGAAACCTTGCGGTTGGCATGTTGTCCAACGTTCAGTGTAGGAGAAACCAGCATTCACCCTGAGGCCCCGCCCATTCTTGCGTGCGACGAGAGCATAAACACACATTGTGACCTCAGCGTGAGTCCTGTCCTCTAGTAAGTCCTCTCAGTGGCTGGACCATTAGATGTCATAATGGGCTTTACATGTCCCTAGTCCCCAATTTTTAACCAGATTTCTGGTTGTCAGTCGTCCCACCCCAGTGCTCTACTCTGGAATCCCTCATTTGTTGGGACATCTGAGGTTGAAAAACAAAATGAAACAAATCGACAACAACAACAAAAAAACGGACTTCTTCCATCCCCAGAATGACCCCAAACTCTTTGGACGGGACCGAACCCCCAGAGAGTAAGACTCGTCCATTTCCCATGAAGTCACCCGGCAATTTCACGACCATGAGTGACACGATATCCAGAGACAAAAACTTGAGCAAGAGCCTCACACTCGACCTTTTTTCATATCCCGAAGTGTTCTCCTCATGGTCTGTAGATCAGTCCTGCCATACCTATGACCCAAAACATAAGCCGAGTTTGTGTTTTCAGACAACTGTCCAAACAGCTCTGGCCTACACACCCTACAGGCTCAGGGCCCTGGAGCCAAACCTGAGGACTGTACTTGCCCTCTCCAAGGGAATTGTATGTGCCCATTCCAATGGCCACAACCCTACTAGTAGGATAACCTCCAAAGTCCCTGAGGCCATCCCAATAGTTGTGGCTTCCCAGGACAAACAGGGGCAATCTGAGCCCATCTGAGCACCTACCTGCACTCAGACCCGTAGACTGATGTCCCCAGAGGTAAAAAGGAACGAACAGGCCCCTAGGCACTAATCGGATCCATTGCTTTGTATTCCAGGCATCTCTCCTCAGAGGCCTGGATTTCAATACGAGCATATGGCTGTTTCTTGACTCTCCCATCAGAACAAATCTCATCTACACTTGGGAAACATGCACGTTGGAGCTGTGTCAAAGCCTCTGTTTAGGAGAACCCTTCAGGGCCCCAGGGCCACCGCTTCATTCCAAGGTCTCCATAGACACAAAAACATATTAGGACACATCCACAGGAGAGTCCATTTCAACTCAGCCTCCTCGGTTGCCCCCCACATCCAGCAGATCTAACCTGTCTTGTTGCTTGGAGACCATTGGAATGCGAGGTGGGCTACCCAGCCATCCATCCTTAGAACCCTGCTCAGAATCGTTGGCCTGGAGCCAACCAACAGGTCTCAATTGTCCTGCAGAAGAATCTTTGCAGTTTGGAGCTTCTCACAACTCCCATCGTGGGAAAACCCCCATGTCCTCGTGATCCAACCCCCTTCAAGATAGGGCCATCAGGGCAGAAAGTCCAACCTGAGCGATCGTCTGATCCTTGCCCTGACTTCAGATGCACGAGATCTCGATTGAGGTCTGTAGATTGTGCCTGCCATATCCTCACCCAGAAACCTAGGCCTAGCTTGGGTTCTCAGACTCCGTCTTCAGACTAGTGGCCCACAAGCCCTCCAGTTTGGCAATCCAGAACTACAATGCTGCCCTCTCCCTGCCCTACAGAAGTAAAACATTGCCCTCAGGGCTACCCCGAAACCGCAAATGAGGATCAACCTGCACGCCATTCGGCTGTACCCCAAACATATAGGCTGACCTGGGCACTATTTCCCCTTCTGACCCAGCCTGAGCCTGGACCTCCTGGTCCCACCCAGACAGCTGCCCGCACACTGAGCACATCGGACCCGCCATGGCCTTAGGTCGTCATCTCTTCCCAACTGCGGTTTTCAGGCTCCAGAACCTAGACCTTATCTCCAAACACTGCCCAGGGTTGAGAATGATGCAGAAATCAGAAATCTTTCCTTATGGCAAGAAACCTTGTGGTTGGCATGTTGTCCAACGTTCAGTGTAGTTGAAACAAGCGTGGCCCATGAGGCCCAGCCCATGCTTGCGGGCCACATTGGTCACAAACACACATTGTGACCCTCAGCCTGAGCCCAGTCCTCAGGTAAGGCCTCTCAGGGCCTATATGAAGAGACAGCATATTGGGCTTGCCATGCCCCTAGGCCCCAATTTTTAACCATAGTTCGGGTTGTCCCTTCACTCTTCCCCAGGGCTCTGCTTTGGAATTCCTCTTTTGGTGGGACACCTGAAGTAACAAACCTGAAAGGAGTCCTCCCATCCCACAGATTGACGAAAAACAATTGGGATCAGGCGAAATCCACAGAGAGGAAGATTCGTCCATGGCCCATGAGACATCCACAACATTCCACGGCCATCGCTGAATCAAAATCCTGAGACAAAAGCCTGAGCAAGCTCCTCAGACTCGCTCATTCTTCATATCCTGAAGCGTTCTTCTCATGGTTTGTAGATCGAGCGTACCATACCTACGTCCCCAAACTTAAGCTGACTTTGTGTTTTCAGTATTCTGTCCTCAAAGTCCTGGGCCACACTCCCTCCAGGCTGGGGCCCCTGGAGCCACACATTAGGACTGCCCCCACCCAATCCATGGGAATTCTGCCCATTCCATTGTCAAAAATCGTACAAATTAGGAGAACCCTCCAAAGTCCCTGAGGCCATCCCAATAGTGTAGGTCGCCCGGGACAAAAAAGGGCGGTTGATACCGGCTGAGCATCTACCTCCACTCATCTACCTCTACTCATACCAAGAAGATTGAACCAGACAGGACCCGAGGCCATTATCGGATCCATTGCTTTGGTTTACAGGCATGTCTCCTCAAAAGCCTGGATTCCAATACCAGCAGAGGGGATTTCCTGAGGCACCCATCAGATCAAATCTCGTCTCCACAAGGAAACTTGTGCATGGGAGCTAAGCCAAAGCTTAGGAGAATACTTCAGGGTCCCGGTGCCACCTCCCCATTCCAAGGCCCTCATGGACACAAACACACGTTAGGACCCATCCTCTGGAAAGTGCATTTCAACTCAGCCACCACGGTTGCTCCCGCAGATCCATTAGATCTAAACTGTCTTGTTGCTAGGCGACAATTGGAAGGCGAGGCGGACTTCCCAGGCATCCATCCTGGAACGGTGCTCTGGAGTCATTCCATATGGGATGTCCTGGAGCTGCCCAACAGGTCTCAATTGTCCCGCAGAAGGAATCCTTGAAAGGGGCATCCCACATCTCCCAAGGTGGAAAACCTCCATGGCCTCGAGATTCCGCTCCCTTCATGAAGGGGCCGTCATGCACAGAAACTCCAACCTGAGTCAACGTGGGATCCTCGCCCTGACTTCAGATGCATGAGATATTGGTTCAGATCTGCAGGGGGTACCTGCCGTGCCCTCACCCTGAATCCGAAGTCTAGCTTGTGTTCTCAGACTTCCGTCCTCACTCTCCTGGCCCCGAAGCCCTCAAGTTTGGCAATTCCGGACCGACAATGAAGCACTCTGCCTGCCCTCTAGAAAAAATATATTGCCTAATGAGCATCCCAGGCAGCTTAAATGAGGATAAACCTACACGGCACTCGAATGTACCCAAATTATATAGTCTAACCTGGGCACTAATGCACTGTCTGACACAACCTGAGCCCGGACCTGCTGACCAACACCCAGACAGCTGACCGCACGCTGAGCACATCAGACCCGCCATGGCCTTAGGTCATCATCTCTTCCCTACCTCAGTTTTCAGGCTTCAGAACCTAGACCTTATCTCCAATCACTGCCCACGGGTGACTGTGATGCAGAAATCAGAACTCTTCCTGACCCATGGCAAGAAACCTTGTGGTTGGCATGTTGTCCAACGTTCAGTGTAGGAGAAACCAGCATACACCCTGAGGCCCCGCCCATTCTTGCATGCGACGAGAGCATAAACACGCATTGTGACCTCAGCGTGAGTTCTATCCTCTAGTAAGTCCTCTCAGTTGCTGGACCATTAGATGTCATAATGGGCTTGACATGTCCCTAGTCCCCAATTTTTAACCAGATTTCTGGTTGTCCAGTCGCCCCAACCAAGGGCTCTACTGTGGAATCGCTCATTTGGTGGGACATCTGAGGTTGAAAAACAAAATGAAACAAATCGACAACAACAAAAAAACGGACCTCTTCCATCCCCAGAATGACCCCAAACTCTTTGGACGGGACCGAACCCCCAGAGAGTAAGACTCGTCCATTTCCCATGAAGTCACCCGGCAATTTCACGACCATGTGTGACACGATATCCAGAGACAAAAACTTGAGCAAGAGCCTCACACTCGCCTTTTTCCATATCCCGAAGTGTTCTCCTCATGGTCTGTAGATCAGTCCTGCCATACCTATGACCCAAAACATAAGCCGAGTTTGTGTTTTCAGACAACTGTCCAAAAAGCTCTGGCCTACACACCCTACAGGCTCAGGGCCCTGGAGCCAAACCTGAGGACTGTACTTGCCCTCTCCTAGGGAATTGTATGTGCCCATTCCAATGGCCACAACCCTACTAGTAGGATAACCTCCAGAGTCCCTGAGGCCATCCCAATAGTTGTGGCTTCCCAGGAAAAACAGGGGCAATCTGAGCCCATCTGAGCACCTACCTGCACTCAGACCCGTAGACTGATGTCCCCAGAGGTAAAAAGGAACGAACAGGCCCCTAGGCACTAATCGGATCCATTGCTTTGGTTTCCAGGCATCTCTCCTCAGAGGCCTGGATTTCAATACCAGCATATGGCTGTTTCTTGACTCACCCATCAGAACAAATCTCATCTACACATGGGAAACATGCACGTTGGAGCTGTGTCAAAGCCTCTGTTTAGGAGAACCCTTCAGGGCCCCAGGGCCACCGCTTCATTCCAAGGTCTCCATAGACACAAAAACATATTAGGACACATCCACAGGAGAGTCCATTTCAACTCAGCCTCCTCGGTTGCCCCGCACATCCAGCAGATCTAACCTGTCTTGTTGCTTGGAGACCATTGGAATGCCAGGTGGTCTACCCAGCCATCCATCCTTAGGACCCTGCTCGGAATCGTTGGCCTGGAGCCAACCAACAGGTATTAATTGTCCTGCAGAAGAATCTTTGCAGTTTGGAGCTTCTCACAACTCCCATCGTGGGAAAACCCCCATGTCCTCGTGATCCAACCCCCTTCAAGAAAGGGCCATCAGGGCAGAAAGTCCAAACTGAGCGATCGTCTGATCCTTGCCCTGACTTCAGATGCACGAGATCTCGATTGAGGTCTGTAGATTGTGCCTGCCATATCCTCACCCAGAAACCTAGGCCTAGCTTGGGTTCTCAGACTCCGTCCTCAGACTACTGGCCCACAAGCCTTCCAGTTGGGCAATCCAGAACTACAATGCCGCACTCTGCCTGCCCTACAGAAGTAAAACATTGCCCTCAGGGCTACCCCGAAACCGCAAATGAGGATCAACCTGCACGCCATTCGGCTGTACCCCAAACATATAGGCTGACCTGGGCACTATTTCCCCTTCTGACCCAGCCTGAGCCTGGACCTCCTGGTCCCACCCAGACAGCTGGCCGCACACTGAGCACATCGGACCCGCCATGGCCTTAGGTCGTCATCTCTTCCCAACTGCGGTTTTCAGGCACCAGAACCTAGACCTTATCTCCAACCACTGCCCAGGGTTGAAAATGATGCAGAAATCAGAACTCTTTCCCCATGGCAAGAAACCTTGTGTTTGGCATGTTGTCCAACGTTCAGTGTAGTTGAAACAAGCATGGCCCATGAGGCCCAGCCCATGCTTGCGGGCCACATTGGTCACAAACACACATTGTGACCCTCAGCCTGAGCCCAGTCCTCAGGTTAGGCCTCTCAGGGCCTATATGAAGAGACAGCATATTGGGCTTGCCATGCCCCTAGGCCCCAATTTTTAACCATAGTTCGGGTTGTCCCTTCACTCTTCCCCAGGGCTCTGCTTTGGAATTCCTCTTTTGGTGGGACACCTGAGGTAACAAACCTGAAAGGAGTCCTCCCATCCCACAGATTGACGAAAAACAATTGGGATCGGGCCAAATCCACAGAGAGTAAGATTCGTCCATGGCCCATGAGACCTCCCCAACATTCCACGGCCATCGCTGAAACAAAATCCAGAGACAAAAGCCTGAGCAAGCGCCTCAGACAAGCTCATTCTTCATATCCTGAAGAGTTCTTCTCATGATTTGTAGATCGGGCGTGCCATACCTACGTCCCCAAACTTAAGCTGAGTTTGTGTTTTCAGTCTTCTGTCCTCAAAGTCCTGAGCCACACTCCCTCCAGCCTGGGGCCCCTAGAGCCACACATTAGGACTGCCTCCACCCAATCCATGGGAATTCTGCCCATTCCATTGTCAAAAATCGTACAAATTAGGAGAACCCTCCAAAGTCCCTGAGGCCATCCCAATAATGTAGGTCGCCCGGGACAAAAAGGGCAGTTGATACCGGCTGAGCATCTACCTCCACTCATCTACCTCCACATATACCAAGAAGATTGAACCAGACAGGACCCGAGGCCATTATCGGATCCATTGCTTTGGTTTACAGGCATGTCTCCTCAAAAGCCTGAATTCCAATACCAGGAGAGAGGATTTCCTGAGGCACCCATCAGAACAAATCTCGTCTCCACAAGGAAACTTGTGCATGGGAGCTATGCCAAAGCTTAGGAGAATACTTCAGGGTCCCGGTGCCACCTCCCCATTCCAAGGCCCTCATGGACACAAACACACGTTAGGACCCATCCTCTGGAAAGTGCATTTCAACAAAGCCACCCCGGGTGCTCCCGCAGATCCATTAGATCTAAACTGTCTTGTTGCTAGGAGACAATTGGAAGGTGAGGCGGACTTCCCAGGCATCCATCCTCGAATGGTGCTCTGGAGTCATTCCATATGGGATGTCCTGGAGCTGTCCAACAGGTCTCAATTGTCCCGCAAAAGAAATCCTTGAAGGGGGCATCCCACATCTCCCAACGTGGAAAACCTCCATGGCCTCGAGATTTCGCTCCCTTCATGAAGGGGCCGTCATGCACAGAAACTCCAACCTGAACCAACTTCGGATCCTCGCCCTGACTTCAGATGCATGAGATATTGGTTCAGATCTGCAGGGGGTACCTGCCGTGCCCTCACACTGAATCCGAAGTCTAGCTTCTGTTCTCAGACTTCCGTCCTCACTCTCCTGGCCCCGAAGCCCTCAAGTTTGGCAATTCCGGACCGACAATGAAGCACTCTGCCTGCCCTCTAGAAAAAATATATTGCCTAATGATCAGCCCAGGCAGCTTAAATGAGGATAAACCTACACGGCACTCGAATGTACCCAAATTATATAGTCTAACCTGGGCACTAATGCACTGTCTGACACAACCTGAGCCCGGACCTGCTGACCAACACCCAGACAGCTGACCGCACGCTGAGCACATCAGACCCGCCATGGCCTTAGGTCATCATCTCTTTCCTACCTCAGTTTTCAGGCTTCAGAACCTAGACCTTATCTCCAATCACTGCCCACGAGTGACTGTGATGCAGAAATCAGAACTCTTCCTGACCCATGGCAAGAAACCTTGTGGTTGGCATGTTGTCCAACGTTCAGTGTAGGAGAAACCAGCATTCACCCTGAGTCCCCGCCCATTCTTGCGTGCGATGAGAGCATAAACACGCATTGTGACCTCAGCGTGAGTCCTGTCCTCTAGTAAGTCCTCTCAGTGGCTGGACCATTAGATGTCATAATGGGCTTGACATGTCCCTAGTCCCCAATTTTTAACCAGATTTCTGGTTGTCCAGTCGCCCCACCCCAGGGCTCTACTCTGGAATCCCTCATTTGGTGGGACATCTGAGGTTGAAAAACAAAATGAAACAAATCGACAACAACAACAAAAAAACGGACTTCTTCCATCCCCAGAATGACCCCAAACTCTTTGGACGGGACCGAACCCCCAGAGAGTAAGACTCGTCCATTTCCCATGAAGTCACCCGGCAATTTCACGACCATGTGTGACACGATATCCAGAGACAAAAACTTGAGCAAGAGCCTCACACTCGCCCTTTTTTCATATCCCGAAGTGTTCTCCTCATGGTCTGTAGATCAGTCCTGCCATACCTATGACCCAAAACATAAGCCGAGTTTGTGTTTTCAGACAACTGTCCAAACAGCTCTGTCCTACACACCCTACAGGCTCAGGGCCCTGGAGCCAAACCTGAGGACTGTACTTGCCCTCTCCAAGGGAATTGTATGTGCCCATTCCAATGGCCACAACCCTACTAGTAGGATAACCTCCAAAGTCCCTGAGGCCATCCCAATAATTGTGGATTCCCAGGACAAACAGGGGCAATCTGAGCCCATCTGAGCACCTACCTGCACTCAGACCCGTAGACTGATGTCCCCAGAGGTAAAAAGGAACGAACAGGCCCCTAGGCACTAATCGGATCCATTGCTTTGGTTTCCAGGCATCTCTCCTCAGAGGCCTCGATTTCAATACCAGCATATGGATGTTTCTTGACTCACCCATCAGAACAAATCTCATCTACACATGGGAAACATGCACGTTGGAGCTGTGTCAAAGCCTCTGTTTAGGAGAACCCTTCAGGGCCCCAGGGCCACCGCTTCATTCCAAGGTCTCCATAGACACAAAAACATATTAGGACACATCCACAGGAGAGTCCATTTCAACTCAGCCTCCTCGGTTGCCCCCCACATCCAGCAGATCTCACCTGTCTTGTTGCTTGGAGACCATTGGAATGCGAGGTGGGCTACCCAGCCATCCATCCTTAGAACCCTGCTCGGAATCTTTGGCCTGGAGCCAACCAACAGGTCTTAATTGTCCTGCAGAAGAATCTTTGCAGTTTGGAGCTTCTCACAACTCCCATCGTGGGAAAACCCCCATGTCCTCGTGATCCAACCCCCTTCAAGAAAGGGCCATCAGGGCAGAAAGTCCAACCTGAGCGATCATCTGATCCTTGCCCTGACTTCAGATGCACGAGATCTCGATTGAGGTCTGTAGATTGTGCCTGCCATATCCTCACCCAGAAACCTAGGCCTAGCTTGGGTTCTCAGACTCCGTCCTCAGACTACTGGCCCACAAGCCCTCCAGTTGGGCAATCCAGAACTACAATGCCGCACTCTGCCTGCCCTACAGAAGTAAAACATTGCCCTCAGGGCTACCCCAAAACCGCAAATGAGGATCAACCTGAACGCCATTCGGCTGTACCCCAAACATATAGGCTGACCTGGGCACTATTTCCCCTTCTGACCCAGCCTGAGCCTGGACCTCCTGGTCCCACCCAGACAGCTGGCCGCACACTGAGCACATCGGACCCGCCATGGCCTTAGGTCGTCATCTCTTCCCAACTGCGGTTTTCAGGCACCAGAACCTAGACCTTATCTCCAACCACTGCCCAGGTTTGAAAATGATGCAGAAATCAGAACTCTTTCCCCATGGCAAGAAACCTTGTGTTTGGCATGTTGTCCAACGTTCAGTGTAGTTGAAACAAGCGTGGCCCATGAGGCCCAGCCCATGCTTGCGGGCCACATTGGTCACAAACACACATTGTGACCCTCAGCCTGAGCCCAGTCCTCAGGTAAGGCCTCTCAGGGCCTATATGAAGAGACAGCATATTGGGCTTGCCATGCCCCTAGGCCCCAATTTTTAACCATAGTTCGGGTTGTCCCTTCACTCTTCCCCAGGGCTCTGCTTTGGAATTCCTCTTTTGGTGGGACACCTGAGGTAACAAACCGGAAAGGAGTCCTCCCATCCCACAGATTGACGAAAAACAATTGGGATCGGGCCAAATCCACAGAGAGGAAGATTCGTCCATGGCCCATGAGACCTCCCCAACATTCCACGGCCATCGCTGAAACAAAATCCAGAGTCAAAAGCCTGAGCAAGCGCCTCAGACTCGCTCATTCTTCATATCCTGAAGAGTTCTTCTCATGGTTTGTAGATCGGGCGTGCCATACCTACGTCCCCAAACTTAAGCTGAGTTTGTGTTTTCAGTCTTCTGTCCTCAAAGTCCTGAGCCACACTCCCTCCAGGCTGGGGCCCCTGGAGCCACACATTAGGACTGCCCCCACCCAATCCATGGGAATTCTGCCCATTCCATTGTCAAAAATCGTACAAATTAGGAGAACCCTCCAAAGTCCCTGAGGCCATCCCAATAGTGTAGGTCGCCCGGGACAAAAAAGGGCGGTTGATACCGGCTGAACATCTACCTCCACTCATCTACCTCCACTCATACCAAGAAGATTGAACCAGACAGGACCCGAGGCCATTATCGGATCCATTGCTTTGGTTTACAGGCATGTCTCCTCAAAAGCCTGGATTCCAATACCAGCAGAGGGGATTTCCTGAGGCACCCATCAGATCAAATCTCGTCTCCACAAGGAAACTTGTGCATGGGAGCTAAGCCAAAGCTTAGGAGAATACTTCAGGGTCCCGGTGCCACCTCCCCATTCCAAGGCCCTCATGGACACAAACACACGTTAGGAACCATCCTCTGGAAAGTGCATTTCAACTCAGCCACCACGGTTGCTCCCGCAGATCCATTAGATCTAAACTGTCTTGTTGCTAGGCAACAATTGTAAGGCGAGGCGGACTTCCCGGCATCCATCCTGGAACGGTGCTCTGGAGTCATTCCATATGGGATGTCCTGGAGCTGTCCAAGAGGTCTCAATTGTCCCGCAAAAGGAATCCTTGAAGGGGGCATCCCACATCTCCCAACGTGGAGAACCTCCATGGCCTCGAGATTCCGCTCCCTTCATGAAGGGGCCGTCATGCACAGAAACTCCAACCTGAGCCAACGTCGGATCCTCGCCCTGACTTCAGATGCATGAGATATTGGTTCAGATCTGCAGGGGGTACCTGCCGTGCCCTCACACTGAAACCGAAATCTATCTTGTGTTCTCAGAATTCCGTCCTCACTCTCCTGGCCCCGAAGCCCTCAAGTTTGGCAATTCCGGACCGACAATAAAGCACTCTGCCTGCCCTCTAGAAAAAATATATTGCCTAATGAGCAGCCCAGGCAGCTTAAATGAGGATAAACCTACACGGCACTCGAATGTACCCAAACTATATAGTCTAACCTGGGCACTAATGCACTGTCTGACACAACCTGAGCCCGGACCTGCTGACCAACACCCAGACAGCTGACCGCACGCTGAGCACATCAGACCCGCCATGGCCTTAGGTCATCATCTCTTCCCTACCTCAGTTTTCAGGCTTCAGAACCTAGACCTTATCTCCAATCACTGCCCACGGGTGACTGTGATGCAGAAATCAGAACTCTTCCTGACCCATGGCAAGAAACCTTGTGGTTGGCATGTTGTCCAACGTTCAGTGTAGGAGAAACCAGCATTCACCCTGAGGCCCCGCCCATTCTTGCGTGCGATGAGAGCATAAACACGCATTGTGACCTCAGCGTGAGTCCTGTCCTCTAGTAAGTCCTCTCAGTGGCTGGACCATTAGATGTCATAATGGGATTGACATGTCCCTAGTCCCCAATTTTTAACCAGATTTCTGGTTGTCCAGTCGCCCCACCCCAGGGCTCTACTCTGGAATCCCTCATTCGGTGGGACATCTGAGGTTGAAAAACAAAATGAAAAAAATCGACAACAACAAAAAAAACGGACTTCTTCCATCCCCAGAATGACCCCAAACTCTTTGGACGGGACCGAACCCCCAGAGAGTAAGACTCGTCCATTTCCCATGAAGTCACCCGGCAATTTCACGACCATGAGTGACACGATATCCAGAGACGAAAACTTGAGCTAGAGCCTCACACTCGCCCTTTTTTCATATCCCGAAGTGTTCTCCTCATGGTCTGCAGATCAGTCCTGCCATACCTATGACCCAAAACATAAGCCGAGTTTGTGTTTTCAGACAACTGTCCAAACAGCTCTGGCCTACACACCCTACAGGCTCAGGGCCCTGGAGCCAAACCTGAGGACTGTACTTGCCCTCTCCAAGGGAATTGTATGTGCCCATTCCAATGGCCACAACCCTACTAGTAGGATAACCTCCAAAGTCCCTGAGGCCATCCCAATAGTTGTGGCTTCCCAGGAAAAACAGGGGCAATCTGAGCCCATCTGAGCACCTACCTGCACTCAGACCCGTAGACTGTTGTCCCCAGAGGTAAAAAGGAACGAACAGGCCCCTAGGCACTAATCGGATCCATTGCTTTGGTTTCCAGGCATCTCTCCTCAGAGGCCTCGATTTCAATACCAGCATATGGCTGTTTCTTGACTCACCCATCAGAACAAATCTCATCTACACATGGGAAACATGCACGTTGGAGCTGTGTCAAAGCGTCTGTTTAGGAGAATCCTTCAGGGCCCCAGGGCCACCGCTTCATTCCAAGGTCTCCATAGACACAAAAACATATTAGGACACATCCACAGGAGAGTCCATTTCAACTCAGCCTCCTCGGTTGCCCCCCACATCCAGCAGATCTAACCTGTCTTGTTGCTTGGAGACAATTGGAATGCGAGGTGGTCTACCCAGCCATCCATCCTTAGAACCCTGCTCGGAATCGTTGGCCTGGAGCCAACCAACAGGTCTCAATTGTCCTGCAGAAGAATCTTTGCAGTTTGGAGCTTCTCACAACTCCCATCGTGGGAAAACCCCCATGTCCTCGTGATCCAACCCCCTTCAAGAAAGGGCCATCAGGGCAGAAAGTCCAACCTGAGTGATCGTCTGATCCTTGCCCTGACTTCAGATGCACGAGATCTCGATTGAGGTCTGTAGATTGTGCCTGCCATATCCTCACCCAGAAACCTAGGCCTAGCTTGGGTTCTCAGACTCCGTCCTCAGACTACTGGCCCACAAGCCCTCCAGTTGGGCAATCCAGAACTACAATGCCGCACTCTGCCTGCCCTACAGAAGTAAAACATTGCCCTCAGGGCTACCCCGAAACCGCAAATGAGGATCAACCTGAACGCCATTCGGCTGTACCCCAAACATATAGGCTGACCTGGGCACTATTTCCCCTTCTGACCCAGCCTGAGCCTGGACCTCCTGGTCCCACCCAGACAGCTGGCCGCACACTGAGCACATCGGACCCGCCATGGCCTTAGGTCGTCATCTCTTCCCAACTGCGGTTTTCAGGCACCAGAACCTAGACCTTATCTCCAACCACTGCCCAGGTTTGAAAATGATGCAGAAATCAGAACTCTTTCCCCATGGCAAGAAACCTTGTGTTTGGCATGTTGTCCAACGTTCAGTGTAGTTGAAACAAGCGTGGCCCATGAGGCCCAGCCCATGCTTGCGGGCCACATTGGTCACAAACACACATTGTGACCCTCAGCCTGAGCCCAGTCCTCAGGTAAGGCCTCTCAGGGCCTATATGAAGAGACAGCATATTGGGCTTGCCATGCCCCTAGGCCCCAAATTTTAACCATAGTTCGGGTTATCCCTTCACTCTTCCCCAGGGCTCTGCTTTGGAATTCCTCTTTTGGTGGGACACCTGAGGTAACAAACCGGAAAGGAGTCCTCCCATCCCACAGATTGACGAAAAACAATTGGGATCGGGCCAAATCCACAGAGAGGAAGATTCGTCCATGGCCCATGAGACCTCCCCAACATTCCACGGCCATCGCTGAAACAAAATCCAGAGTCAAAAGCCTGAGCAAGCGCCTCAGACTCGCTCATTCTTCATATCCTGAAGAGTTCTTCTCATGGTTTGTAGATCGGGCGTGCCATACCTACGTCCCCAAACTTAAGCTGAGTTTGTGTTTTCAGTCTTCTGTCCTCAAAGTCCTGAGCCACACTCCCTCCAGGCTGGGGCCCCTGGAGCCACACATTAGGACTGCCCCCACCCAATCCATGGGAATTCTGCCCATTCCATTGTCAAAAATCGTACAAATTAGGAGAACCCTCCAAAGTCCCTGAGGCCATCCCAATAGTGTAGGTCGCCCGGGACAAAAAAGGGCGGTTGATACCGGCTGAACATCTACCTCCACTCATCTACCTCCACTCATACCAAGAAGATTGAACCAGACAGGACCCGAGGCCATTATCGGATCCATTGCTTTGGTTTACAGGCATGTCTCCTCAAAAGCCTGGATTCCAATACCAGCAGAGGGGATTTCCTGAGGCACCCATCAGATCAAATCTCGTCTCCACAAGGAAACTTGTGCATGGGAGCTAAGCCAAAGCTTAGGAGAATACTTCAGGGTCCCGGTGCCACCTCCCCATTCCAAGGCCCTCATGGACACAAACACACGTTAGGACCCATCCTCTGGAAAGTGCATTTCAACTCAGCCACCACGGTTGCTCCCGCAGATCCATTAGATCTAAACTGTCTTGTTGCTAGGCAACAATTGTAAGGCGAGGCGGACTTCCCGGCATCCATCCTGGAACGGTGCTCTGGAGTCATTCCATATGGGATGTCCTGGAGCTGTCCAAGAGGTCTCAATTGTCCCGCAAAAGGAATCCTTGAAGGGGGCATCCCACATCTCCCAACGTGGAGAACCTCCATGGCCTCGAGATTCCACTCCCTTCATGAAGGGGCCGTCATGCACAGAAACTCCAACCTGAGCCAACGTCGGATCCTCGCCCTGACTTCAGATGCATGAGATATTGGTTCAGATCTGCAGGGGGTACCTGCCGTGCCCTCACACTGAAACCGAAATCTATCTTGTGTTCTCAGAATTCCGTCCTCACTCTCCTGGCCCCGAAGCCCTCAAGTTTGGCAATTCCGGACCGACAATAAAGCACTCTGCCTGCCCTCTAGAAAAAATATATTGCCTAATGAGCAGCCCAGGCAGCTTAAATGAGGATAAACCTACACGGCACTCGAATGTACCCAAACTATATAGTCTAACCTGGGCACTAATGCACTGTCTGACACAACCTGAGCCCGGACCTGCTGACCAACACCCAGACAGCTGACCGCACGCTGAGCACATCAGACCCGCCATGGCCTTAGGTCATCATCTCTTCCCTACCTCAGTTTTCAGGCTTCAGAACCTAGACCTTATCTCCAATCACTGCCCACGGGTGACTGTGATGCAGAAATCAGAACTCTTCCTGACCCATGGCAAGAAACCTTGTGGTTGGCATGTTGTCCAACGTTCAGTGTAGGAGAAACCAGCATTCACCCTGAGGCCCCGCCCATTCTTGCGTGCGATGAGAGCATAAACACGCATTGTGACCTCAGCGTGAGTCCTGTCCTCTAGTAAGTCCTCTCAGTGGCTGGACCATTAGATGTCATAATGGGATTGACATGTCCCTAGTCCCCAATTTTTAACCAGATTTCTGGTTGTCCAGTCGCCCCACCCCAGGGCTCTACTCTGGAATCCCTCATTCGGTGGGACATCTGAGGTTGAAAAACAAAATGAAAAAAATCGACAACAACAAAAAAAACGGACTTCTTCCATCCCCAGAATGACCCCAAACTCTTTGGACGGGACCGAACCCCCAGAGAGTAAGACTCGTCCATTTCCCATGAAGTCACCCGGCAATTTCACGACCATGAGTGACACGATATCCAGAGACGAAAACTTGAGCAAGAGCCTCACACTCGCCCTTTTTTCATATCCAGAAGTGTTCTCCTCATGGTCTGCAGATCAGTCCTGCCATACCTATGACCCAAAACATAAGCCGAGTTTGTGTTTTCAGACAACTGTCCAAACAGCTCTGGCCTACACACCCTACAGGCTCAGGGCCCTGGAGCCAAACCTGAGGACTGTACTTGCCCTCTCCAAGGGAATTGTATGTGCCCATTCCAATGGCCACAACCCTACTAGTAGGATAACCTCCAAAGTCCCTGAGGCCATCCCAATAGTTGTGGCTTCCCAGGAAAAACAGGGGCAATCTGAGCCCATCTGAGCACCTACCTGCACTCAGACCCGTAGACTGTTGTCCCCAGAGGTAAAAAGGAACGAACAGGCCCCTAGGCACTAATCGGATCCATTGCTTTGGTTTCCAGGCATCTCTCCTCAGAGGCCTGGATTTCAATACCAGCATATGGCTGTTTCTTGACTCACCCATCAGAACAAATCTCATCTACACATGGGAAACATGCACGTTGGAGCTGTGTCAAAGCGTCTGTTTAGGAGAATCCTTCAGGGCCCCAGGGCCACCGCTTCATTCCAAGGTCTCCATAGACACAAAAACATATTAGGACACATCCACAGGAGAGTCCATTTCAACTCAGCCTCCTCGGTTGCCCCCCACATCCAGCAGATCTAACCTGTCTTGTTGCTTGGAGACAATTGGAATGCGAGGTGGTCTACCCAGCCATCCATCCTTAGAACCCTGCTCGGAATCGTTGGCCTGGAGCCAACCAACAGGTCTCAATTGTCCTGCAGAAGAATCTTTGCAGTTTGGAGCTTCTCACAACTCCCATCGTGGGAAAACCCCCATGTCCTCGTGATCCAACCCCCTTCAAGAAAGGGCCATCAGGGCAGAAAGTCCAACCTGAGCGATCGTCTGATCCTTGCCCTGACTTCAGATGCACGAGATCTCGATTGAGGTCTGTAGATTGTGCCTGCCATATCCTCACCCAGAAACCTAGGCCTAGCTTGGGTTCTCAGACTCCGTCCTCAGACTACTGGCCCACAAGCCCTCCAGTTGGGCAATCCAGAACTACAATGCCGCACTCTGCCTGCCCTACAGAAGTAAAACATTGCCCTCAGGGCTACCCCGAAACCGCAAATGAGGATCAACCTGAACGCCATTCGGCTGTACCCCAAACATATAGGCTGACCTGGGCACTATTTCCCCTTCTGACCCAGCCTGAGCCTGGACCTCCTGGTCCCACCCAGACAGCTGGCCGCACACTGAGCACATCGGACCCGCCATGGTCTTAGGTCGTCATCTCTTCCCAACTGCGGTTTTCAGGCTCCAGAACCTAGACCTTATCTCCAACCACTGCCCAGGTTTGAAAATGATGCAGAAATCAGAACTCTTTCCCCATGGCAAGAAACCTTGTGTTTGGCATGTTGTCCAACGTTCAGTGTAGTTGAAACAAGCATGGCCCATGAGGCCCAGCCCATGCTTACGGGCCACATTGGTCACAAACACACATTGTGACCCTCAGCCTGAGCCCAGTCCTCAGGTAAGGCCTCTCAGGGCCTATATGAAGAGACAGCATATTGGGCTTGCCATGCCCCTAGGCCCCAATTTTTAACCATAGTTCGGGTTGTCCCTTCACTCTTCCCCAGGGCTCTGCTTTGGAATTCCTCTTTTGGTGGGACACCTGAGGTAACAAACCGGAAAGGAGTCCTCCCATCCCACAGATTGACGAAAAACAATTGGGATCGGGCCAAATCCACAGAGAGGAAGATTCGTCCATGGCCCATGAGACCTCCCCAACATTCCACGGCCATCGCTGAAACAAAATCCAGAGTCAAAATCCTGAGCAAGCGCCTCAGACTCGCTCATTCTTCATATCCTGAAGAGTTCTTCTCATGGTTTGTAGATCGGGCGTGCCATACCTACGTCCCCAAACTTAAGCTGAGTTTGTGTTTTCAGTCTTCTGTCCTCAAATTCCTGAGCCACACTCCCACCAGGCTGGGGCCCCTGGAGCCACACATTAGGACTGCCCCCACCCAATCCATGGGAATTCTGCCCATTCCATTGTCAAAAATCGTACAAATTAGGAGAACCCTCCAAAGTCCCTGAGGCCATCCCAATAGTGTAGGTCGCCCGGGACAAAAAAGGGCGGTTGATACCGGCTGAACATCTACCTCCACTCATCTACCTCCACTCATACCAAGAAGATTGAACCAGACAGGACCCGAGGCCATTATCGGATCCATTGCTTTGGTTTACAGGCATGTCTCCTCAAAAGCCTGGATTCCAATACCAGCAGAGGGGATTTCCTGAGGCACCCATCAGATCAAATCTCGTCTCCACAAGGAAACTTGTGCATGGGAGCTAAGCCAAAGCTTAGGAGAATACTTCAGGGTCCCGGTGCCACCTCCCCATTCCAAGGCCCTCATGGACACAAACACACGTTAGGACCCATCCTCTGGAAAGTGCATTTCAACTCAGCCACCACGGTTGCTCCCGCAGATCCATTAGATCTAAACTGTCTTGTTGCTAGGCAACAATTGTAAGGCGAGGCGGACTTCCCGGCATCCATCCTGGAACGGTGCTCTGGAGTCATTCCATATGGGATGTCCTGGAGCTGTCCAAGAGGTCTCAATTGTCCCGCAAAAGGAATCCTTGAAGGGGGCATCCCACATCTCCCAACGTGGAGAACCTCCATGGCCTCGAGATTCCGCTCCCTTCATGAAGGGGCCGTCATGCACAGAAACTCCAACCTGAGCCAACGTCGGATCCTCGCCCTGACTTCAGATGCATGAGATATTGGTTCAGATCTGCAGGGGGTACCTGCCGTGCCCTCACACTGAAACCGAAATCTATCTTGTGTTCTCAGAATTCCGTCCTCACTCTCCTGGCCCCGAAGCCCTCAAGTTTGGCAATTCCGGACCGACAATAAAGCACTCTGCCTGCCCTCTAGAAAAAATATATTGCCTAATGAGCAGCCCAGGCAGCTTAAATGAGGATAAACCTACACGGCACTCGAATGTACCCAAACTATATAGTCTAACCTGGGCACTAATGCACTGTCTGACACAACCTGAGCCCGGACCTGCTGACCAACACCCAGACAGCTGACCGCACGCTGAGCACATCAGACCCGCCATGGCCTTAGGTCATCATCTCTTCCCTACCTCAGTTTTCAGGCTTCAGAACCTAGACCTTATCTCCAATCACTGCCCACGGGTGACTGTGATGCAGAAATCAGAACTCTTCCTGACCCATGGCAAGAAACCTTGTGGTTGGCATGTTGTCCAACGTTCAGTGTAGGAGAAACCAGCATTCACCCTGAGGCCCCGCCCATTCTTGCGTGCGATGAGAGCATAAACACGCATTGTGACCTCAGCGTGAGTCCTGTCCTCTAGTAAGTCCTCTCAGTGGCTGGACCATTAGATGTCATAATGGGATTGACATGTCCCTAGTCCCCAATTTTTAACCAGATTTCTGGTTGTCCAGTCGCCCCACCCCAGGGCTCTACTCTGGAATCCCTCATTCGGTGGGACATCTGAGGTTGAAAAACAAAATGAAAAAAATCGACAACAACAAAAAAAACGGACTTCTTCCATCCCCAGAATGACCCCAAACTCTTTGGACGGGACCGAACCCCCAGAGAGTAAGACTCGTCCATTTCCCATGAAGTCACCCGGCAATTTCACGACCATGAGTGACACGATATCCAGAGACGAAAACTTGAGCTAGAGCCTCACACTCGCCCTTTTTTCATATCCAGAAGTGTTCTCCTCATGGTCTGCAGATCAGTCCTGCCATACCTATGACCCAAAACATAAGCCGAGTTTGTGTTTTCAGACAACTGTCCAAACAGCTCTGGCCTACACACCCTACAGGCTCAGGGCCCTGGAGCCAAACCTGAGGACTGTACTTGCCCTCTCCAAGGGAATTGTATGTGCCCATTCCAATGGCCACAACCCTACTAGTAGGATAACCTCCAAAGTCCCTGAGGCCATCCCAATAGTTGTGGCTTCCCAGGAAAAACAGGGGCAATCTGAGCCCATCTGAGCACCTACCTGCACTCAGACCCGTAGACTGTTGTCCCCAGAGGTAAAAAGGAACGAACAGGCCCCTAGGCACTAATCGGATCCATTGCTTTGGTTTCCAGGCATCTCTCCTCAGAGGCCTGGATTTCAATACCAGCATATGGCTGTTTCTTGACTCACCCATCAGAACAAATCTCATCTACACATGGGAAACATGCACGTTGGAGCTGTGTCAAAGCGTCTGTTTAGGAGAATCCTTCAGGGCCCCAGGGCCACCGCTTCATTCCAAGGTCTCCATAGACACAAAAACATATTAGGACACATCCACAGGAGAGTCCATTTCAACTCAGCCTCCTCGGTTGCCCCCCACATCCAGCAGATCTAACCTGTCTTGTTGCTTGGAGACAATTGGAATGCGAGGTGGTCTACCCAGCCATCCATCCTTAGAACCCTGCTCGGAATCGTTGGCCTGGAGCCAACCAACAGGTCTCAATTGTCCTGCAGAAGAATCTTTGCAGTTTGGAGCTTCTCACAACTCCCATCGTGGGAAAACCCCCATGTCCTCGTGATCCAACCCCCTTCAAGAAAGGGCCATCAGGGCAGAAAGTCCAACCTGAGTGATCGTCTGATCCTTGCCCTGACTTCAGATGCACGAGATCTCGATTGAGGTCTGTAGATTGTGCCTGCCATATCCTCACCCAGAAACCTAGGCCTAGCTTGGGTTCTCAGACTCCGTCCTCAGACTACTGGCCCACAAGCCCTCCAGTTGGGCAATCCAGAACTACAATGCCGCACTCTGCCTGCCCTACAGAAGTAAAACATTGCCCTCAGGGCTACCCCGAAACCGCAAATGAGGATCAACCTGAACGCCATTCGGCTGTACCCCAAACATATAGGCTGACCTGGGCACTATTTCCCCTTCTGACCCAGCCTGAGCCTGGACCTCCTGGTCCCACCCAGACAGCTGGCCGCACACTGAGCACATCGGACCCGCCATGGTCTTAGGTCGTCATCTCTTCCCAACTGCGGTTTTCAGGCTCCAGAACCTAGACCTTATCTCCAACCACTGCCCAGGTTTGAAAATGATGCAGAAATCAGAACTCTTTCCCCATGGCAAGAAACCTTGTGTTTGGCATGTTGTCCAACGTTCAGTGTAGTTGAAACAAGCATGGCCCATGAGGCCCAGCCCATGCTTACGGGCCACATTGGTCACAAACACACATTGTGACCCTCAGCCTGAGCCCAGTCCTCAGGTAAGGCCTCTCAGGGCCTATATGAAGAGACAGCATATTGGGCTTGCCATGCCCCTAGGCCCCAATTTTTAACCATAGTTCGGGTTGTCCCTTCACTCTTCCCCAGGGCTCTGCTTTGGAATTCCTCTTTTGGTGGGACACCTGAGGTAACAAACCGGAAAGGAGTCCTCCCATCCCACAGATTGACGAAAAACAATTGGGATCGGGCCAAATCCACAGAGAGGAAGATTCGTCCATGGCCCATGAGACCTCCCCAACATTCCACGGCCATCGCTGAAACAAAATCCAGAGTGAAAAGCCTGAGCAAGCGCCTCAGACTCGCTCATTCTTCATATCCTGAAGAGTTCTTCTCATGGTTTGTAGATCGGGCGTGCCATACCTACGTCCCCAAACTTAAGCTGAGTTTGTGTTTTCAGTCTTCTGTCCTCAAAGTCCTGAGCCACACTCCCACCAGGCTGGGGCCCCTGGAGCCACACATTAGGACTGCCCCCACCCAATCCATGGGAATTCTGCCCATTCCATTGTCAAAAATCGTACAAATTAGGAGAACCCTCCAAAGTCCCTGAGGCCATCCCAATAGTGTAGGTCGCCCGGGACAAAAAAGGGCGGTTGATACCGGCTGAACATCTACCTCCACTCATCTACCTCCACTCATACCAAGAAGATTGAACCAGACAGGACCCGAGGCCATTATCGGATCCATTGCTTTGGTTTACAGGCATGTCTCCTCAAAATCCTGGATTCCAATACCAGCAGAGGGGATTTCCTGAGGCACCCATCAGATCAAATCTCGTCTCCACAAGGAAACTTGTGCATGGGAGCTAAGCCAAAGCTTAGGAGAATACTTCAGGGTCCCGGTGCCACCTCCCCATTCCAAGGCCCTCATGGACACAAACACACGTTAGGACCCATCCTCTGGAAAGTGCATTTCAACTCAGCCACCACGGTTGCTCCCGCAGATCCATTAGATCTAAACTGTCTTGTTGCTAGGCAACAATTGTAAGGCGAGGCGGACTTCCCGGCATCCATCCTGGAACGGTGCTCTGGAGTCATTCCATATGGGATGTCCTGGAGCTGTCCAAGAGGTCTCAATTGTCCTGCAAAAGGAATCCTTGAAGGGGGCATCCCACATCTCCCAACGTGGAGAACCTCCATGGCCTCGAGATTCCGCTCCCTTCATGAAGGGGCCGTCATGCACAGAAACTCCAACCTGAGCCAACGTCGGATCCTCGCCCTGACTTCAGATGCATGAGATATTGGTTCAGATCTGCAGGGGGTACCTGCAGTGCCCTCACACTGAAACCGAAATCTATCTTGTGTTCTCAGAATTCCGTCCTCACTCTCCTGGCCCCGAAGCCCTCAAGTTTGGCAATTCCGGACCGACAATGAAGCACTCTGCCTGCCCTCTAGAAAAAATATATTGCCTAATGAGCAGCCCAGGCAGCTTAAATGAGGATAAACCTACACGGCACTCGAATGTACCCAAACTATATAGTCTAACCTGGGCACTAATGCACTGTCTGACACAACCTGAGCCCGGACCTGCTGACCAACACCCAGACAGCTGACCGCACGCTGAGCACATCAGACCCGCCATGGCCTTAGGTCATCATCTCTTCCCTACCTCAGTTTTCAGGCTTCAGAACCTAGACCTTATCTCCAATCACTGCCCACGGGTGACTGTGATGCAGAAATCAGAACTCTTCCTGACCCATGGCAAGAAACCTTGTGGTTGGCATGTTGTCCAACGTTCAGTGTAGGAGAAACCAGCATTCACCCTGAGGCCCCGACCATTCTTGCGTGCGATGAGAGCATAAACACGCATTGTGACCTCAGCGTGAGTCCTGTCCTCTAGTAAGTCCTCTCAGTGGCTGGACCATTAGATGTCATAATGGGATTGACATGTCCCTATTCCCCAATTTTTAACCAGATTTCTGGTTGTCCAGTCGCCCCACCCCAGGGCTCTACTCTGGAATCCCTCATTCGGTGGGACATCTCAGGTTGAAATACAATATGAAACAAATCGACAACAACAAAAAAAATGGACTTCTTCCATCCCCAGAATAACCCCAAACTCTTTGGACGGGACCAAACCCCCAGAGAGTAAGACTCGTCCATTTCCCATGAAGTCACCCGGCAATTTCACGACCATGAGTGACACGATATCCAGAGACAAAAACTTGAGCAAGAGCCTCACACTCGCCCTTTTTTCATATCCAGAAGTGTTCTCTTCATGGTCTGCAGATCAGTCCTGCCATACCTATGACCCAAAACATAAGCCGAGTTTGTGTTTTCAGACAACTGTCCAAACAGCTCTGGCCTACACACCCTACAGGCTCAGGGCCCTGGAGCCAAACCTGAGGACTGTACTTGCCCTCTCCAAGGGAATTGTATTTGCCCATTCCAATGGCCACAACCCTACTAGTAGGATAACCTCCAAAGTCCCTGAGGCCATCCCAATAGTTGTGGCTTCCCAGGAAAAACAGGGGCAATCTGAGCCCATCTGAGCACCTACCTGCACTCAGACCCGTAGACTGTTGTCCCCAGAGGTAAAAAGGAACGAACAGGCCCCTAGGCACTAATCGGATCCATTGCTTTGGTTTCCAGGCATCTCTCCTCAGAGACCTGGATGTCAATACCAGCATATGGCTGTTTCTTGACTCACCCATCAGAACAAATCTCATCTACACATGGGAAACATGCACGTTGGAGCTGTGTCAAAGCCTCTGTTTAGGAAACCCTTCAGGGCCCCAGGGCCACCGCTTCATTCCAAGGTCTCCATAGACACAAAAACATATTAGGACACATCCACAGGAGAGTCCATTTCAACTCAGCCTCCTCGGTTGCCCCCCACATCCAGCAGATCTAACCTGTCTTGTTGCTTGGAGACCATTGGAATGCCAGGTGGGCTACCCAGCCATCCATCCTTAGAACCCTGCTCGGAATCGTTGGCCTGGAGCCAACCAACAGGTCTCAATTGTCCTGCAGAAGAATCTTTGCAGTTTGGAGCTTCTCACAACTCCCATCGTGGGAAAACCCCCATGTCCTCGTGATCCAACCCCCTTCAAGAAAGGGCCATTAGGGCAGAAAGTCCAACCTGAGCGATCGTCTGATCCTTGCCCTGACTTCAGATGCACGAGATCTCGATTGAGGTCTGTAGATTGTGCCTGCCATATCCTCACCCAGAAACCTAGGCCTAGCTTGGGTTCTCAGACTCCGTCCTCAGACTACTGGCCCACAAGCCCTCCAGTTGGGCAATCCAGAACTACGATGCCGCACTCTGCCTGCCCTACAGAAGTAAAACATTGCCCTCAGGGCTAACCGAAACCGCAAATGAGGATCAACCTGCACGCCATT
Organism: Mustela nivalis; assembly: GCF_964662115.1. Taxonomy (NCBI): domain Eukaryota; kingdom Metazoa; phylum Chordata; class Mammalia; order Carnivora; family Mustelidae; genus Mustela; species Mustela nivalis. Next base: position 1,364,442 of record NW_028136496.1, read on the forward strand.
CGGCTGTACCCCAAACATATAGGCTGACCTGGGCACTATTTCCCCTTCTGACCCAGCCTGAGCCTGGACCTCCTGGTCCCACCCAGACAGCTGGCCGCACACTGAGCACATCGGACCCGCCATGGCCTTAGGTCGTCATCTCTTCCCCAGTGCGGTTTTCAGGCTCCAGAACCTAGACCTTATCTCCAACCACTGCCCAGGGTTGAAAATGATGCAGAAATCAGAACTCTTTCCCAAGGCAAGAAACCTTGTGGTTGGCATGTTGTCCAACGTTCAGTGTAGTTGAAACAAGCGTGGCCCATGAGGCCCAGCCCATGCTTGCGGGCCACATTGGTCACAAACACACATTGTGACCCTCAGCCTGAGCCCAGTCCTCAGGTAAGGCCTCTCAGGGCCTATATGAAGAGACAGCATATTGGGCTTGCCATGCCCCTAGGCCCCAATTTTTAACCATAGTTCGGGTTGTCCCTTCACTCTTCCCCAGGGCTCTGCTTTGGAATTCTTCTTTTGGTGGGACACCTGAGGAAACAAACCTGAAAGGAGTCCTCCCATCCCACAGATTGACGAAAAACAATTGGGATCGGGCCAAATCCACAGAGAGGAAGATTCGTCCATGGCCCATGAGACCTCCCCAACATTCCACGGCCATCGCTGAAACAAAATCCAGAGTGAAAAGCCTGAGCAAGCGCCTCAGACTCGCTCATTCTTCATATCCTGAAGAGTTCTTCTCATGGTTTGTAGATCGGGCGTGCCATACCTACGTCCCCAAACTTAAGCTGAGTTTGTGTTTTCAGTCTTCTGTCCTCAAAGTCCTGAGCCACACTCCCACCAGGCTGGGGCCCCTGGAGCCACTCATTAGGACTGCCCCCACCCAATCCATGGGAATTCTGCCCATTCCATTGTCAAAAATCGTACAAATTAGGAGAACCCTCCAAAGTCCCTGGGGCCATCCCAATAGTGTAGGTCGCCCGGGACAAAAAAGGGCGGTTGATACCGGCTGAACATCTACCTCCACTCATCTACCTCCACTCATACCAAGAAGATTGAACCAGACAGGACCCGAGGCCATTATCGGATCCATTGCTTTGGTTTACAGGCATGTCTCCTCAAAAGCCTGGATTCCAATACCAGCAGAGGGGATTTCCTGAGGCACCCATCAGATCAAATCTCGTCTCCACAAGGAAACTTGTGCATGGGAGCTAAGCCAAAGCTTAGGAGAATACTTCAGGGTCCCGGTGCCACCTCCCCATTCCAAGGCCCTCATGGACACAAACACACGTTAGGACCCATCCTCTGGAAAGTGCATTTCAACTCAGCCACCACGGTTGCTCCCGCAGATCCATTAGATCTAAACTGTCTTGTTGCTAGGCAACAATTGTAAGGCGAGGCGGACTTCCCGGCATCCATCCTGGAACGGTGCTCTGGAGTCATTCCATATGGGATGTCCTGGAGCTGTCCAAGAGGTCTCAATTGTCCTGCAAAAGGAATCCTTGAAGGGGGCATCCCACATCTCCCAACGTGGAGAACCTCCATGGCCTCGAGATTCCGCTCCCTTCATGAAGGGGCCGTCATGCACAGAAACTCCAACCTGAGCCAACGTCGGATCCTCGCCCTGACTTCAGATGCATGAGATATTGGTTCAGATCTGCAGGGGGTACCTGCCGTGCCCTCACACTGAAACCGAAATCTATCTTGTGTTCTCAGAATTCCGTCCTCACTCTCCTGGCCCCGAAGCCCTCAAGTTTGGCAATTCCGGACCGACAATGAAGCACTCTGCCTGCCCTCTAGAAAAAATATATTGCCTAATGAGCAGCCCAGGCAGCTTAAATGAGGATAAACCTACACGGCACTCGAATGTACCCAAACTATATAGTCTAACCTGGGCACTAATGCACTGTCTGACACAACCTGAGCCCGGACCTGCTGACCAACACCCAGACAGCTGACCGCACGCTGAGCACATCAGACCCGCCATGGCCTTAGGTCATCATCTCTTCCCTACCTCAGTTTTCAGGCTTCAGAACCTAGACCTTATCTCCAATCACTGCCCACGGGTGACTGTGATGCAGAAATCAGAACTCTTCCTGACCCATGGCAAGAAACCTTGTGGTTGGCATGTTGTCCAACGTTCAGTGTAGGAGAAACCAGCATTCACCCTGAGGCCCCGGCCATTCTTGCGTGCGATGAGAGCATAAACACGCATTGTGACCTCAGCGTGAGTCCTGTCCTCTAGTAAGTCCTCTCAGTGGCTGGACCATTAGATGTCATAATGGGATTGACATGTCCCTAGTCCCCAATTTTTAACCAGATTTCTGGTTGTCCAGTCGCCCCACCCCAGGGCTCTACTCTGGAATCCCTCATTCGGTGGGACATCTCAGGTTGAAATACAATATGAAACAAATCGACAACAACAAAAAAAATGGACTTCTTCCATCCCCAGAATAACCCCAAACTCTTTGGACGGGACCAAACCCCCAGAGAGTAAGACTCGTCCATTTCCCATGAAGTCACCCGGCAATTTCACGACCATGAGTGACACGATATCCAGAGACAAAAACTTGAGCAAGAGCCTCACACTCGCCCTTTTTTCATATCCAGAAGTGTTCTCTTCATGGTCTGCAGATCAGTCCTGCCATACCTATGACCCAAAACATAAGCCGAGTTTGTGTTTTCAGACAACTGTCCAAACAGCTCTGGCCTACACACCCTACAGGCTCAGGGCCCTGGAGCCAAACCTGAGGACTGTACTTGCCCTCTCCAAGGGAATTGTATTTGCCCATTCCAATGGCCACAACCCTACTAGTAGGATAACCTCCAAAGTCCCTGAGGCCATCCCAATAGTTGTGGCTTCCCAGGAAAAACAGGGGCAATCTGAGCCCATCTGAGCACCTACCTGCACTCAGACCCGTAGACTGTTGTCCCCAGAGGTAAAAAGGAACGAACAGGCCCCTAGGCACTAATCGGATCCATTGCTTTGGTTTCCAGGCATCTCTCCTCAGAGACCTGGATGTCAATACCAGCATATGGCTGTTTCTTGACTCACCCATCAGAACAAATCTCATCTACACATGGGAAACATGCACGTTGGAGCTGTGTCAAAGCCTCTGTTTAGGAAACCCTTCAGGGCCCCAGGGCCACCGCTTCATTCCAAGGTCTCCATAGACACAAAAACATATTAGGACACATCCACAGGAGAGTCCATTTCAACTCAGCCTCCTCGGTTGCCCCCCACATCCAGCAGATCTAACCTGTCTTGTTGCTTGGAGACCATTGGAATGCCAGGTGGGCTACCCAGCCATCCATCCTTAGAACCCTGCTCGGAATCGTTGGCCTGGAGCCAACCAACAGGTCTCAATTGTCCTGCAGAAGAATCTTTGCAGTTTGGAGCTTCTCACAACTCCCATCGTGGGAAAACCCCCATGTCCTCGTGATCCAACCCCCTTCAAGAAAGGGCCATTAGGGCAGAAAGTCCAACCTGAGCGATCGTCTGATCCTTGCCCTGACTTCAGATGCACGAGATCTCGATTGAGGTCTGTAGATTGTGCCTGCCATATCCTCACCCAGAAACCTAGGCCTAGCTTGGGTTCTCAGACTCCGTCCTCAGACTACTGGCCCACAAGCCCTCCAGTTGGGCAATCCAGAACTACGATGCCGCACTCTGCCTGCCCTACAGAAGTAAAACATTGCCCTCAGGGCTAACCGAAACCGCAAATGAGGATCAACCTGCACGCCATTCGGCTGTACCCCAAACATATAGGCTGACCTGGGCACTATTTCCCCTTCTGACCCAGCCTGAGCCTGGACCTCCTGGTCCCACCCAGACAGCTGGCCGCACACTGAGCACATCGGACCCGCCATGGCCTTAGGTCGTCATCTCTTCCCCAGTGCGGTTTTCAGGCTCCAGAACCTAGACCTTATCTCCAACCACTGCCCAGGGTTGAAAATGATGCAGAAATCAGAACTCTTTCCCAAGGCAAGAAACCTTGTGGTTGGCATGTTGTCCAACGTTCAGTGTAGTTGAAACAAGCGTGGCCCATGAGGCCCAGCCCATGCTTGCGGGCCACATTGGTCACAAACACACATTGTGACCCTCAGCCTGAGCCCAGTCCTCAGGTAAGGCCTCTCAGGGCCTATATGAAGAGACAGCATATTGGGCTTGCCATGCCCCTAGGCCCCAATTTTTAACCATAGTTCGGGTTGTCCCTTCACTCTTCCCCAGGGCTCTGCTTTGGAATTCTTCTTTTGGTGGGACACCTGAGGAAACAAACCTGAAAGGAGTCCTCCCATCCCACAGATTGACGAAAAACAATTGGGATCGGGCCAATTCCACAGAGAGGAAGATTCGTCCATGGCCCATGAGACCTCCACAACATTCCACGGCCATCGCTGAAACAAAATCCAGAGACAAAAGCCTGAGCAAGCGCCTCAGACTCGCTCATTCTTCATATCCTGAAGAGTTCTTCTCATGGTTTGTAGATCGGGCGTGCCATACCTACGTCCCCAAACTTAAGCTGAGTTTGTGTTTTCAGTCTTCTGTCCTCAAAGTCCTGGGCCACACTCCCTCCAGGCTGGGGCCTTGGAGCCACTCATTAGGACTGCCCCCACCCAATCCATGGGAATTCTGCCCATTCCATTGTCAAAAATCGTACAAATTAGGAGAACCCTCCAAAGTCCCTGGGGCCATCCCAATAGTGTAGGTCGCCCGGGACAAAAAAGGGCGGTTGATACCGGCTGAGCATCTACCTCCACTCATCTACCTCCACTCATACCAAGGAGATTGAACCAGACAGGACCCGAGGCCATTATCGGATCCATTGCTTTGGTTTACAGGCATGTCTCCTCAAAAGCCTGGATTCCAATACCAGCAGGGGGATTTCCTGAGGCACCCATCAGAACAAATCTCGTCTCCACAAGGAAACTTGTGCATGGGAGCTATGCCAAAGATTAGGAGAATATTTCAGGGTCCCGGTGCCACCTCCCCATTCCAAGGCCCTCATGGACACAAACACACGTTAGGACCCATCCTCTGGAAAGTGCATTTCAATTCAGCCACCCCGGTTGCTCCCGCTGATCCATTAGATCTAAACTGTCTTGTTGCTAGGCGACAATTGGAAGGCGAGGCGGACTTCCCAGGCATCCATCCTGGAACGGTGCTCTGGAGTCATTCCATATGGATTGTCCTGGAGCTGTCCAACAGGTCTCAATTGTCCCGCAGAAGGAATCCATGAAGGGGGCATCCCACATCTCCCAACGTGGAAAACCTCCATGGCCTCGAGATTCCGCTCCCTTCATGAAGGGGCCGTCATGCACAGAAACTCCAACCTGAGCCAACGTCGGATCCTCGCCCTGATTTCAGATGCATGAGATATTGGTTCAGATCTGCAGGTGGTACCTGCTGTGCCCTCACCCTGAATCCGAAGTCTAGCTTGTGTTCTCAGACTTCCGTCCTCACTCTCCTGGCCCCGAAGCCCTCAAGTTTGGCAATTCCGGACCGACAATGAAGCACTCTGCTTGCCCTCTAGAAAAAATATATTGCCTAATGAGCAGCCCAGGCAGCTTAAATGAGGATAAACCTACACGGCACTCGAATGTTCCCAAATTATATAGCCTAACCTGGGCACTAATGCACTGTCTGACACAACCTGAGCCCGGACCTGCTGACCAACACCCAGACAGCTGACCGCACGCTGAGCACATCAGACCCGCCATGGCCTTAGGTCATCATCTCTTCCCTACCTCAGTTTTCAGGCTTCAGAACCTAGACCTTAACTCCAATCACTGCCCACGGGTGACTGTGAGGCAGAAATCAGAACTCTTCCTGACCCATGGCAAGAAACCTTGTGGTTGGTATGTTGTCCAACGTTCAGTGTAGGAGAAACCAGCATTCACCCTGAGGCCCCGCCCATTCTTGCGTGCCACGAGAGCATAAACACACATTGTGACCTCAGCGTGAGTCCTGTCCTCTAGTAAGTCCTCTCAGTGGCTGGACCATTAGATGTCATAATGGGCTTTACATGTCCCTAGTCCCCAATTTTTAACCAGATTTCTGGTTGTCAGTCGTCCCACCCCAGTGCTCTACTCTGGAATCCCTCATTTGTTGGGACATCTGAGGTTGAAAAACAAAATGAAACAAATCGACAACAACAACAAAAAAACGGACTTCTTCCATCCCCAGAATGACCCCAAACTCTTTGGACGGGACCGAACCCCCAGAGAGTAAGACTCGTCCATTTCCCATGAAGTCACCCGGCAATTTCACGACCATGAGGGACACGATATCCAGAGACAAAAACTTGAGCAAGAGCCTCACACTCGACCTTTTTTCATATCCCGAAGTGTTCTCCTCATGGTCTGTAGATCAGTCCTGCCATACCTATGACCCAAAACATAAGCCGAGTTTGTGTTTTCAGACAACTGTCCAAACAGCTCTGGCCTACACACCCTACAGGCTCAGGGCCCTGGAGCCAAACCTGAGGACTGTACTTGCCCTCTCCAAGGGAATTGTATTTGCCCATTCCAATGGCCACAACCCTACTAGTAGGATAACCTCCAAAGTCCCTGAGGCCATCCCAATAGTTGTGGCTTCCCAGGAAAAACAGGGGCAATCTGAGCCCATCTGAGCACCTACCTGCACTCAGACCCGTAGACTGTTGTCCCCAGAGGTAAAAAGGAACGAACAGGCCCCTAGGCACTAATCGGATCCATTGCTTTGGTTTCCAGGCATCTCTCCTCAGAGACCTGGATGTCAATACCAGCATATGGCTGTTTCTTGACTCACCCATCAGAACAAATCTCATCTACACATGGGAAACATGCACGTTGGAGCTGTGTCAAAGCCTCTGTTTAGGAAACCCTTCAGGGCCCCAGGGCCACCGCTTCATTCCAAGGTCTCCATAGACACAAAAACATATTAGGACACATCCACAGGAGAGTCCATTTCAACTCAGCCTCCTCGGTTGCCCCCCACATCCAGCAGATCTAACCTGTCTTGTTGCTTGGAGACCATTGGAATGCCAGGTGGGCTACCCAGCCATCCATCCTTAGAACCCTGCTCGGAATCGTTGGCCTGGAGCCAACCAACAGGTCTCAATTGTCCTGCAGAAGAATCTTTGCAGTTTGGAGCTTCTCACAACTCCCATCGTGGGAAAACCCCCATGTCCTCGTGATCCAACCCCCTTCAAGAAAGGGCCATTAGGGCAGAAAGTCCAACCTGAGCGATCGTCTGATCCTTGCCCTGACTTCAGATGCACGAGATCTCGATTGAGGTCTGTAGATTGTGCCTGCCATATCCTCACCCAGAAACCTAGGCCTAGCTTGGGTTCTCAGACTCCGTCCTCAGACTACTGGCCCACAAGCCCTCCAGTTGGGCAATCCAGAACTACGATGCCGCACTCTGCCTGCCCTACAGAAGTAAAACATTGCCCTCAGGGCTAACCGAAACCGCAAATGAGGATCAACCTGCACGCCATTCGGCTGTACCCCAAACATATAGGCTGACCTGGGCACTATTTCCCCTTCTGACCCAGCCTGAGCCTGGACCTCCTGGTCCCACCCAGACAGCTGGCCGCACACTGAGCACATCGGACCCGCCATGGCCTTAGGTCGTCATCTCTTCCCCAGTGCGGTTTTCAGGCTCCAGAACCTAGACCTTATCTCCAACCACTGCCCAGGGTTGAAAATGATGCAGAAATCAGAACTCTTTCCCAAGGCAAGAAACCTTGTGGTTGGCATGTTGTCCAACGTTCAGTGTAGTTGAAACAAGCGTGGCCCATGAGGCCCAGCCCATGCTTGCGGGCCACATTGGTCACAAACACACATTGTGACCCTCAGCCTGAGCCCAGTCCTCAGGTAAGGCCTCTCAGGGCCTATATGAAGAGACAGCATATTGGGCTTGCCATGCCCCTAGGCCCCAATTTTTAACCATAGTTCGGGTTGTCCCTTCACTCTTCCCCAGGGCTCTGCTTTGGAATTCTTCTTTTGGTGGGACACCTGAGGAAACAAACCTGAAAGGAGTCCTCCCATCCCACAGATTGACGAAAAACAATTGGGATCGGGCCAATTCCACAGAGAGGAAGATTCGTCCATGGCCCATGAGACCTCCACAACATTCCACGGCCATCGCTGAAACAAAATCCAGAGACAAAAGCCTGAGCAAGCGCCTCAGACTCGCTCATTCTTCATATCCTGAAGAGTTCTTCTCATGGTTTGTAGATCGGGCGTGCCATACCTACGTCCCCAAACTTAAGCTGAGTTTGTGTTTTCAGTCTTCTGTCCTCAAAGTCCTGGGCCACACTCCCTCCAGGCTGGGGCCTTGGAGCCACTCATTAGGACTGCCCCCACCCAATCCATGGGAATTCTGCCCATTCCATTGTCAAAAATCGTACAAATTAGGAGAACCCTCCAAAGTCCCTGGGGCCATCCCAATAGTGTAGGTCGCCCGGGACAAAAAAGGGCGGTTGATACCGGCTGAGCATCTACCTCCACTCATCTACCTCCACTCATACCAAGGAGATTGAACCAGACAGGACCCGAGGCCATTATCGGATCCATTGCTTTGGTTTACAGGCATGTCTCCTCAAAAGCCTGGATTCCAATACCAGCAGGGGGATTTCCTGAGGCACCCATCAGAACAAATCTCGTCTCCACAAGGAAACTTGTGCATGGGAGCTATGCCAAAGATTAGGAGAATATTTCAGGGTCCCGGTGCCACCTCCCCATTCCAAGGCCCTCATGGACACAAACACACGTTAGGACCCATCCTCTGGAAAGTGCATTTCAATTCAGCCACCCCGGTTGCTCCCGCTGATCCATTAGATCTAAACTGTCTTGTTGCTAGGCGACAATTGGAAGGCGAGGCGGACTTCCCAGGCATCCATCCTGGAACGGTGCTCTGGAGTCATTCCATATGGATTGTCCTGGAGCTGTCCAACAGGTCTCAATTGTCCCGCAGAAGGAATCCATGAAGGGGGCATCCCACATCTCCCAACGTGGAAAACCTCCATGGCCTCGAGATTCCGCTCCCTTCATGAAGGGGCCGTCATGCACAGAAACTCCAACCTGAGCCAACGTCGGATCCTCGCCCTGATTTCAGATGCATGAGATATTGGTTCAGATCTGCAGGTGGTACCTGCTGTGCCCTCACCCTGAATCCGAAGTCTAGCTTGTGTTCTCAGACTTCCGTCCTCACTCTCCTGGCCCCGAAGCCCTCAAGTTTGGCAATTCCGGACCGACAATGAAGCACTCTGCTTGCCCTCTAGAAAAAATATATTGCCTAATGAGCAGCCCAGGCAGCTTAAATGAGGATAAACCTACACGGCACTCGAATGTTCCCAAATTATATAGCCTAACCTGGGCACTAATGCACTGTCTGACACAACCTGAGCCCGGACCTGCTGACCAACACCCAGACAGCTGACCGCACGCTGAGCACATCAGACCCGCCATGGCCTTAGGTCATCATCTCTTCCCTACCTCAGTTTTCAGGCTTCAGAACCTAGACCTTAACTCCAATCACTGCCCACGGGTGACTGTGAGGCAGAAATCAGAACTCTTCCTGACCCATGGCAAGAAACCTTGTGGTTGGTATGTTGTCCAACGTTCAGTGTAGGAGAAACCAGCATTCACCCTGAGGCCCCGCCCATTCTTGCGTGCCACGAGAGCATAAACACACATTGTGACCTCAGCGTGAGTCCTGTCCTCTAGTAAGTCCTCTCAGTGGCTGGACCATTAGATGTCATAATGGGCTTTACATGTCCCTAGTCCCCAATTTTTAACCAGATTTCTGGTTGTCAGTCGTCCCACCCCAGTGCTCTACTCTGGAATCCCTCATTTGTTGGGACATCTGAGGTTGAAAAACAAAATGAAACAAATCGACAACAACAACAAAAAAACGGACTTCTTCCATCCCCAGAATGACCCCAAACTCTTTGGACGGGACCGAACCCCCAGAGAGTAAGACTCGTCCATTTCCCATGAAGTCACCCGGCAATTTCACGACCATGAGGGACACGATATCCAGAGACAAAAACTTGAGCAAGAGCCTCACACTCGACCTTTTTTCATATCCCGAAGTGTTCTCCTCATGGTCTGTAGATCAGTCCTGCCATACCTATGACCCAAAACATAAGCCGAGTTTGTGTTTTCAGACAACTGTCCAAACAGCTCTGGCCTACACACCCTACAGGCTCAGGGCCCTGGAGCCAAACCTGAGGACTGTACTTGCCCTCTCCAAGGGAATTGTATGTGCCCATTCCAATGGCCACAACCCTACTAGTAGGATAACCTCCAAAGTCCCTGAGGCCATCCCAATAGTTGTGGCTTCCCAGGAAAAACAGGGGGAATCTGAGCCCATCTGAGCACCTACCTGCACTCAGACCCGTATACTGATGTCCCCAGAGGTAAAAAGGAACGAACAGGCCCCTAGGCACTCATCGGATCCATTGCTTTGGTTTCCAGGCATCTCTCCTCAGAGGCCTGGATTTCAATACCAGCATATGGCTGTTTCTTGACTCACCCATCAGAACAAATCTCATCTACACTTGGGAAACATGCACGTTGGAGCTGTGTCAAAGCCTCTGTTTAGGAGAACCCTTCAGGGCCCCAGGGCCACCGCTTCATTCCAAGGTCTCCATAGACACAAAAACATATTAGGACACATCCACAGGAGAGTCCATTTCAACTCAGCCTCCTCGGTTGCCCCCCACATCCAGCAGATCTAACCTGTCTTGTTGCTTGGAGACCATTGGAATGCGAGGTGGGCTACCCAGCCATCCATCCTTAGAACCCTGCTCAGAATCGTTGGCCTGGAGCCAACCAACAGGTCTCAATTGTCCTGCAGAAGAATCTTTGCAGTTTGGAGCTTCTCACAACTCCCATCGTGGGAAAACCCCCATGTCCTCGTGATCCACCCCCTTCAAGATAGGGCCATCAGGGCAGAAAGTCCAACCTGAGCGATCGTCTGATCCTTGCCCTGACTTCAGATGCACGAGATCTCGATTGAGGTCTGTAGATTGTGCCTGCCATATCCTCACCCAGAAACCTAGGCCTAGCTTGGGTTCTCAGACTCCGTCTTCAGACTAGTGGCCCACAAGCCCTCCAGTTTGGCAATCCAGAACTACAATGCTGCCCTCTCCCTGCCCTACAGAAGTAAAACATTGCCCTCAGGGCTACCCCGAAACCGCAAATGAGGATCAACCTGCACGCCATTCGGCTGTACCCCAAACATATAGGCTGACCTGGGCACTATTTCCCCTTCTGACCCAGCCTGAGCCTGGACCTCCTGGTCCCACCCAGACAGCTGGCCGCACACTGAGCACATCGGACCCGCCATGGCCTTAGGTCGTCATCTCTTCCCAACTGCGGTTTTCAGGCTCCAGAACCTAGACCTTATCTCCAAACACTGCCCAGGGTTGAGAATGATGCAGAAATCAGAAATCTTTCCTTATGGCAAGAAACCTTGTGGTTGGCATGTTGTCCAACGTTCAGTGTAGTTGAAACAAGCGTGGCCCATGAGGCCCAGCCCATGCTTGCGGGCCACATTGGTCACAAACACACATTGTGACCCTCAGCCTGAGCCCAGTCCTCAGGTAAGGCCTCTCAGGGCCTATATGAAGAGACAGCATATTGGGCTTGCCATGCCCCTAGGCCCCAATTTTTAACCATAGTTCGGGTTGTCCCTTCACTCTTCCCCAGGGCTCTGCTTTGGAATTCCTCTTTTGGTGGGACACCTGAAGTAACAAACCTGAAAGGAGTCCTCCCATCCCACAGATTGACGAAAAACAATTGGGATCAGGCGAAATCCACAGAGAGGAAGATTCGTCCATGGCCCATGAGACATCCACAACATTCCACGGCCATCGCTGAATCAAAATCCTGAGACAAAAGCCTGAGCAAGCTCCTCAGACTCGCTCATTCTTCATATCCTGAAGCGTTCTTCTCAGGGTTTGTAGATCGAGCGTACCATACCTACGTCCCCAAACTTAAGCTGACTTTGTGTTTTCAGTATTCTGTCCTCAAAGTCCTGGGCCACACTCCCTCCAGGCTGGGGCCCCTGGAGCCACACATTAGGACTGCCCCCACCCAATCCATGGGAATTCTGCCCATTCCATTGTCAAAAATCGTACAAATTAGGAGAACCCTCCAAAGTCCCTGAGGCCATCCCAATAGTGTAGGTCGCCCGGGACAAAAAAGGGCGGTTGATACCGGCTGAGCATCTACCTCCACTCAATTACCTCAACTCATACCAAGAAGATTGAACCAGACAGGACCCGAGGCCATTATCGGATCCATTGCTTTGGTTTACAGGCATGTCTCCTCAAAAGCCTGGATTCCAATACCAGCAGAGGGGATTTCCTGAGGCACCCATCAGAACAAATCTCGTCTCCACAAGGAAACTTGTGCATGGGAGCTATGCCAAAGCTTAGGAGAATACTTCAGGGTCCCGGTGCCACCTCCCCATTCCAAGGCCCTCATGGACACAAAAACACGTTAGGACCCATCCTCTGGAAAGTGCATTTCAACTCAGCCACCCCGGTTGCTCCCGCAGATCCATTAGATCTAAACTGTCTTGTTGCTAGGCGACAATTGGAAGGCGAGGCGGACTTCCCAGGCATCCATCCTGGAACGGTGCTCTGGAGTCATTCCATATGGGATGTCCTGGAGCTGCCCAACAGGTCTCAATTGTCCGGCAGAAGGAATCCTTGAAAGGGGCATCCCACATCTCCCAAGGTGGAAAACCTCCATGGCCTCGAGATTCCGCTCCCTTCATGAAGGGGCCGTCATGCACAGAAACTCCAACCTGAGTCAACGTGGGATCCTCGCCCTGACTTCAGATGCATGAGATATTGGTTCAGATCTGCAGGTGGTACCTGCTGTGCCCTCACCCTGAATCCGAAGTCTAGCTTGTGTTCTCAGACTTCCGTCCTCACTCTCCTGGCCCCGAAGCCCTCAAGTTTGGCAATTCCGGACCGACAATGAAGCACTCTGCCTGCCCTCTAGAAAAAATATATTGCCTAATGAGCATCCCAGGCAGCTTAAATGAGGATAAACCTACACGGCACTCGAATGTACCCAAATTATATAGTCTAACCTGGGCACTAATGCACAGTCTGACACAACCTGAGCCCGGACCTGCTGACCAACACCCAGACAGCTGACCGCACGCTGAGCACATCAGACCCGCCATGGCCTTAGGTCATCATCTCTTCCCTACCTCAGTTTTCAGGCTTCAGAACCTAGACCTTATCTCCAATCACTGCCCACGGGTGACTGTGATGCAGAAATCAGAACTCTTCCTGACCCATGGCAAGAAACCTTGTGGTTGGCATGTTGTCCAACGTTCAGTGTAGGAGAAACCAGCATTCACCCTGAGGCCCCGCCCATTCTTGCATGCGACGAGAGCATAAACACGCATTGTGACCTCAGCGTGAGTTCTATCCTCTAGTAAGTCCTCTCAGTTGCTGGACCATTAGATGTCATAATGGGCTTGACATGTCCCTAGTCCCCAATTTTTAACCAGATTTCTGGTTGTCCAGTCGCCCCAACCAAGGGCTCTACTCTGGAATCGCTCATTTGGTGGGACATCTGAGGTTGAAAAACAAAATGAAACAAATCGACAACAACAAAAAAACGGACCTCTTCCATCCCCAGAATGACCCCAAACTCTTTGGACGGGACCGAACCCCCAGAGAGTAAGACTCGTCCATTTCCCAAGAAGTCACCCGGCAATTTCACGACCATGAGTGACACGATATCCAGAGACAAAAACTTGAGCAAGAGCCTCACACTCGCCCTTTTTTCATATCCCGAAGTGTTCTCCTCATGGTCCGTAGATCAGTCCTGCCATACCTATGACCCAAAACATAAGCCGAGTTTGTGTTTTCAGACAACTGTCCCAACATCTCTGGCCTACACACCCTACAGGTTCAGGGCCCTGGAGCCAAACCTGAGGACTGTACTTGCCCTCTCCAAGGGAATTGTATGTGCCCATTCCAATGGCCACAACCCTACTAGTAGGATAACCTCCAAATTCCCTGAGGCCATCCCAATAGTTGTGGCTTCCCAGGACAAACAGGGGCAATCTGAGCCCATCTGAGCACCTACCTGCACTCAGACCCGTAGACTGATGTCCCCAGAGGTAAAAAGGAACTAACAGGCCCCTAGGCACTAATCGGATCCATTGCTTTGGTTTCCAGGCATCTCTCCTCAGAGGCCTGGATGTCAATACCAGCATATGGCTGTTTCTTGACTCACCCATCAGAACAAATCTCATCTACACATGGGAAACATGCACGTTGGAGCTGTGTCAAAGCCTCTGTTTAGGAAACCCTTCAGGGCCCCAGGGCCACCGCTTCATTCCAAGGTCTCCATAGACACAAAAACATATTAGGACACATCCACAGGAGAGTCCATTTCAACTCAGCCTCCTCGGTTGCCCCCCACATCCAGCAGATCTAACCTGTCTTGTTGCTTGGAGACCATTGGAATGCGAGGTGGGCTACCCAGCCATCCATTCTTAGAACCCTGCTCGCAATCGTTGGCCTGGAGCCAACCAACAGGTCTCAATTGTCCTGCAGAAGAATCTTTGCAGTTTGGAGCTTCTCACAACTCCCATCGTGGGAAAACCCCCATGTCCTCGTGATCCAACCCCCTTCAAGAAAGGGCCATCAGGGCAGAAAGTCCAACCTGAGCGATCGTCTGATCCTTGCCCTGACTTCAGATGCACGAGATCTCGATTGAGGTCTGGAGATTGTGCCTGCCATATCCTCACCCAGAAATCTAGGCCTAGCTTGGGTTCTCAGACTCCGTCCTCAGACTACTGGCCCACAAGCCCTCCAGTTGGGCAATCCAGAACTACAATGCAGCACTCTGCCTGCCCTACAGAAGTAAAACATTGCCCTCAGGGCTACCCCGAATCCGCAAATGAGGATCAACCTGCACGCCATTCGGCTGTACCCCAAATATATAGGCTGACCTGGGCACTATTTCCCCTTCTGACCCAGCCTGAGCCTGGACCTCCTGGTCCCACCCAGACAGCTGGCCGCACACTGAGCACATCGGACCCGCCATGGCCTTAGGTCGTCATCTCTTCCCCACTGCGGTTTTCAGGCTCCAGAACCTAGACCTTATCTCCAACCACTGCCCAGGGTTGAAAATGATGCAGAAATCAGAACTCTTTCCCCATGGCAAGAAACCTTATGGTTGGCATGTTGTCCAACGTTCAGTGTAGTTGAAACAAGCGTGGCCCATGAGGCCCAGCCCATGCTTGCGGGCCACATTGGTCACAAACACACATTGTGACCCTCAGCCTGAGCCCAGTCCTCAGGTAAGGCCTCTCAGGGCCGATATGAAGAGACAGCATATTGGGCTTGCCATGCCCCTAGGCCCCAATTTTTAACCATAGTTCGGGTTGTCCCTTCACTCTTCCCCAGGGCTCTGCTTTCGAATTCCTCTTTTGGGGGGACACCTGAGGTAACAAACCTGAAAGGAGTCCTCCCATCCCACAGATTGACGAAAAACAATTGGGATCGGGCCAAATCCACAGAGAGGGAGATTCGTCCATGGCCCATGAGACCTCCACAACATTCCACGGCCATCGCAGAAACAAAATCCAGAGACAAAAGCCTGAGCAAGCTCCTCAGACTCGCTCATTCTTCATATCCTGAAGAGTTCTTCTCATGGTTTGTAGATCGGGCGTGCCATAACTACGTCCCCAAACTTAAGCTGAGTTTGTGTTTTCAGTCTTCTGTCCTCAAAGTCCTGGGCCACACTCCCTCCAGGCTGGGGCCCCTGGAGCCACACATTAGGACTGCCCCCACCCAATCCATGGGAATTCTGTTTTTTTCCATTGTCAAAAATCGTACAAATTAGGAGAACCCTCCAAAGTCCCTGAGGCCATCCCAATAGTGTAGGTCGCCCGGGACAAAAAAGGGCGGTTGATACCGGCTGAGCATCTACCTCCACTCATCTACCTCTACTCATACCAAGAAGATTGAACCAGACAGGACCCGATGCCATTATCGGATCCATTGCTTTGGTTTACAGGCATGTCTCCTCAAAAGCCTGGATTCCAATACCAGCAGAGGGGAGTTCCTGAGGCACCCATCAGAACAAATCTCGTCTCCACAAGGAAACTTGTGCATGGGAGCTATGCCAAAGCTTAGGAGAATACTTCAGGGTCCCGGTGCCACCTCCCCATTCCAAGGCCCTCATGGACACAAACACACATTAGGACCCATCCTCTGGAAAGTGCATTTCAACTCAGCCACCCCGGTTGCTCCCGCAGATACATTAGATCTAAACTGTCTTGTTGCTAGGAGACAATTGGAAGGCGAGGCGGACTTCCCAGGCATCCATCCTGGAACGGTGCTCTGGAGTCATTCCATATGGGATGTCCTGGAGCTGTCCAACAGGTCTCAATTGTCCCGCAGAAGAAATCCTTGAAGGGGGCATCCCATATCTCCCAACGTGGAAAACCTCCATGGCCTCGTAATTCCGCTCCCTTCATGAAGGGGCCGTCATTCACAGAAACTCCAACCTGAGCCAACGTGGGATCCTCGCCCTGACTTCAGATGCATGAGATATTGGTTCAGATCTGCAGGGGGTACCTGCCGTGCCCTCACCCTGAATCCGAAGTCTAGCTTGTGTTCTCAGACTTCCGTCCTCACTCTCCTGGCCCCGAAGCCCTCAAGTTTGGCAATTCCGGACCGACAATGAAGCACTCTTCCTACCCTCTAGAAAAAATATATTGCCTAATGAGCAGCCCAGGCAGCTTAAATGAGGATAAACCTACACGGCACTCGAATGTACCCAAATTATATAGTATAACCTGGGCACTAATGCACTGTCTGACACAACCTGAGCCCGGACCTGCTGACCAACACCCAGACAGCTGACCGCACGCTGAGCACATCAGAACCGCCATGGCCTTAGGTCATCATCTCTTCCCTACCTCAGTTTTCAGGCTTCAGATCCTAGACCTTATCTCCAATCACTGCCCACGGGTGACTGTGATGCAGAAATCAGAACTCTTCCTGACCCATGGCAAGAAACCTTGTGGTTGGCATGTTGTCCAACGTTCAGTGTAGGAGAACCAGCATTCACCCTGAGGCCCCGCCCATTCTTGAGTGCGACGAGAGCATAAACACGCATTGTGACCTCAGCGTGAGTCCTGTCCTCTAGTAAGTCCTCTCAGTGGCTGGACCATTAGATGTCATAATGGGCTTGACATGTCCCTAGTCCCCAATTTTTAACCAGATTTCTGGTTGTCCAGTCGCCCCACCCCAGGGCTCTACTCTGGAATCCCTCATTTGGTGGGACATCTGAGGTTGAAAAACAAAATGAAACAAATCGACAACAACAACAAAAAAAAGGACTTCTTCCATCCCCAGAATGACCCCAAACTCTTTGGATGGTTCCGAACCCCCAGAGAGTAAGACTCGTCCATTTCCCATGAAGTCACCCGGCAATTCACGACCATGAGTGACACGATATCCAGAGACAAAAACTTGAGCAAGAGCCTCACACTCGCCCTTTTTTCATATCCCGAAGTGTTCTCCTCATGGTCTGTAGATCAGTCCTGCCATACCTATGACCCAAAACATAAGCCGAGTTTGTGTTTTCAGACAACTGTCCAAACAGCTCTGGCCTACACACCCTACAGGCTCAGGGCCCTGGAGCCAAACCTGAGGACTGTACTTGCCCTCTCCAAGGGAATTGTATGTGCCCATTCCAATGGCCACAACCCTACTAGTAGGATAACCTCCAAAGTCCCTGAGGCCATCCCAATAGTTGTGGCTTCCCAGGACAAACAGGGGCAATCTGAGCCCATCTGAGCACCTACCTGCACTCAGACCCTTAGACAGATGTCCCCAGAGGTAAAAAGGAACTAACAGGCCCCTAGGCACTAATCGGATCCATTTCTTTGGTTTCCAGGCATCTCTCCTCAGAGGCCTGGATTCAATACCAGCATATGGCTGTTTCTTGACTCACCCATCGGAACAAATATCATCTACACATGGGAAAAATGCACGTTGGAGCTGTGTCAAAGCCTCTGTTTAGGAGAACCCTTCAGGGCCCCAGGGCCACCGCTTCATTCCAAGGTCTCCATAGACACAAAAACATATTAGGACACATCCAAAGGAGAGTCCATTTCAACTCAGCCTCCTCGGTTGCCCCCCACATCCAGCAGATCTAACCTGTCTTGTTGCTTGGAGACAATTGGAATGCGAGGTGGGCTACCCAGCCATCCATCCTTAGAACCCTGCTCGGAATCGTTGGCCTGGAGCCAACCAACAGGTCTCAATTGTCCTGCAGAAGAATCTTTGCAGTTTGGAGCTACTCACAACTCCCATCGTGGGAAAACCCCCATGGCCTCGTGATCCAACCCCCTTCAAGAAAGGGCCATCAGGGCAGAAAGTCCAACCTGAGCGATCGTCTGATCCTTGCCCTGACTTCAGATGAACGAGATCTCGATTGAGGTCTGTAGATTGTGCCTGCCATATCCTCACCCAGAAACCTAGGCTTAGCTTGGGTTCTCAGACTCCGTCCTCAGACTACTGGCCCACAAGCCCTCCAGTTGGGCAATCCAGAACTACAATGCCGCACTCTGCCTGCCCTACAGAAGTAAAACATTGCCCTCAGGGCTACCCCGAAACCCCAAATGAGGATCCACCTGAACGCCATTCGGCTGTACCCCAAACATATAGGCTGACCTGGGCACTATTTCCCCTTCTGACCCAACCTGAGCCTGGACCTCCTGGTCCCACCCAGACAGCTGGCCGCACACTGAGCACATCGGTCCCGCCATGGCCTTATGTCGTCATCTCTTCCCAACTGCGTTTTTCTGGCTCCAGAACCTAGACCTTATCTCCAACCACTGCCCAGGGTTGAAAATGATGCAGAAATCAGAACTCTTTCTCCATGGCAAGAAACCTTATGGTTGGCATGTTGTCCAACGTTCAGTGTAGTTGAAACAAGCGTGGCCCATGAGGCCCAGCCCATGCTTGCGGGCCACATTGGTCACAAACACACATTGTGACCCTCAGCCTGAGCCCAGTCCTCAGGTAAGGCCTCTCAGGGCCTATATGAAGAGACAGCATATTGGGCTTGCCATGCCCCTAGGCCCCAATTTTTAACCATAGTTCGGGGTGTCCCTTCACTCTTCCCCAGGGCTCTGCTTTGGAATTCCTCTTTTGGTGGGACACCTGAGGTAACAAACCTGAAAGGAGTCCTCCCATCCCACAGATTGACGAAAAACAATTGGGATCGGGCCAAATCCACAGAGAGGGAGATTCGTCCATGGCCCATGAGACCTCCCCAACATTCCACGTCCATCGCTGAAACAAAATCCAGAGACAAAAGCCTGAGCAAGCGTCTCAGACTCGCTCATTCTTCATATCCTGAAGAGTTCTTCTCATGGTTTGTAGATCGGGCTTGCCATACCTACGTCCCCATACATAAGCTGAGTTTGTGTTTTCAGTCTTCTGTCCTCAAAGTCCTGGGCCACACTCCCTCCAGGCTGGGGCCCCTGGAGCCACACATTAGGACTGCCCCCACCCAATCCATGGGAATTCTGCCATTCCAATGTCAAAAATCGTACAAATTAGGAGAACCCTCCAAAGTCCCTGAGGCCATCCCAATAGTGTAGGTCGCCCGGGACAAAAAAGGGCGGTTGATACCGGCTGAGCATCTACCTCCACTCATCTACCTCCACTCATACCAAGAAGATTGAACCAGACAGGACCCGAGGCCATTATTGGATCCATTGCTTTGATTTACAGGCATGTCTCCTCAAGAGCCCGGATTCCAATACCAGCATACGGGATTTCCTGAGGCACCCATCAGAACAAATCTCGTCTCCACAAGGACACTTGTGCATGGGAGCTATGCCAAAGCTTAGGAGAATACTTCAGGGTCCCGGTGCCACCTCCCCATTCCACGGCGCTCATAGACACAAATACACGTTAGGACCCATCCTCTGGAAAGTGCATTTCAACTCAGCCACCCCGGTTGCTCCCGCAGATCCATTAGATCTAAACTGTCTTGTTGCTAGGAGATAATTGGAAGGCGAGGCGGACTTCCCAGGCATCCATCCTCCAACGGTGCCCTGGAGTCATTCCATATGGGATGTCCTGGAGCTGTCCAACAGGTCTCAATTGTCCCGCAGAAGGAATCCTTGAAGGGGGCATCCCACATCTCCCAACGTGGAAAACCTCCATGGCCTCGAGATTCCGCTCCCTTCATGAAGGGGCCGTCATGCACAGAAACTCCAACCTGAGCCAACGTGGGATCCTCGCCCTGACTTCAGATGCATGAGATATTGGTTCAGATCTGCAGGGGGTACCTGCCGTGCCCTCACCCTGAATCCGAAGTCTAGCTTGTGTTCTCAGACTTCCGTCCTCACTCTCCTGGCCCCGAAGCCCTGAAGTTTGGCAATTCCGGACCGACAATGAAGCACTCTGCCTGCCCTCTAGAAAAAATATATTGCCTAATGAGCAGCCCAGGCAGCTTAAATGAGGATAAACCTACACGGCACTCGAATGTACCCAAATTATATAGTCTAACCTGGGCACTAATGCACTGTCTGACACAACCTGAGCCTGGACCTGCTGACCAACACCCAGACAGCTGACCGCACGCTGAGCACATCAGACCCGCCATGGCCTTAGGTCATCATCTCTTCCCTACCTCAATTTTTAGGCTTTAGATCCTAGACCTTATCTCCAATCACTGCCCACGGGTGACTGTGATGCAGAAATCAGAATTCTTCCTGACCCATGGTAAGAAACCTTGTGGTTGGCATGTTGTCCAACGTTCAGTGTAGGAGAAACCAGCATTCACCCTGAGGCCCCGCCCATTCTTGAGTGCGACGAGAGCATAAACACGCATTGTGACCTCAGCGTGAGTCCTGTCCTCTAGTAAGTCCTCTCAGTGGCTGGACCATTAGATGTCATAATGGGCTTGACATGTCCCTAGTCCCCAATTTTTAACCAGATTTCTGGTTGTCCAGTCGCCCCACCCTAGGGCTCTACTCTGGAATCCCTCATTTGGTGGGACATCTGAGGTTGAAAAACAAAATGAAACAAATCGACAACAACAAAAAAACGGACTTCTTCCATCCCCAGAATGACCCCAAACTCTTTGGACGGGACCGAACCCCCAGAGAGTAAGACTCGTCCATTTCCCATGAAGTCACCCGGCAATTTCACGACCATGAGTGAAACGATATCCAGAGACAAAAACTTGAGCAAGAGCCTCACACTCGCCCTTTTTTCATGTCCCGAAGTGTTCTCCTCATGGTCTGTAGATCAGTCCTGCCATACCTATGACCCAAAACATAAGCCGAGTTTGTGTTTTCAGACAACTGTCCAAACAGCTCTGGCCTACACACCCTACAGGCTCAGGGCCCTGGAGCCAAACCTGAGGACTGTACTTGCCCTCTCCAAGGGAAATGTATGTGCCCAATCCAATGACCACAACCCTACTAGTAGGATAACCTCCAAAGTCCCTGAGGCCATCCCAATAGTTGTGGCTTCCCAGGACAAACAGGGGCAATCTGAGCCCATCTGAGCACCTACCTGCACTCAATCCCGTAGACTGATGTCCCCAGAGGTAAATAGGAACGAACAGGCCCCTAGGCACTAATCGGATCCATTGCTTTGGTTTCCAGGCATCTCTCCTCAGAGGCCTGGATTTCAATACCAGCATATGGCTGTTTCTTGACTCACCCATCAGAACAAATCTCATCTACACATGGGAAACATGCACGTTGGAGCTGTGTCAAAGCCTCTGTTTAGGAGAACCCTTCAGGGCCCCAGTGCCACCGCTTCATTCCAAGGTCTCCATAGACACAAAAACATATTAGGACACATCCACAGGAGAGTCCATTTCAACTCAGCCTCCACGGTTGCCCCCCACATCCAGCAATCTAACCTGTCTTGTTACTTGGAGACAATTGGAATGCGAGGTGGGCTACCCAGCCATCCATCCTTAGAACCCTGCTCGGAATCGTTGGCCTGGAGCCAACCAACAGGTCTCAATTGTCCTGCAGAAGAATCTTTGCAATTTGGAGCTTCTCACAACTCCCATCGTGGGAAAACCCCCATGTCCTCGTGATCCAACCCCCTTCAAGAAAGGGCCATCAGGACAGAAAGTCCAACCTGAGCGATCGTCTGATCCTTGCCCTGACTTCAGATGCACGAGATGTCTATTGAGGTCTGTAGATTGTGCCTGCCATATCCTCACCCAGACACCTAGGCCTAGCTTCGGGTCTCAGACTCCGTCCTCAGACTACTGGCCCACAAGCCCTCCAGTTGGGCAATCCAGAACTACAATGCAGCACTCTGCCTGCCCAACATAAGTAAAACATTGGCCTCAGGGCTACCCCGAAACCGCAAATGAGGATCAACCTGCACGCCATTCGGCTGTACCCCAAACATATAGGTTGACCTGGGCACTATTTCCCCTTCTGACCCAGCCTGAGCCTGGACCTCCTGGTCCCAACCAGACAGCTGGCCGCACACTGAGCACATCGGACCCGCCATGGCCTTAGGTCGTCATCTCTTCCCCAGTGCGGTTTTCAGGCTCCAGAACCTAGACCTTATCTCCAACCACTGCCCAGGGTTGAAAATGATGCAGAAATCAGAACTCTTTCCCCATGGCAAGAAACCTTGTGGTTGGCATGTTGTCCAACGTTCAGTGTAGTTGAAACAAGCGTGGCCCATGAGGCCCAACCCATGCTTGCGGGCCACATTGGTCACAAACACACATTGTGACCCTCAGCCTGAGCCCAGTCCTCAGGTAAGGCCTCTCAGGGCCTATATGAAGAGACAGCATATTGGGCTTGCCATGCCCCTAGGCCCCAATTTTTAACCATAGTTCGGGTTGTCCCTTCACTCTTCCCCAGGGCTCTGCTTTGGAATTCCTCTTTTGGTGGGACACCTGATGTAACAAACCTGAAAGGAGTCCTCCCATCCCACAGATGGACGAAAAGCAATTGGGATCGGGCCAAATCCACAGAGAGGAAGATTCGTCCATGGCACATGAGAACTCCCCAACATTCAACGGCCATCGCTGAAACAAAAGTCAGAGACAAAAGCCTGAGCAAGCGCCTCAGACTCGCTCATTCTTCATATCCTGAAGACTTCTTCTCATGGTTTGTAGATCGGGCGTGCCATACCTACGTCCCCAAACTTAAGCTGAGTTTGTGTTTTCAGTCTTCTGTCCTCAAAGTCCTGGGCCACACTCCCTCCAGGCTGGGGCCCCTGGAGCCCCACATTACGACTGCCCCCACCCAATCCATGGGAATTCTGCGCGTTCCATTGTCAAAAATCGTACAAATTAGGAGAACCCTCCAAAGTCCCTGAGGCCATCCCAATAGTGTAGGTCGCCCGGGACAAAAAAGGGCTGTTGATACCGGCTGAGCATCTACCTCCACTCATCTACCTCCACTCATACCAAGAAGATTGAACCAGACAGGACCCGAGGCCATTATTGGATCCATTGCTTTGGTTTACAGGCATATCTCCTCAAAAGCCTGGATTCCAATACCAGCAGAGTGGATTTCCTGAGGCACCCTTCAGAACAAATCTCGTCTCCACAAGGAAACTTGTGCATGGGAGCTAAGCCAAAGCTTAGGAGAATACTTCAGGGTCCCGGTGCCACCTCCCCATTCCAAGGCGCTCATGGACACAAATACACGTTAGGACCCATCCTCTGGAAAGTGCATTTCAACTCAGCCACCCCGGTTGCTCCCGCAGATCCATTAGATCTAAACTGTCTTGTTGCTAGGAGACAATTGGAAGGCGAGGCGGACTTCCCAGGCATCCATCCTCGAACGGTGCCCTGGAGTCATTCCATATGGGATGTCCTGGAGCTGTCCAACAGGTCTCAATTGTCCCGCAGAAGGAATCCTTGAAGGGGGCATCCCACATCTCCCAACCTGGAAAACCTCCATGGCCTCGAGATTCCGCTCCCTTCATGAAGGGGCCGTCATGCACAGAAACTCCAACCTGAGCCAACGTGGGATCCTCGCCCTGACTTCAGATGCATGAGATATTGGTTCAGATCTGCAGGGGGTACCTGCCGTGCCCTCACCCTGAATCCGAAGTCTAGCTTGGGTTCTCAGACTTCCGTCCTCACTCTACTGGCCCCAAAGCCCTCAAGTTTGGCAATTCTGGACCGACAATGAAGCACTCTGCCTGCCCTCTAGAAAAAATATATTGCCTAATGAGCAGCCCAGGCAGCTTAAATGAGGATAAACCTACACGGTACTCGAATGTACCCAAATTATATAGTCTAACCTGGGCACTAATGCACTGTCTGACACAACCTGAGCCCGGACCTGCTGACCAACACCCAGACAGCTGACCGCGCGCTGAGCACATCAGACCCGCCATGGCCGTAGGTCTTCATCTCTTCCCTACCTCAGTTTTCAGGCTTCAGAACCTAGACCTTAATTCCAATCACTGCCCACGGTTGACTGTGATGCTGAAATCAGAACTCTTCCTGACCCATGGCAAGAAACCTTGTGGTTGGCATGTTGTTCAACGTTCAGTGTAGGAGAAACCAGCATTCACCCTGAGGCCCCGCCCATTCTTGAGTGCGACGAGAGCATAAACACGCATTGTGACCTCAGCGTGAGTCCTGTCCTCTAGTAAGTCCTCTCAGTGGCTGGACCATTAGATGTCATAATGGGCTTGACATGTCCCTAGTCCCCAATTTTTAACCAGATTTCTGGTTGTCCAGTCGCCCCACCCAAGGGCTCTACTATGGAATCCCTCATTTGGTGGGACATCTGAGGTTGAAAAACAAAATGAAACAAATCGACAACAATAAAAAAACGGACTTCTTCCATCCCCAGAATGACCCCAAACTCTTTGGACGGGACCCCAGAGAGTAAGACTCGTCCAATTCCCATGAAGTCACGCGGCAATTTCACGACCATGAGTGACACGATATCCAGAGACAAAAACTTGAGCAAGAGCCTCACACTCGCCCTTTTTTCATATCCCGAAGTGTTCTCCTCATGGTCTGTAGATCAGTCCTGCCATACCTATGACCCAAAACATAAGCCGAGTTTGTGTTTTCAGACAAATGTCCAAACAGCTCTGGCCTACACACCCTACAGGCTCAGGGCCCTGGAGCCAAACCTGAGGACTGTACTTGCCCTCTCCAAGGGAAATGTATGTGCCCATTCCAATGTCCACAACCCTACTAGTAGGATAACCTCCAAAGTCCCTGAGGCCATCCCAATAGTTGTGGCATCCCAGGACAAACAGGGGTAATCTGAGCCCATCTGAGCACCTACCTGCACTCAGTCCCGTAGATTGATGTCGCCAGAGGTAAAATGGAACGAACAGGCCCCTAGGCACTAATCGGATCCATTGCTTTGTTTTCCAGGCATCTCTCCTCAGAGGCCTGGATTTCAATACCAGCATATGGCTGTTTCTTGACTCACCCATCAGAACAAATCTCATCTACACATGGGAAACATGCACGTTGGGGCTGTGTCAAAGCCTCTGTTTAGGAGAACCCTTCAGGGTCCCAGTGCCACCGCTTCATTCCATGGTCTCCATAGACACAAAAACATATTAGGACACATCCACAGGAGAGTCCCTTTCAACTCAGCCTCCTCGGTTGCCCCCCACATCCAGCAGATCTAACCTGTCTTGTTGCTTGGAGACAATTGGAATGCGAGGTGGGCTACCCAGCCATCCATTCTTAGAACCCTGCTCGGAATCGTTGGCCTGGAGCCAACCAACAGGTCTCAATTGTCCTGCAGAAGAATCTTTGCAGTTTGGAGCTTCTCACAACTCCCATCGTGGGAAAACCCCCATGTCCTCGTGATCCAACCCCCTTCAAGAAAGGGCCATCAGGGCAGAAAGTCCAACCTGAGCGATCGTCTGATCCTTGCCCTGACTTCAGATGCACGAGATCTTGATTGAGGTCTGTAGATTGTGCCTGCCATATCCTCACCCAGAAACCTAGGCCTAGCTTGGGTTCTCAGACTCCGTCCTCAGACTACTGGCCCACAAGCCCTCCAGTTGGGCAATCCAGAACTACAATGCCGCACTCTGCCTGCCCTACAGAAGTAAAACATTGCCCTCAGGGCTACCCCGAAACCGCAAATGAGGATCAACCTGCACGCCATTCGGCTGTACCCCAAACATATAGGCTGACCTGGGCACTATTTCCCCTTCTGACCCAGCCTGAGCCTGGACCTCCTGGTCCCACCCAGACAGCTGGCCGCACACTGAGCACATCGGACCCGCCATGGCCTTAGGTCGTCATCTCTTCCCAACTGCGGTTTTCAGGCTCCAGAACCTAGACCTTATCTCCAACCACTGCCCAGGGTTGAAAATGATGCAGAAATCAGAACTCTTTCCCCATGGCAAGAAACCTTGTGGTTGGCATGTTGTCCAACGTTCAGTGTAGTTGAAACAAGTGTGGCCCATGAGGCCCAGCCCATGCTTGCGGGCCACATTGGTCACAAACACACATTGTGACCCTCAGCCTGAGCCCAGTCCTCAGGTAAGGCCTCTCAGGGCCTATATGAAGAGACAGCATATTGGGCTTGCCATGCCCCTAGGCCCCAATTTTTAACCATAGTTCGGGTTCTCCCTTCACTCTTCCCCAGGGCTCTGCTTTGGAATTCCTCTTTTGGTGGGACACCTGAGGTAACAAACCGGAAAGGAGTCCTCCCATCCCACAGATTGACGAAAAACAATTGGGATCGGGCCAAATCCACAGAGAGGGAGATTCGTCCATGGCCCATGAGACCTCCCCAACATTCCACGGCCATCGCTGAAACAAAATCCAGAGACAAAAGCCTGAGCAAGCGTCTCAGACTCGCTCATTCTTCATATCCTGAGGAGTTCTCATGGTTTGTAGATCGGGCGTGCCATACCTACGTCCCCATACATAAGCTGAGTTTGTGATTTCAGTCTTCTGTCCTCAAAGTCCTGGGCCACACTCCCTCCAGGCTGGGGCCCCTGGAGCCACACATTAGGACTGCCCCCACCCAATCCATGGGAATTCTGCCCATTCCATTGTCAAAAATCGTACAAATTAGGAGAACCCTCCAAAGTCCCTGAGGCCATCCCAATAGTGTAGGTCGCCCGGGACAAAAAAGGGCGGTTGATACCGGCTGAGCATCTACCTCCACTCATCTACCTCCACTCATACCAAGAAGATTGAACCAGACAGGACCCGAGGCCATTATTGGATCCATTGCTTTGATTTACAGGCATGTCTCCTCAAAAGCCTGCATTCCAATACCAGCATACGGGATTTCCTGAGGCACCCATCAGAACAAATCTCGTCTCCACAAGGACACTTGTGCATGGGAGCTATGCCAAAGCTTAGGAGAATACTTCAGGGTCCCGGTGCCACCTCCCCATTCCAAGGCAATCTTGGAAACAAATACACGTTAGGACCCATCCTCTGGAAAGTGCATTTCAACTCAGCCATTCCGGTTGCTCCCGCAGATCCATTAGATCTAAACTGTCTTGTTGCTAGGAGACAATTGGAAGGCGAGGCGGACTTCCCAGGCATCCATCCTCGAACGGTGCCCTGGAGTCATTCCATATGGGATGTCCTGGAGCTGTCCAACAGGTCTCAATTGTCCCGCAGAAGGAATCCTTGAAGGGGGCATCACACATCTCCCAACGTGGAAAACCTCCATGGCCTCGATATTCCGCTCCCTTCATGAAGGGGCCGTCATGCACAGAAACTCCAACCTGAGCCAACGTCGGATCCTCGCCCTGACTTCAGATGCATGAGATATTGGTTCAGATCTGCAGGGGGTACCTGCCGTGCCCTCACCCTGAATCCGAAGTCTAGCTTGTGTTCTCAGACTTCCGTCCTCACTCTACTGGCCCCAAAGCCCTCAAGTTTGGCAATTCCGGACCGACAATGAAGCACTCTGCCTGCCCTCTAGAAAAAATATATTGCCTAATGAGCAGCCCAGGCAGCTTAAATGAGGATAAACCTACACGGCACTCGAATGTACCCAAATTATATAGTCTAACCTGGGCACTAATGCACTGTCTGACACAACCTGAGCCCGGACCTGCTGACCAACACCCAGACAGCTGACCGCGCGCTGAGCACATCAGACCCGCCATGGCCTTAGGTCATCATCTCTTCCCTACCTCAGTTTTCAGGCTTCAGAACCTAGACCTTATCTCCAATCACTGCCCACGGGTGACTGTGATGCAGAAATCAGAACTCTTCCTGACCCATGGTAAGAAACCTTGTGGTTGGCATGTTGTCCAACGTTCAGTGTAGGAGAAACCAGCATTCACCCTGAGGCCCCGCCCATTCTTGAGTGCGACGAGAGCATAAACACGCATTGTGACCTCAGCGTGAGTCCTGTCCTCTAGTAAGTCCTCTCAGTGGCTGGACCATTAGATGTCATAATGGGCTTGACATGTCCCTAGTCCCCAATTTTTAACCAGATTTCTGGTTGTCCAGTCGCCCCACCCCAGGGCTCTACTATGGAATCCCTCATTTGGTGGGACATCTGAGGTTGAAAAACAAAATGAAACAAATCGACAACAACAAAAAAACGGACTTCTTCCATCCCCAGAATGACCCCAAACTCTTTGGACGGGACCCCAGAGAGTAAGACTCATCCAATTCCCATGAAGTCACCCGGCAATTTCAAGACCATGAGTGACACGATATCCAGAGACAAAAACTTGAGCAAGAGCCTCACACTCGCCCTTTTTTCATATCCCGAAGTGTTCTCCTCATGGTCTGTAGATCAGTCCTGCCATACCTATGACCCAAAACATAAGCCGAGTTTGTGTTTTCAGACAACTGTCCAAACAGCTCTGGCCTACACACCCTACAGGCTCAGGGTCCTGGAACCAAACCTGAGGACTGTACTTGCCCTCTCCAAGGGAAATGTATGTGCCCATTCCAATGGCCACAACCCTACTAGTAGGATAACCTCCAAAGTCCCTGAGGCCATCCCAATAGTTGTGGCTTCCCAGGACAAACAGGGGCAATCTGAGCCCATCTGAGCACCTACCTGCACTCAGTCCTGTAGATTGATGTCCCCAGAGGTAAAATGGAACGAACAGGCCCCTAGGCACTAATCGGATCCATTGCTTTGGTTTCCAGGCATCTCTCCTCAGAGGCCTGGATTTCAATAACAGCATATGGCTGTTTCTTGACTCACCCATCAGAACAAATCTCATCTACACATGGGAAACATGCACGTTGGAGCTGTGTCCAAGCCTCTGTTTAGGAGAACCCTTCAGGGTCCCAGTGTCACCGCTTCATTCCAAGGTCTCCATAGACACAAAAACATATTAGGACACATCCACAGGAGAGTCCATTTCAACTCAGCCTCCTCGGTTGCCCCCCACATCCAGCAGATCTAACCTGTCTTGTTGCTTGGAGACCATTGGAATGCGAGGTGGTCTACCCAGCCATCCATCCTTAGAACCCTGCTCGGAATCGTTGGCCTGGAGCCAACCAAGAGGTCTCAATTGTCCTGCAGAAGAATCTTTGCAGTTTGGAGCTTCTCACAACTCCCATCGTGCGAAAACCCCCATGTCCTCGTGATCCAACACCCTTCAAGAAAGGGCCATCAGGGCAGAAAGTCCAACCTGAGCGATCGTCTGATCCTTGCCCTGACTTCAGATGCACGAGATGTCTATTGAGGTCTGTAGATTGTGCCTGCCATATCCTCACCCAGACACCTAGGCCTAGCTTAGGTTCTCAGACTCCGTCCTCAGACTACTGGCCCACAAGCCCTCCAGTTGGGCAATCCAGAACTACAATGCCGCACTCTGCCTGCCCTACAGAAGTAAAACATTGCCCTCAGGGCTACCCCGAAACCGCAAATGAGGATCAACCTGCACGCCATTCGGCTGTACCCCAAACATATAGGCTGACCTGGGCACTATTTCCCCTTCTGACCCAGCCTGAGCCTGGACCTCCTGGTCCCACCCAGACAGCTGGCCGCACACTGAGCACATCGGACCCGCCATGGCCTTAGGTCGTCATCTCTTCCCAACTGCGGTTTTCAGGCTCCAGAACCTAGACCTTATCTCCAACCACTGCCCAGGGTTGAAAATGATGCAGAAATCAGAACTCTTTCCCCATGGCAAGAAACCTTGTGGTTGGCATGTTGTCCAACGTTCAGTGTAGTTGAAACAAGCGTGGCCCATGAGGCCAGCCCATGCTTGCGGGCCACATTGGTCACAAACACACATTGTGACCCTCAGCCTGAGCCCAGTCCTCAGGTAAGGCCTCTCAGGGCCTATATGAAGAGACAGCATATTGGGCTTGCCCTGCCCCTAGGCCCCAATTTTTAACCATAGTTCGGGTTGTCCCTTCACTCTTCCCCAGGGCTCTGCTTTGGAATTCCTCTTTTGGTGGGACACCTGAGGTAACAAACCTGAAAGGAGTCCTCCCATCCCACAGATGGACGAAAAACAATTGGGATCGGGCCAAATCCACAGAGAGGAAGATTCGTCCATGGCCCATGAGAACTCCCCAACATTCAACGGCAATCGCTGAAACAAAAGTCAGAGACAAAAGCCTGAGCAAGCGCCTCAGACTCGCTCATTCTTCATATCCTGAAGACTTCTTCTCATGGTTTGTAGATCGGGCGTGCCATACCTACGTCCCCAAACTTAAGCTGAGTTTGTGTTTTCAGTCTTCTGTCCTCAAAGTCCTGGGCCACACTCCCTCCAGGCTGGGGCCCCTGGAGCCCCACATTACGACTGCCCCCACCCAATCCATGGGAATTCTGCCCGTTCCATTGTCAAAAATCGTACAAATTAGGAGAACCCTCCAAAGTCCCTGAGGCCATCCCAATAGTGTAGGTCGCCCGGGACAAAAAAGGGCGGTTGATACCGGCTGAGCATCTACCTCCACTCATCTACCTCCACTCATACCAAGAAGATTGAACCAGACAGGACCCGAGGCCATTATCGGATCCATTGCTTTGGTTTACAGGCATGTCTCCTCAAAAGCCTGGATTCCAATACCAGCAGAGGGGATTTCCTGAGGCACCCATCAGAACAAATCTCGTCTCCACAAGGAAACTTGTGCATGGGAGCTAAGCCAAAGCTTAGGAGAATACTTCAGGGTCCCGGTGCCACCTCCCCATTCCAAGGCCCTCATGGACACAAACACACGTTAGGACCCATCCTCTGGAAAGTGCATTTCAACTCAGCCACCCCGGTTGCTCCCGCAGATCCATTAGATCTAAACTGTCTTGTTGCTAGGAGACAATTGGAAGGTGAGGCGGACTTCCCAGGCATCCATCCTCGAACGGTGCCCTGGAGTCATTCCATATGGGATGTCCTGGAGCTGTCCAATAGGTCTCAATAGTCCCGCAGAAGGAATCCTTGAAGGGGGCATCCCACATCTCCCAACGTGGAAAACCTCCATGGCCTCAAGATTCCGCTCCCTTCATGAAGGGGCCGTCATGCACAGAAACTCCAACCTGAGCCAACGTCGGATCCTCGCCCTGACTTCAGATGCATGAGATATTGGTTCAGATCTGCAAGGACTACCTGCCGTGCCCTCACCCTGAATCCGAAGTCTAGCTTGTGTTCTAAGACTTCCGTCCTCACTCTCCTGGCCCCGAAGCCCTGAAGTTTGGCAATTCCGGACCGACAATGAAGCACTCTGCCTGCCCTCTAGAAAAAATATATTGCCTAATGAGCAGCCCAGGCAGCTTAAATGAGGATAAACCTACACGGCACTCGAATGTATCCAAATTATATAGTCTAACCTGGGCACTAATGCACTGTCTGACACAGCCTGAGCCCGGACCTGCTGACCAACTCCCAGACAGCTGACCGCACGCTGAGCACATCAGACCCGCCATGGCCTTAGGACATCATCTCTTCCCTACCTCAGTTTTCAGGCTTCAGAACCTAGACCTTATCTCCAATCACTGCCCACGGGTGACTGTGATGCAGAAATCAGAACTCTTCCTGACCCATGGCAAGAAACCTTGTGGTTGGCATGTTGTCCAACGTTCAGTGTAGGAGAAACCAGCATTCACCCTGAGGCCCCGCCCATTCTTGAGTGCGAGGAGAGCATAAACACGCATTGTGACCTCAGCGTGAGTCCTGTCCTCTAGTAAGTCCTCTCAGTGGCTGGACCATTAGATGTCATAATGGGCTTGACATGTCCCTAGTCCCCAATTTTTAACCAGATTTCTGGTTGTCCAGTCGCCCCACCCCAGGGCTCTACAATGGAATCCCTCATTTGGTGGGACATCTGAGGTTGAAAAACAAAATGAAACAAATCGACAACAACAAAAAAACGGACTTCTTCCATCCTCAGAATGACCCCAAACTCTTTGGACGGGACCCCAGAGAGTAAGACTCGTCCAATTCCCATGAAGTCACCCGGCAATTTCACGACCATGAGTGACACGATATCCAGAGACAAAAACTTGAGCAAGAGCCTCACACTCGCCCTTTTTTCATATCCCGAAGTGTTCTCCTCATGGTCTGTAGATCAGTCCTGCCATACCTATGACCCAAAACATAAGCCGAGTTTGTGTTTTCAGACAACTGTCCAAACAGCTCTGGCCTACACACCCTACAGGCTCAGGGCCCTGGAGCCAAACCTGAGGACTGTACTTGCCCTCTCCAAGGGAAATGTATGTGCCCATTCCAATGGCCACAACCCTACTAGTAGGATAACCTCCAAAGTCCCTGAGGCCATCCCAATAGTTGTGGCTTCCCAGGACAAACAGGGGCAATCTGAGCCCATCTGAGCACCTACCTGCACTCAGTCCCGTAGATTGATGTCCCCAGAGGTAAAATGGAACGAACAGGCCCCTAGGCACTCATCGGATCCATTGCTTTGGTTTCCAGGCATCTCTCCTCAGAGGCCTGGATTTCAATACCAGCATATGGCTGTTTCTTGACTCACCCATCAGAACAAATCTCATCTACACATGGGAAACATGCACGTTGGAGCTGTGTCAAAGCCTCTGTTTAGGAGAACCCTTCAGGGTCCCAGTGCCACCGCTTCATTCCAAGGTCTCCATAGACACAAAAACATATTAGGACACATCCACAGGAGAGTCCATTTCAACTCAGCCTCCTCGGTTGCCCCCCACATCCAGCAGATCTAACCTGTATTATTGCTTGGAGACCATAGGAATGCGAGGTGGTCTACCCAGCCATCCATCCTTAGAACCCTGCTCGGAATCGTTGGCCTGGAGCCAACCAACAGGTCTCAATTGTCCTGCAGAAGAATCTTTGCAGTTTGGAGCTTCTCACAACTCCCATCGTGCGAAAACCCCCATGTCCTCGTGATCCAACCCCCTTCAAGAAAGGGCCATCAGGGCAGAAAGTCCAACCTGAGCGATCGTCTGATCCTTGCCCTGACTTCAGATGCACGAGATGTCTTTTGAGGTCTGTAGATTGTGCCTGCCATATCCTCACCCAGACACCTAGGCCTAGCTTAGGTTCTCAGACTCCGTCCTCAGACTACTGGCCCACAAGCCCTCCAGTTGGGCAATCCAGAACTACAATGCCGCACTCTGCCTGCCCTACAGAAGTAAAACATTGCCCTCAGGGCTACCCCGAAACCGCAAATGAGGATCAACCTGCACGCCATTCGGCTGTACCCCAAACATATAGGCTGACCTGGGCACTATTTCCCCTTCTGACCCAGCCTGAGCCTGGACCTCCTGGTCCCACCCAGACAGCTGGCCGCACACTGAGCACTTCGGACCCGCCATGGCCTTAGGTCGTCATCTCTTCCCAACTGCGGTTTTCAGGCTCCAGAACCTTGACCTTATCTCCAACCACTGCCCAGGGTTGAAAATGATGCAGAAATCAGAACTCTTTCCCCATGGCAAGAAACCTTGTGGTTGGCATGTTGTCCAACGTTCAGTGTAGTTGAAACAAGCGTGGCCCATGAGGCCCAGCCCATGCTTGCGGGCCACATTGGTCACAAACACACATTGTGACCCTCAGCCTGAGTCCAGTCCACAGGTAAGGCCTCTCAGGGCCTATATGAAGAGACAGCATATTGGGCTTGCCCTGCCCCTAGGCCCCAATTTTTAACCATAGTTCGGGTTGTCTCTTCACTCTTCCCCAGGGCTCTGCTTTGGAATTCCTCTTTTGTGGGACACCTGAGGTAACAAACCTGAAAGGAGTCCTCCCATCCCACAGATGGACGAAAAACAATTGGGATCGGGCCAAATCCACAGAGAGGAAGATTCGTCCCTGGCCCATGAGAACTCCCCAACATTCAACGGCCATCGCTGAAACAAAATCCAGAGACAAAAGCCTGAGCAAGCTCCTCAGACTCGCTCATTCTTCATATCCTGAAGAGTTCTTCTCATGGTTTGTACATCGGGCGTGCCATACCTACGTCCCCAAACTTAAGCTGAGTTTGTGTTTTCAGTCTTCTGTCCTCAAAGTCCTGGGCCACACTCCCTCCAGGCTGGGGCCCCTGGAGCCACACATTAGGACTGCCCCCACCAATCCATGGGAATTCTGCCCATTCCATTGTCAAAAGTCGTACAAATTAGGAGAGCCCTGCAAAGTCCCTGAGGCCATCCCAATAGTGTAGGTCGCCTGGGACAAAAAAGGGCGGTTGATATCAGCTGAGAATCTACCTCCACTCATCAACCTCCACTCATACCAAGAATATTGAACCAGACAGGACCCGAGGCCATTATCGGATCCATTGCTTTGGTTTACAGGCATGTCTCCTCAAAAGCCTGGATTCCAATACCAGCAGAGGGGATTTCCTGAGGCACGCATCAGAACAAATCTCTTCTCCACAAGGAAACATGTGCATGGGAGCTATGCCAAAGCCTAGGAGAATACTTCAGGGTCCCCGTGCCACCTCCCCATACCAAGGCCCTCATGGACACAAACACACATTAGGACCCATCCTCTGGAAAGTGCATTTCAACTCAGCCACCCCGGTTGCTCCCGCAGATCCATTAGATCTAAACTGTCTTATTGCTAGGAGACAATTGGAAGGCGAGGCGAACTTCCCAGGCATCCATCCTCGAACGGTGCTCTGGAGTCATTCCATATGGGATGTCCTGGAGCTGTCCAACAGGTCTCAATTGTCCCGCAGAAGGAATCCTTGAAGGGGGCATCCCACATCTCCCAACGTGGAAAACCTCCATGGCCTCGAGATTCCGCTCCCTTCATGAAGGGGCCGTCATGCACAGAACCTCCAACCTGCGCCAACGTCGGATCCTCGCCCTGACTTCAGATGCATGAGATATTGGTTCAGATCTGCAGGGGGTACATGCCGTGCCCTCACCCTGAATCCGAAGTCTAGCTTGTGTTCTAAGATTTCCGTCTGCACTCTCCTGGCCCCGAAGCCCTCAAGTTTGGCAATTCCGGACCGACAATGAAGCACTCTGCCTGCCCTCTAGAAAAAATATATTGCCTAATGAGCAGCCCAGGCAGCTTAAATGAGGATAAACCTACACGGCACTCGAATGTACCCAAATTATATAGTCTAACCTGGGCACTAATGCACTGTCTGACACAACCTGAGCCCGGACCTGCTGACCAACACCCAGACAGCTGACCGCACCCTGAGCACATCAGACCCGCCATGGCCTTAGGTCATCATCTCTTCCCTACCTCAGTTTTCAGGCTTCAGAACCTAGACCTTATCTCCAATCACTGCCTACGAGTGACTGTGATGCAGAAATCAGAACTCTTCCTAACCCATGGCAAGAATCCTTGTGGTTGGCATGTTGTCCAACGTTCAGTGTAGGAGAAACCAGCATTCACCCTGAGGCCCCGCCCATTCTTGAGTGCGAGGAGAGCATAAACACGCATTGTGACCTCAGCGTGAGTCCTGTCCTCTAGTAAGTCCTCTCAGTGGCTGGACCATTAGATGTCATAATGGGCTTGACATGTCCCTAGTCCCCAATTTTTAACCAGGTTTCTGGTTGTCCAGTCGCCCCACCCCAGGGCTCTACTATGGAATCCCTCATTTGGTGGGACATCTGAGGTTGAAAAACAAAATGAAACAAATCGACAAGAACAACAAAAAAACGGACTTCTTCCATCCCCAGAATGACCCCAAACTCTTTGGTCGGGACCGAACCCCCAGAGAGTAAGACTCGTCCATTTCCCATGAAGTCACCCGGCAATTTCACGACCATGAGTGACACGATATCCAGAGACAAAAACTTGAGCAAGAGCCTCACACTTGCCCTCTTTTCATATCCCGAAGTGTTCTCCTCATGGTCTGTAGATCAGTCCTGCCATACCTATGACCCAAAACATAAGCCGAGTTTGTGTTTTCAGACAACTGTCCAAACAGCTCTGGCCTACACACCCTACAGGCTCAGGGCCCTGGAGCCAAACCTAAGTACTGTACTTGCCCTCTCCAAGGGAATTGTATGTGCCCATTCCAATGGCCACAACCCTACTAATAGGATAACCTCCAAAGTCCCTGAGGCCATCCCAATAGTTGTGGCTTCCCAGGACAAACAGGGGCAATCTGAGCCCATCTGAGCACCTACCTGCACTCAGACCCGTATACTGATGTCCCCAGAGGTAAAAAGGAACGAACAGGCCCCTAGGCACTCATCGGATCCATTGCTTTGGTTTCCAGGCATCTCTCCTCAGAGGCCTGGATTTCAATACCAGCATATGGCTGTTTCTTGACTCACCCATCAGAACAAATCTCATCTACACATGGGAAACATGCACGTTGGAGCTGTGTCAAAGCCTCTGTTTAGGAGAACACTTCAGGGCCCCAGGGCCACCGCTTCATTCCAAGGTCTCCATAGACACAAAAACATATTAGGACACATCCACAGGAGAGTCCATTTCAACTCAGCCTCCTCGGTTGCCCCCCACATCCAGCAGATCTAACCTGTCTTGTTGCTTGGAGACGATTGGAATGCGAGGTGGGCTACCTAGCTATCCATCCTTAGAACCCTGCTCGGAATCGTTGGCCTGGAGCCAAACAACAGGTCTCAATTGTCCTGCAGAAGAATCTTTGCAGTTTGGAGCTTCTCACAACTCCCATCTTGGGAAAACCCCCATGTCCTCGTGATCCAACCCCCTTCAAGAAAGGGCCATCAGGGCAGAAAGTCCAACCTGAGCGATAGTCTGATCCTTGCCCTGACTTCAGATGCACGAGATCTCGATTGAGGTCTGTAGATTGTGCCTGCCATATCCTCACCCAGAAACCTAGGCCTAGCTTGGGTTCTCAGACTCTGTCCTCAGACTACTGGCCCACAAGCCCTCCCGTTGGGCAATCCAGAACTACAATGCCGCACTCTGCCTGCCCTACAGAAGTCAAACATTGCCCTCAGGGCTACCCCGAAACCGCAAATGAGGATCAACCTGCACGCCATTCGGCTGTACCCCAAACATATAGGCTGACCTGGGCACTATTTCCCCTTCTGACCCAGCCTGAGCCTGGACCTCCTGGTCCCACCCAGACAGCTGGCCGCACACTGAGCACATCGGACCCGCCATGGCCTTAGGTCGTCATCTCTTCCCAACTGCGGTTTTCAGGCTCCAGAACCTAGACCTTATCTCCAACCACTGCACAGGGTTGAAAATGATGCAGAAATCAGAACTCTTTCCCCATGGCAAGAAACCTTGTGCTTGGCATGTTCTCCAACGTTCAGTGTAGTTGAAACAAGCGTGGCCCATGAGGCCCAGCCCATGCTTGCGGGCCACATTGGTCACAAACACACATTGTGACCCTCAGCCTGAGCCCAGTCCTCAGGTAAGGCCTCTCAGGGCCTATATGAAGAGACAGCATATTGGGCTTTCCATGCCCCTAGGCCCCAATTTTTAACCATAGTTCGAGGTGTCTCTTCCGTCTTCCCCAGGGCTCTGCTTTGGAATTCCTCTTTTGGTGGGACACCAGAGGTAACAAACCTGAAAGGAGTCCTCCCATCCCACAGACCTACGAAAAACAATTGAGATCGGGCCAAATCCACAGAGAGGAAGATTCTTCCATGGCCCATGAGACCTCCCCAACATTCCACGGCCATCGCTGAAACAAAATCCAGGGACAAAAGCCTGAGCAAGCGACTCAGACTCGCTCATTCTTCATATCCTGAAGAGTTCTTCTCATGGTTTGTACATCGGGCGTGCCATACCTACATCTCCAAACTTAAGCTGAGTTTGTGTTTTCAGTCTTCTGTCCTCAAAGTCCTGGGCCACACTCCCTCCAAGCTGGGGACCCTGGAGCCACACATTAGGACTGCCCGCACCAATCCATGGGAATTCTGCCCATTCAATTGTCAAATATCGTACAAATTAGGAGAGCCCTCCAAAGTCCCTGAGGCCATCCCAATAGTGTAGGTCGCCCGGGACAAAAAAGGGCGGTTGATACCAGCTGAGCATCTCCCTCCACTTATCTACCTCCACTCATACCAAGAAGATTGAACCAGACAGGACCCGAGGCCATTATCGGATCCATTGCTTTGTTTTACAGGCATGTCTCCTCAAAAGCCTGGATTCCAATACCAGCAGAGGGGATTTCCGGAGGCACCCATCAGAACAAATCTCGTCTCCACAAGGAAACTTGTGCATGGGAGCTATGCCAAAGCTTAGGAGAATACTTCAGGGTCCCGGTGCCACCTCCCCATTCCAAGGCCCTCATGGACACAAACACACGTTAGGACCCATCCTCTGGAAAGTGCATTTCAACTCAGCCACCCCGGTTGCTCCCGCAGATCCATTAGATCTAAACTGTCTTGTTGCTAGGAGACAATTGGAAGGCGAGGCGGACTTCCCAGGCATCCATCCTCGAACAGTGCTTTGGAGTCATTCCATATGGGATGTCCTGGAGCTGTCCAACAGGTCTCAATTTTCCCGCAGAAGGAATCCTTGAAGGAGGCATCCCACATCTCCCAACGTGGAAAACCTCCATGGCCTCGAGATGCCGCTCCCTTCATGAAGGGGCCGTCATGCACAGAAACTCCAACCTGAGCCAACTTCGGATCCTCGCCCTGACTTCAGATGCATGAGATATTGGTTCAGATCTGCAGGGGGTACCTGCCGTGTCCTCACCCTGAATCCGAAGTCTAGCTTGTGTTCTCAGACATCCGTCCTCAATCTCCTGGCCCCGAAGCCCTCAAGTTCGGCAATACTGGACCGACAATGAAGCACTCTGCCTGCCCTCTAGAAAAAATATATTGCCTAATGAGCAGCCCAGGCAGCTTAAATGAAGATAAATCTACACGGCACTCGAATGTACCCAAATTATATAGTCTAACCTGGGCACTAATGCACTGTCTGACACAACCTGAGCCCGGACCTGCTGACCAACACCCAGATAGCTGACCGCACACTGAGCACATAAAACCCGCCATGGCCTTAGGTCATCATCTCTTCCCTACCTCAGTTTTCAGGCTTCAGAACCTAGACCTTATCTCCAATCACTGCCCACGGGTGACTGTGATGCAGAAATCAGAACTCTTCCTGACCCATGGTAAGAAACCTTGTGGTTGGCTTGTTGTCCAACGTTCAGTGTAGGAGAAACCAGCATTCACCCTGAGGCCCCGCCCATTCATGAGTGCGACGAGAGCATAAACACGCATTGTGACCTCAGCGTGAGTCCTGTCCTCTAGTAAGTCCTCTCAGTGGCTGGACCATTAGATGTCATAATGGGCTTGACATGTCCCTAGTCCCCAATTTTTAACCAGATTTCTGGTTGTCCAGTCGTCCTACCCCAGGGCTCTACTCTGGAATCCCTCATTTGGTGGGACATCTGAGGTTGAAAAACAAAATGAAACAAGTCGAAAACAACAAAAAAACGGACTTCTTCCATCCCCAGAATGACCCCAAACTCTTTGGACGGGTCCTAAACCCAGAAGAGTAAGACTCGTCCATTTCCCATGATGTCACCCGGCAATTTCACGACCATGAGTGACACGATATCCAGAGACAAAAACTTGAGCAAGAGCCTCACACTCGACCTTTTTTCATATCCCGAAGTGTTCTCCTCATGGTTTGTAGATCAGTCCTGCCACCTATGACCCAAAACATAAGCCGAGTTTTTGTTTTCAGACAACTGTCCAAACAGCTCTGGCCTACACACCCTACAGGCTCAGGGCACTGGAGCCAAACCTGAGGACTGTACTTGCCCTCTCCAAGGGAATTGTATGTGCCCATTCCAATGGCCACAACACTACTAATAGGATAACCTCCAAATTCCCTGAGGCCATCCCAATAGTTGTGGCTTCCCAGGACAAACAGGGGCAATCTGAGCCCATCTGAGCACCTACCTGCACTCAGACCCATAGACTGATGTCCCCAGAGGCAAAAAGGAACGAACAGGCCCCTAGGCACTAATCGGATCCATTGCTTTGGTTTCCAGGCATCTCTTCTCAGAGGCCTGGATTTCAATACCAGCATATGGCTGTTTCTTGACTCACCCATCAGAACAAATCTCATCTACACATGGGAAACATGCACGTTGGAGCTGTGTCAAAGCCTCTGTTTAGGAGAACCCTTCAGGGCCCCAGGGCCACCGCTTCATTCCAAGGTCTCCATAGACACAAAAACATATTAGGACACATCCACAGGAGAGTCCATTTCAACTCAGCCTCCTCGGTTGCCCCCCACATCCAGCAGATCTAACCTGTCTTGTTGCTTGGAGACAATTGGAATGCGAGGTGGGCTACCCAGCCATCCATCCTTAGAACCCTGCTCGGAATCGTTGGCCTGGAGCCAACCAACAGGTCTCAATTGTCCTGCAGAAGAATCTTTGCAGTTTGGAGCTTCTCACAACTCCCATCGTGCGAAAACCCCCATGTCCTCGTGATCCAACAACCTTCAAGAAAGGGCCATCAGGGCAGAAAGTCCAACCTGAGCGATCGTCTGATCCTTGCCCTGACTTCAGATGCACGAGATCTCTATTGAGGTCTGTAGATTGTGCCTGCCATATCCTCACCCAGAAGCCTAGGCCTAGCTTGGGTTCTCAGACTCCGTCCTCAGACTACTGGCCCACAAGCCCTCCAGTTGGGCAATCCAGAACTACAATGCCGCACTCTGCCTGCCCTACAGAAGTAAAACATTGCCCACAGGGCTACCCCGAAACCCCAAATGAGGATCAACCTGCACGCCATTCGGCTGTACCCCAAACATATAGGCTGCCCTGGGCACTATTTCCCCTTCTGACCCAGCCTGAGCCTGGACCTCCTGGTCCCACCCAGACAGCTGGCCGCACACTGAGCACATTGGACCCGCCATGGCCTTAGGTCGTCATCTCTTCCCAACTGCGGTTTTCAGGCTCCAGAACCTAGACCTTATCTCCAACCACTGCCCAGGGTTGAAAATGATGCAGAAATCAGAACTCTTTCCCCATGGCAACAAACCTTGTGCTTGGCATGTTGTCCAACGTTCAGTGTAATTGAAACAATCGTGGCCCATGAGGCCCAGCCCATGCTTGCGGGCCACATTGGTCACAAACACACATTGTGACCCTCAGCCTGAGCCCAGTCCTCAGGTAAGGCCTCTCAGGGCCTATATGAAGAGACAGAATATTGGGCTTGCCATGCCCCTAGGCCCCAATTTTTAACCATCGTTCGGGGTGTCCCTTCACTCTTCCCCAGGGCTCTGCTTTGGAATTCCTCCTTTGGTGGGACACCAGAGGTAACAAACCTGAAAGGAGTCCTCCCATCCCACAGAATGATGAAAAACAATTGGGATCGGGCCAAATCCACAGAGAGGAAGATTCGTCCATGGCCCATGAGACCTCCCCAACATTCCACGGCCATCGCTGAAACAAAATCCAGAGACAAAAGCCTGAGCAAGCGACTCAGACTCGCTCATTCTTCATATCCTGAAGAGTTCTTCTCATGGTTTGTAGATCGGGCGTGCCATACCTACGTCCCCAAACTTAAGCTGAGTTTGTGTTTTCAGTCTTCTGTCCTCAAAGTTCTGGGACACACTCCATCCAGGCGGGGGCCCCTGGAGCCACACATTAGGACTGCCCCCACCAATCCATGGGAATTCTGCCCATTCCATTGTCAAAAATCGTACAAATTAGGAGAACCCTCCAAAGTCCCTGAGGCCATCCCAATAGTGTAGTTCGCCCGAGACAAAAAAGGGCGGTTGATAACAGCTGAGCATCTCCCTCCACTCATATACCTCCACTCATACCAAGAAGATTGAACCAGAAAGGACCCGAGGCCATTAACGGATCCATTGCTTTGTTTTACAGGCATGTCTCCTCAAAAGCCTGGATTCCAATACCAGCAGAGGGGATTTCCTGAGGCACCCATCAGAACAAATCTCGTCTCCACAAGGAAACTTGTGCATGGGAGCTATGCCAAAGCTTGGGAGAAAACTTCAGGGTCCCGGTGCCACCTCCCCATTCCAAGGCCCTCATGGACCCAAACACACATTAGGACCCATCCTCTGGAAAGTGCATTTCAACTCAGCCACCCCGGTTGCTCCCGCAGATCCATTAGATCTAAACTGTCTTGTTGCTAGGAGACAATTGGAAGGTGAGGCGGACTTCCCAGGCATCCATCCTCGAATGGTGCTCTGGAGTCATTCCATATGGGATGTCCTGGAGCTGTCCAACAGGTCTCAATTGTCCCGCAGAAGGAATCCTTGAAGGGGGGCATCCCACATCTCCCTACGTGGAAAACCTCCATGGCCTCGAGATTACGCTCCCTTCATGAAGGGGCCGTCATGCACAGAAACTCCAACCTGAGCCAACGTCGGATCC
This sequence comes from Mustela nivalis, assembly GCF_964662115.1. Taxonomy (NCBI): domain Eukaryota; kingdom Metazoa; phylum Chordata; class Mammalia; order Carnivora; family Mustelidae; genus Mustela; species Mustela nivalis. Next base: position 1,407,135 of record NW_028136496.1, read on the forward strand.
TCGCTCTGACTTCAGATGCATGAGATATTGGTTCAGATCTGCAGGGGGTACCTGCCGTGCCCTCACCGTGAATCCGAAATCTAGCTTGTGTTCTCAGACATCCGTCCTCACTCTCCTGGCCCCGAAGCCCTCAAGTTTGGCAATTCCGGACCGACAATGAAGCACTCTGCCTGCCCTCTAGAAAAAATATATTGCCTAATGAGCGACCAGGCAGCTTAAATGAAGATAAAACTACACGGCACTCGAATGTACCCAAATTATATAGTCTAACCTGGGCACTAATGCACTGTCTGACACAACCTGAGCCCGGACCTGCTGACCAACACCCAGACAGCTGACCGCACCCTGAGCACATCAGACCCGCCCTGGCCTTAGGTCATCATTTCTTCCCTACCTCAGTTTTCAGGCTTCAGAACCTAGACCTTATCTCCAATCACTGCCCACGGGTGACTGTGATGCAGAAATCAGAACTCTTCCTGACCCATGGCAAGAAACCTTGTGGTTGGCATGTTGTCCAACGTTCAGTGTAGGAGAAACCAGCATTCACCCCGAGGCCCCGCCCATTTTTGAGTGCGACGAGAGCATAAACACGGATTGTGACCTCAGCGTGAGTCCTGTCCTCTAGTAAGTCCTCTCAGTGGCTGGACCATTAGATGTCCTAACGGGCTTGACATGTCCCTAGTCCCCAATTTTTAACCAGATTTCTGGTTGTCCAGTCGCCCCACCTCAGGGCTCTACGCTGGAATCCCTCATTTGGTGGGACATCTGAGGTTGAAAAACAAAATGAAACAAATCGACAACAACAAAAAAACGGACTTCTTCCATCCCCAGAATGACCGCAAACTCTTTGGACGGGACCAAACCCCCAGAGAGTAAGACTCGTCCATTTCCCATGAAGTCACCCGGCAATTTTACGACCATGAGTGACACGATATCCAGAGACAAAAACTTGAGCAAGAGCCTCACACTCGCCCTTTTTTCATATCCCGAAGTGTTCTCCTCATGGTCTGTAGATCAGTCCTGCCATACCTATGACCCAAAACATAAGCCGAGTTTGTGTTTTCAGACAACTGTCCAAACAGCTCTGGCCTACACACCCTACAGGCTCAGGGCCCTGGAGCCAAACCTGAGGACTGTACTTGCCCTCTCCAAGGGAATTGTATGTGCCCATTCCAATGGCCACAACCCTACTAATAGGATAACCTCCAAAGTCCCTGAGGCCATCCCAATAGTTGTGGCTTCCCAGGACAAACAGGGGCAATCTGAGCCCATCTGAGCACCTACCTGCACTCAGACCCGTAGACTGATGTCCCCAGAGGTAAAAAGGAACGGACTGGCCCCTAGGCACTAATCGGATCCATTGCTTTGGTATCCAGGAAACTCTCCTCAGAGGCCTGGATTTCAATACCAGCATATGGCTGTTTCTTGACTCACCCATCAGAACAAATCTCATCTACACATGGGAAACATGCACGTTGGAGCTGTGTCAAAGCCTCTGTTTAGGAGAACCCTTCAGGGCCCCAGGGCCACCGCTTCATTCCAAGGTCTCCATAGACACAAAAACATATTAGGACACATCCACAGGAGAGTCCATTTCAACTCAGCCTCCTCGGTTGCCCCTCACATCCAACAGATCTAACCTGTCTTGTTGCTTGGAGACAATTGGAATGCGAGGTGGGCTACCCAGCCATCCATCCTTAGAACCCTGCTCGGAATCGTTGGCCTGGAGCCAACCAACAGGTCTCAATTGTCCTGCAGAAGAATCTTTGCAGTTTGGAGCTTCTCACAACTCCCATCGTGGGAAAACCCCATGTCCTCGTGATCCAACCCCCTTCAAGAAAGGGCCATCAGGGCAGAAAGTCCAACCTGAGCGATCGTCTGATCCTTGCCCTGACTTCAGATGCACGAGATCTCGATTGAGGTCTGTAGATTGTGACTGCCATATCCTCACCCAGAAACCTAGGCCTAGCTTGGGTTCTCAGACTCTGTCCTCAGACTACTGGCCCACAAGCCCTCCCGTTGGGCAATCCAGAACTACAATGCCGCACTCTGCCTGCCCTACAGAAGTCAAACATTGCCCTCAGGGCTACCCCGAAACCGCAAATGAGGATCAACCTGCACGCCATTCGGCTGTACCCCAAACATATAGGCTGACCTGGGCACTATTTCCCCTTCTGACCCAGCCTGAGCCTGGACCTCCTGGTCCCACCCAGACAGCTGGCCGCACACTGAGCACATCGGACCCGCCATGGCCTTAGGTCGTCATCTCTTCCCAACTGCGGTTTTCAGGCTCCAGAACCTAGACCTTATCTCCAACCACTGCCCAGGGTTGAAAATGATGCAGAAATCAGAACTCTTTCCCCATGGCAAGAAACCTTGTGCTTGGCATGTTCTCCAACGTTCAGTGTAGTTGAAACAAGCGTGGCCCATGAGGCCCAGCCCATGCTTGCGGGCCACATTGGTCACAAACACACATTGTGACCCTCAGCCTGAGCCCAGTCCTCAGGTAAGGCCTCTCAGGGCCTATATGAAGAGACAGCATATTGGGCTTTCCATGCCCCTAGGCCCCAATTTTTAACCATAGTTCGAGGTGTCTCTTCCGTCTTCCCCAGGGCTCTGCTTTGGAATTCCTCTTTTGGTGGGACACCAGAGGTAACAAACCTGAAAGGAGTCCTCCCATCCCACAGACCTACGAAAAACAATTGAGATCGGGCCAAATCCACAGAGAGGAAGATTCTTCCATGGCCCATGAGACCTCCCCAACATTCCACGGCCATCGCTGAAACAAAATCCAGGGACAAAAGCCTGAGCAAGCGACTCAGACTCGCTCATTCTTCATATCCTGAAGAGTTCTTCTCATGGTTTGTACATCGGGCGTGCCATACCTACATCTCCAAACTTAAGCTGAGTTTGTGTTTTCAGTCTTCTGTCCTCAAAGTCCTGGGCCACACTCCCTCCAAGCTGGGGACCCTGGAGCCACACATTAGGACTGCCCGCACCAATCCATGGGAATTCTGCCCATTCAATTGTCAAATATCGTACAAATTAGGAGAGCCCTCCAAAGTCCCTGAGGCCATCCCAATAGTGTAGGTCGCCCGGGACAAAAAAGGGCGGTTGATACCAGCTGAGCATCTCCCTCCACTTATCTACCTCCACTCATACCAAGAAGATTGAACCAGACAGGACCCGAGGCCATTATCGGATCCATTGCTTTGTTTTACAGGCATGTCTCCTCAAAAGCCTGGATTCCAATACCAGCAGAGGGGATTTCCGGAGGCACCCATCAGAACAAATCTCGTCTCCACAAGGAAACTTGTGCATGGGAGCTATGCCAAAGCTTAGGAGAATACTTCAGGGTCCCGGTGCCACCTCCCCATTCCAAGGCCCTCATGGACACAAACACACGTTAGGACCCATCCTCTGGAAAGTGCATTTCAACTCAGCCACCCCGGTTGCTCCCGCAGATCCATTAGATCTAAACTGTCTTGTTGCTAGGAGACAATTGGAAGGCGAGGCGGACTTCCCAGGCATCCATCCTCGAACAGTGCTTTGGAGTCATTCCATATGGGATGTCCTGGAGCTGTCCAACAGGTCTCAATTTTCCCGCAGAAGGAATCCTTGAAGGAGGCATCCCACATCTCCCAACGTGGAAAACCTCCATGGCCTCGAGATGCCGCTCCCTTCATGAAGGGGCCGTCATGCACAGAAACTCCAACCTGAGCCAACTTCGGATCCTCGCCCTGACTTCAGATGCATGAGATATTGGTTCAGATCTGCAGGGGGTACCTGCCGTGTCCTCACCCTGAATCCGAAGTCTAGCTTGTGTTCTCAGACATCCGTCCTCAATCTCCTGGCCCCGAAGCCCTCAAGTTCGGCAATACTGGACCGACAATGAAGCACTCTGCCTGCCCTCTAGAAAAAATATATTGCCTAATGAGCAGCCCAGGCAGCTTAAATGAAGATAAATCTACACGGCACTCGAATGTACCCAAATTATATAGTCTAACCTGGGCACTAATGCACTGTCTGACACAACCTGAGCCCGGACCTGCTGACCAACACCCAGATAGCTGACCGCACACTGAGCACATAAAACCCGCCATGGCCTTAGGTCATCATCTCTTCCCTACCTCAGTTTTCAGGCTTCAGAACCTAGACCTTATCTCCAATCACTGCCCACGGGTGACTGTGATGCAGAAATCAGAACTCTTCCTGACCCATGGTAAGAAACCTTGTGGTTGGCTTGTTGTCCAACGTTCAGTGTAGGAGAAACCAGCATTCACCCTGAGGCCCCGCCCATTCATGAGTGCGACGAGAGCATAAACACGCATTGTGACCTCAGCGTGAGTCCTGTCCTCTAGTAAGTCCTCTCAGTGGCTGGACCATTAGATGTCATAATGGGCTTGACATGTCCCTAGTCCCCAATTTTTAACCAGATTTCTGGTTGTCCAGTCGTCCTACCCCAGGGCTCTACTCTGGAATCCCTCATTTGGTGGGACATCTGAGGTTGAAAAACAAAATGAAACAAGTCGAAAACAACAAAAAAACGGACTTCTTCCATCCCCAGAATGACCCCAAACTCTTTGGACGGGTCCTAAACCCAGGAGAGTAAGACTCGTCCATTTCCCATGATGTCACCCGGCAATTTCACGACCATGAGTGACACGATATCCAGAGACAAAAACTTGAGCAAGAGCCTCACACTCGACCTTTTTTCATATCCCGAAGTGTTCTCCTCATGGTTTGTAGATCAGTCCTGCCACCTATGACCCAAAACATAAGCCGAGTTTTTGTTTTCAGACAACTGTCCAAACAGCTCTGGCCTACACACCCTACAGGCTCAGGGCACTGGAGCCAAACCTGAGGACTGTACTTGCCCTCTCCAAGGGAATTGTATGTGCCCATTCCAATGGCCACAACCCTACTAATAGGATAACCTCCAAAGTCCCTGAGGCCATCCCAATAGTTGTGGCTTCCCAGGACAAACAGGGGCAATCTGAGCCCATCTGAGCACCTACCTGCACTCAGACCCGTATACTGATGTCCCCAGAGGTAAAAAGGAACGAACAGGCCCCTAGGCACTCATCGGATCCATTGCTTTGGTTTCCAGGCATCTCTCCTCAGAGGCCTGGATTTCAATACCAGCATATGGCTGTTTCTTGACTCACCCATCAGAACAAATCTCATCTACACATGGGAAACATGCACGTTGGAGCTGTGTCAAAGCCTCTGTTTAGGAGAACCCTTCAGGGCCCCAGGGCCACCGCTTCATTCCAAGGTCTCCATAGACACAAAAACATATTAGGACACATCCACAGGAGAGTCCATTTCAACTCAGCCTCCTCGGTTGCCCCCCACATCCAGCAGATCTAACCTGTCTTGTTGCTCGGAGACGATTGGAATGCGAGGTGGGCTACCTAGCTATCCATCCTTAGAACCCTGCTCAGAATCGTTATCCTGGAGCCAAACAACAGGTCTCAATTGTCCTGCAGAAGAATCTTTGCAGTTTGGAGCTTCTCACAACTCCCATCTTGGGAAAACCCCCATGTCCTCGTGATCCAACCCCCTTCAAGAAAGGGCCATCAGGGCAGAAAGTCCAACCTGAGCGATAGTCTAATCCTTGCCCTGACTTCAGATGCACGAGATCTCGATTGAGGTCTGTAGATTGTGACTGCCATATCCTCACCCAGAAACCTAGGCCTAGCTTGGGTTCTCAGACTCTGTCCTCAGACTACTGGCCCACAAGCCCTCCCGTTGGGCAATCCAGAACTACAATGCCGCACTCTGCCTGCCCTACAGAAGTCAAACATTGCCCTCAGGGCTACCTCGAAACCGCAAATGAGGATCAACCTGCACGCCATTCGGCTGTACCCCAAACATATAGGCTGACATGGGCACTATTTCCCCTTCTGACCCAGCCTGAGCCTGGACCTCCTGGTCCCACCCAGACAGCAGGCCGCATACTGAGCACATTGGACCCGCCATGGCCTTAGGTCGTCATCTCTTCCCAACTGCGGTTTTCAGGCTCCACAACCTAGACCTTATCTCCAACCACTGCCCAGGGTTGAAAATGATGCAGAAATCAGAACTCTTTCCCCATGGCAAGAAACCTTGTGCTTGGCATGTTCTCCAACGTTCAGTGTAGTTGAAACAAGCGTGGCCCATGAGGCCCAGCCCATGCTTGCGGGCCACATTGGTCACAAACACACATTGTGACCCTCAGCCTGAGCCCAGTCCTCAGGTAAGGCCTCTCAGGGCCTATATGAAGAGACAGCATATTGGGCTTTCCATGCCCCTAGGCCCCAATTTTTAACCATAGTTCGAGGTGTCTCTTCCGTCTTCCCCAGGGCTCTGCTTTGGAATTCCTCTTTTGGTGGGACACCAGAGGTAACAAACCTGAAAGGAGTCCTCCCATCCCACAGACCTACGAAAAACAATTGAGATCGGGCCAAATCCACAGAGAGGAAGATTCTTCCATGGCCCATGAGACCTCCCCAACATTCCACGGCCATCGCTGAAACAAAATCCAGGGACAAAAGCCTGAGCAAGCGACTCAGACTCGCTCATTCTTCATATCCTGAAGAGTTCTTCTCATGGTTTGTACATCGGGCGTGCCATACCTACGTCTCCAAACTTAAGCTGAGTTTGTGTTTTCAGTCTTCTGTCCTCAAAGTCCTGGGCCACACTCCCTCCAAGCTGGGGACCCTGGAGCCACACATTAGGACTGCCCGCACCAATCCATGGGAATTCTGCCCATTCAATTGTCAAATATCGTACAAATTAGGAGAGCCCTCCAAAGTTCCTGAGGCCATCCCAATAGTGTAGGTCGCCCGGGACAAAAAAGGGCGGTTGATACCAGCTGAGCATCTCCCTCCACTTATCTACCTCCACTCATACCAAGAAGATTGAACCAGACAGGACCCGAGGCCATTATCGGATCCATTGCTTTGTTTTACAGGCATGTCTCCTCAAAAGCCTGGATTCCAATACCAGCAGAGGGGATTTCCTGAGGCACCCATCAGAACAAATCTCGTCTCCACAAGGAAACTTGTGCATGGGAGCTATGCCAAAGCTTAGGAGAATACTTCAGGGTCCCGGTGCCACCTCCCCATTCCAAGGCCCTCATGGACACAAACACACGTTAGGACCCATCCTCTGGAAAGGTCATTTCAACTCAGCCACCCCGGTTGCTCCCGCAGATCCATTAGATCTAAACTGTCTTGTTGCTAGGAGACAATTGGAAGGCGAGGCGGACTTCCCAGGCATCCATCCTCGAACAGTGCTTTGGAGTCATTCCATATGGGATGTCCTGGAGCTGTCCAACAGGTCTCAATTTTCCCGCAGAAGGAATCCTTGAAGGAGGCATCCCACATCTCCCAACGTGGAAAACCTCCATGGCCTCGAGATGCCGCTCCCTTCATGAAGGGGCCGTCATGCACAGAAACTCCAACCTGAGCCAACTTCGGATCCTCGCCCTGACTTCAGATGCATGAGATATTGGTTCAGATCTGCAGGGGGTAACTGCCGTGCCCTCACCCTGAATCCGAAGTCTAGCTTGTGTTCTCAGACATCCGTCCTCACTCTCCTGGCCCCGAAGCCCTCAAGTTCGGCGATTCTGGACCGACAATGAAGCACTCTGCCTGCCCTCTAGAAAAAATATATTGCCTAATGAGCAGCCCAGGCAGCTTAAATGAAGATAAATCTACACGGCACTCGAATGTACCCAAATTATATAGTCTAACCTGGGCACTAATGCACTGTCTGACACAACCTGAGCCCGGACCTGCTGACCAACACCCAGACAGCTGACCGCGCGCTGAGCACATCAGACCCGCCATGGCCTTAGGTCATCATCTCTTCCCTACCTCAGTTTTCAGGCTTCAGAACCTAGACCTTATCTCCAATCACTGCCCACGGGTGACTGTGATGCAGAAATCAGAACTCTTCCTGACCCATGGTAAGAAACCTTGTGGTTGGCTTGTTGTCCAACGTTCAGTGTAGGAGAAACCAGCATTCACCCTGAGGCCCCGCCCATTCATGAGTGCGACGAGAGCATAAACACGCATTGTGACCTCAGCGTGAGTCCTGTCCTCTAGTAAGTCCTCTCAGTGGCTGGACCATTAGATGTCATAATGGGCTTGACATGTCCCTAGTCCCCAATTTTTAACCAGATTTCTGGTTGTCCAGTCGTCCTACCCCAGGGCTCTACTCTGGAATCCCTCATTTGGTGGGACATCTGAGGTTGAAAAACAAAATGAAACAAGTCGAAAACAACAAAAAAACGGACTTCTTCCATCTCCAGAATGACCACAAACTCTTTGGACGGGTCCTAACCCCAGGAGAGTAAGACTCGTCCATTTCCCATGATGTCACCCGGCAATTTCACGACCATGAGTGACACGATATCCAGAGACAAAAACTTGAGCAAGAGCCTCACACTCGCCCTTTTTTCATATCCCGAAGTGTTCTCCTCATGGTCTGTAGATCAGTCCTGCCACCTATGACCCAAAACATAAGCCGAGTTTTTGTTTTCAGACAACTGTCCAAACAGCTCTGGCCTACACACCCTACAGGCTCAGGGCCCTGGAGCCAAACCTGAGGACTGTACTTGCCCTCTCCAAGGGAATTGTATGTGCCCATTCCAATGGCCACAACACTACTAATAGGATAACCTCCAAAGTCCCTGAGGCCATCCCAATAGTTGTGGCTTCCCAGGACAAACAGGGGCAATCTGAGCCCATCTGAGCACCTACCTGCACTCAGACCCATAGACTGATGTCCCCAGAGGCAAAAAGGAACGAACAGGCCCCTAGGCACTAATCGGATCCATTGCTTTGGTTTCCAGGCATCTCTTCTCAGAGGCCTGGATTTCAATACCAGCATATGGCTGTTTCTTGACTCACCCATCAGAACAAATCTCATCTACACATGGGAAACATGCACGTTGGAGCTGTGTCAAAGCCTCTGTTTAGGAGAACCCTTCAGGGCCCCAGGGCCACCGCTTCATTCCAAGGTCTCCATAGACACAAAAACATATTAGGACACATCCACAGGAGAGTCCATTTCAACTCAGCCTCCTCGGTTGCCCCCGACATCCAGCAGATCTAACCTGTCTTGTTGCTTGGAGACAATTGGAATGCGAGGTGGGCTACCCAGCCATCCATCCTTAGAACCCTGCTCGGAATCGTTGGCCTGGAGCCAACCAACAGGTCTCAATTGTCCTGCAGAAGAATCTTTGCAGTTTGGAGCTTCTCACAACTCCCATCGTGCGAAAACCCCCATGTCCTCGTGATCCAACAACCTTCAAGAAAGGGCCATCAGGGCAGAAAGTCCAACCTGAGCGATCGTCTGATCCTTGCCCTGACTTCAGATGCACGAGATCTCTATTGAGGTCTGTAGATTGTGCCTGCCATATCCTCACCCAGAAGCCTAGGCCTAGCTTGGGTTCTCAGACTCCGTCATCAGACTACTGGCCCACAAGCCCTCCAGTTGGGCAATCCAGAACTACAATGCCGCACTCTGCCTGCCCTACAGAAGTAAAACATTGCCCTCAGGGCTACCCCGAAACCCCAAATGAGGATCAACCTGCACGCCATTCGGCTGTACCCCAAACATATAGGCTGACCTGGGCACTATTTCCCCTTCTGACCCAGCCTGAGCCTGGAACTCCTGGTCCCACCCAGACAGCTGGCCGCACACTGAGCACATTGGACCCGCCATGGCCTTAGGTCGTCATCTCTTCCCAACTGCGGTTTTCAGGCTCCAGAACCTAGACCTTATCTCCAACCACTGCCCAGGGTTGAAAATGATGCAGAAATCAGAACTCTTTCCCCATGGCAACAAACCTTGTGCTTGGCATGTTGTCCAACGTTCAGTGTAATTGAAACAATCGTGGCCCATGAGGCCCAGCCCATGCTTGCGGGCCACATTGGTCACAAACACACATTGTGACCCTCAGCCTGAGCCCAGTCCTCAGGTAAGGCCTCTCAGGGCCTATATGAAGAGACAGAATATTGGGCTTGCCATGCCCCTAGGCCCCAATTTTTAACCATCGTTCGGGGTGTCCCTTCACTCTTCCCCAGGGCTCTGCTTTGGAATTCCTCCTTTGGTGGGACACCAGAGGTAACAAACCTGAAAGGAGTCCTCCCATCCCACAGAATGATGAAAAACAATTGGGATCGGGCCAAATCCACAGAGAGGAAGATTCGTCCATGGCCCATGAGACCTCCCCAACATTCCACGGCCATCGCTGAAACAAAATCCAGAGACAAAAGCCTGAGCAAGCGACTCAGACTCGCTCATTCTTCATATCCTGAAGAGTTCTTCTCATGGTTTGTAGATCGGGCGTGCCATACCTACGTCCCCAAACTTAAGCTGAGTTTGTGTTTTCAGTCTTCTGTCCTCAAAGTTCTGGGACACACTCCATCCAGGCGGGGGCCCCTGGAGCCACACATTAGGACTGCCCCCACCAATCCATGGGAATTCTGCCCATTCCATTGTCAAAAATCGTACAAATTAGGAGAACCCTCCAAAGTCCCTGAGGCCATCCCAATAGTGTAGTTCGCCCGGGACAAAAAAGGGCGGTTGATAACAGCTGAGCATCTCCCTCCACTCATATACCTCCACTCATACCAAGAAGATTGAACCAGAAAGGACCCGAGGCCATTATCGGATCCATTGCTTTGTTTTACAGGCATGTCTCCTCAAAAGCCTGGATTCCAATACCAGCAGAGGGGATTTCCTGAGGCACCCATCAGAACAAATCTCGTCTCCACAAGGAAACTTGTGCATGGGAGCTATGCCAAAGCTTGGGAGAATACTTCAGGGTCCCGGTGCCACCTCCCCATTCCAAGGCCCTCATGGACCCAAACACACATTAGGACCCATCCTCTGGAAAGTGCATTTCAACTCAGCCACCCCGGTTGCTCCCGCAGATCCATTAGATCTAAACTGTCTTGTTGCTAGGAGACAATTGGAAGGTGAGGCGGACTTCCCAGGCATCCATCCTCGAATGGTGCTCTGGAGTCATTCCATATGGGATGTCCTGGAGCTGTCCAACAGGTCTCAATTGTCCCGCAGAAGGAATCCTTGAAGGGGGGCATCCCACATCTCCCAACGTGGAAAACCTCCATGGCCTCGAGATTCCGCTCCCTTCATGAAGGGGCCGTCATGCACAGAAACTCCAACCTGAGCCAACGTCGGATCCTCGCTCTGACTTCAGATGCATGAGATATTGGTTCAGATCTGCAGGGGGTACCTGCCGTGCCCTCACCCTGAATCCGAAATCTAGCTTGTGTTCTCAGACATCCGTCCTCACTCTCCTGGCCCCGAAGCCCTCAAGTTTGGCAATTCCGGACCGACAATGAAGCACTCTGCCTGCCCTCTAGAAAAAATATATTGCCTAATGAGCGACCAGGCAGCTTAAATGAAGATAAAACTACACGGCACTCGAATGTACCCAAATTATATAGTCTAACCTGGGCACTAATGCACTGTCTGACACAACCTGAGCCCGGACCTGCTGACCAACACCCAGACAGCTGACCGCACCCTGAGCACATCAGACCCGCCCTGGCCTTAGGTCATCATCTCTTCCCTACCTCAGTTTTCAGGCTTCAGAACCTAGACCTTATCTCCAATCACTGCCCACGGGTGACTGTGATGCAGAAATCAGAACTCTTCCTGACCCATGGCAAGAAACCTTGTGGTTGGCATGTTGTCCAACGTTCAGTGTAGGAGAAACCAGCATTCACCCCGAGGCCCCGCCCATTTTTGAGTGCGACGAGAGCATAAACACGGATTGTGACCTCAGCGTGAGTCCTGTCCTCTAGTAAGTCCTCTCAGTGGCTGGACCAGTAGATGTCCTAACGGGCTTGACATGTCCCTAGTCCCCAATTTTTAACCAGATTTCTGGTTGTCCAGTCGCCCCACCTCAGGGCTCTACGCTGGAATCCCTCATTTGGTGGGACATCTGAGGTTGAAAAACAAAATGAAACAAATCGACAACAACAAAAAAACGGACTTCTTCCATCCCCAGAATGACCGCAAACTCTTTGGACGGGACCAAACCCCCAGAGAGTAAGACTCGTCCATTTCCCATGAAGTCACCCGGCAATTTTACGACCATGAGTGACACGATATCCAGAGACAAAAACTTGAGCAAGAGCCTCACACTCGCCCTTTTTTCATATCCCGAAGTGTTCTCCTCATGGTCTGTAGATCAGTCCTGCCATACCTATGACCCAAAACATAAGCCGAGTTTTTGTTTTCAGACAACTGTCCAAACAGCTCTGGCCTACACACCCTACAGGCTCAGGGCCCTGGAGCCAAACCTGAGGACTGTACTTGCCCTCTCCAAGGGAATTGTATGTGCCCATTCCAATGGCCACAACCCTACTAATAGGATAACCTCCAAAGTCCCTGAGGCCATCCCAATAGTTGTGGATTCCCAGGACAAACAGGGGCAATCTGAGCCCATCTGAGCACCTACCTGCACTCAGACCCGTAGACTGATGTCCCCAGAGGTAAAAAGGAACTGACTGGCCCCTAGGCACTAATCGGATCCATTGCTTTGGTTTCCAGGAAACTCTCCTCAGAGGCCTGGATTTCAATACCAGCATATGGCTGTTTCTTGACTCACCCATCAGAACAAATCTCATCTACACATGGGAAACATGCACGTTGGAGCTGTGTCAAAGCCTCTGTTTAGGAGAACCCTTCAGGGCCCCAGGGCCACCGCTTCATTCCAAGGTCTCCATAGACACAAAAACATATTAGGACACATCCACAGGAGAGTCCATTTCAACTCAGCCTCCTCGGTTGCCCCCCACATCCAACAGATCTAACCTGTCTTGTTGCTTGGAGACAATTGGAATGCGAGGTGGGCTACCCAGCCATCCATCCTTAGAACCCTGCTCGGAATCGTTGGCCTGGAGCCAACCAACAGGTCTCAATTGTCCTGCAGAAGAATCTTTGCAGTTTGGAGCTTCTCACAACTCCCATCGTGGGAAAACCCCATGTCCTCGTGATCCAACCCCCTTCAAGAAAGGGCCATCAGGGCAGAAAGTCCAACCTGAGCGATCGTCTGATCCTTGCCCTGACTTCAGATGCACGAGATCTCGATTGAGGTCTGTAGATTGTGACTGCCATATCCTCACCCAGAAACCTAGGCCTAGATTGGGTTCTCAGACTCCGTCCTCAGACTACTGGCCCACAAGCCCTCCAGTTGGGCAATCCAGAACTACAATGCCGCACTCTGCCTGCCCTACAGAAGTAAAACATTGCCCACAGGGCTACCCCGAAACCGCAAATGAGGATCAACCTCACGCCATTCGGCTGTACCCCAAACATATAGGCTGACCTGGGCACTATTTCCCCTTCTGACCCAGCCTGAGCCTGGACCTCCTGGTCCCACCCAGACAGCTGGCCTCACACTGAGCACATCAGACCCGCCATGGCCTTAGGTCGTCATCTCTTCCCAACTGCGTGTTTCAGGCTCCAGAACCTAGACCTTATCTCCAACCACTGCCCAGGGTTGAAAATGATGCAGAAATCAGAACTCTTTCCCCATGGCAAGAAACCTTGTGCTTGGCATGTTGTCCAACGTTCAGTGTAGTTGAAACAAGCGTGGCCCATGAGGCCCAGCCCATGCTTGCGGGCCACATTGGTCACAAACACACATTGTGACCCTCAGCCTGAGCCCAGTCCTCAGGTAAGGCCTCTCAGGGCCTATATGAAGAGACAGCATATTGGGCTTGCCATGCCCCTAGGCCCCAATTTTTAACCATAGTTTGGGTTGTCCCTTCACTCTTCCCCAAAGCTCCGCTTTGGAATTCCTCTTTTGGTGGGACACCAGAGGTAACAAACCTGAAAGGAGTCCGCCCATCCCACAGATTGACGAAAAACAATTGGGATCGGGCCAAATCCACAGAGAGGAAGATACGTCCATGGCCAATGAGACCTCCCCAACATTCCACGGCCATCGCTGAAACAAAATCCAGAGACAAAAGCCTGAGCAAGCTCCTCAGACTCGCTCATTCTTCATATCCTGAAGAGTTCTTCTCATGGTTTGTAGATCAGGCGTGCCATACCTACGTCCCCAAACTTAAGCTGAGTTTGTGTTTTCAGTCTTCTGTCCTCAAAGTCCTGGAACACATTCCCTCCAGGCTGGGGCCCCTGGAGCCAAACATTAGGACTGCCCCCACCCAATCCATGGGAATTCTGCCCATTCCATTGTCAAAAATCGTACAATTAGGAGAACCCTCCAAAGTCCCTGAGGCCATCCCAATAGTGTAGGTCGCCCGGGACAAAAAAGGGCGGTTGATACCGGCTGAGCATCTACCTCCACTCATCTACCTCCACTCATACCAAGAAGATTGAACCAGACAGGACCCGAGGCCATTATCAGATCCATTGCTTTGGTTTACAGGCATGTCTCCTCAAAAGCCTGCATTCCAATACCAGCAGAGGGGATTTCCTGAGGCACCCATCAGAACAAATCTCGTCTCCACAAGGAAACTTGTGCATGGGAGCTATGCCAAAGCTTAGGAGAATACTTCAGGGTCCCGGTGCCACCTCCCCATTCCAAGGCCCTCATGGACACAAACACACGTTAGGACCCATCCTCTGGAAAGTGCATTTCAACTCAGCCCCCCGGGTTGCTCCCGCAGATCCATTAGATCTAAACTGTCTTGTTGCTAGGAGACAATTGGAAGGCGAGGCAGACTTCCCAGGCATCCATCCTCGAACGGTGCTCAGGAGTCATTCCATATGGGATGTCCTGGAGCTGTCCAACAGGTCTCAATTGTCCCGCAGAAGGAATCCTTGAAGGGGGCATCCCACATCTCCCAACGTGGAAAACCTCCATGGCCTCGAGATTCCGCTCCCTTCATGAAGGAGCCGTCATGCACAGAAACTGCAACCTGAGCCAACGTCGGATCCTCGCCCTGACTTCAAATGCATGAGATATTGGTTCAGATCTGCACGGGGTACCTGCAGTGCCCTCACCCTGAATCCGAAGTCTAGCTTGTGTTCTCAGACTTCCGTCTTCACTCTCCTGGCCTCGAAGCCCTCAAGTTTGGCAATTCCGGACCGACAATGAAGCACTCTGCCTGCCCTCTAGAAAAAATATATTGCCTAATGAGCAGCCCAGGCAGCTTAAATGAGGATAAACCTACACGGCACTCGAATGTACCCAAATTATATAGTCTAACCTGGGCACTAATGCACTGTCTGACACAACCTGAGCCCGGACCTGCTGACCAACACCCAGACAGCTGACCGCAACCTGAGCACATCAGACACGCCATGGCCTTAGGTCATCATCTCTTACCTACCTCAGTTTTCAGGCTTCTGAACCTAGACCTTATCTCCATCACTGCCCACGGGTGACTGTGATGCAGAAATCAGAACTCTTCCTGACCCATGGCAAGAAACCTTGTGGTTGGCATGTTGTCCAACGTTCTGTGTAGGAGAAACCAGCATTCACCCTGAGGCCCCGCCCATTCTTGAGTGCGAGGAGAGCATAAACACGCATTGTGACCTCAGCGTGAGTCCTGTCCTCTAGTAAGTCCTCTCAGTGGCTGGACCATTAGATGTCATAATGGGCTTGACATGTCCCTAGTCCCCAATATTTCAACAGATTTCTAGTTGTCCAGTCACCCCACCACAGGGCTCTACTCTGGAATCCCTCATTTGGTGGGACATCTGAGGTTGAAAAACAAAATGAAACAAATCGACAAGAACAACAAAAAAACGGACTTCTTCCATCCCCAGAATGACCCCAAACTCTTTGGACGGGACCAAACCCCCAGAGAGTAAGACTCGTCCATTTCCCATGAAGTCACCCGGCAATTTTACGACCATGAGTGACACGATATCCAGAGACAAAAACTTGAGCAAGAGCCTCACACTCGCCCTTTTTTCATATCCCGAAGTGTTCTCCTCATGGTCTGTAGATCAGTCCTGCCATACCTATGACCCAAAACATAAGCCGAGTTTGTGTTTTCAGACAACTGTCCAAACAGCTCTGGCCTACACACCCTACAGGCTCAGGGCCCTGGAGCCAAACCTGAGGACTGTACTTGCCCTCTCCAAGGGAATTGTATGTGCCCATTCCAATGGCCACAACCCTACTAATAGGATAACCTCCAAAGTCCCTGAGGCCATCCCAATAGTTGTGGCTTCCCAGGACAAACAGGGGCAATCTGAGCCCATCTGAGCACCTACCTGCACTCAGACCCGTAGACTGTTGTCCCCAGAAGTAAAAAGGAATGAACAGGCCCCTAGGCACTCATCGGATCCATTGCTTTGGTTTCCAGGCATCTCTCCACAGAGGCCTGGATTTCAATACCAGCATATGGCTGTTTCTTGACTCACCCATCATAACAAATATCATCTACACATGGGAAACATGCACGTTGGAGCTGTGTCAAAGCCTCTGTTTAGGAGAACCCTTCAGGGCCCCAGGGCCACCGCTTCTTTCCATGGTCTCCATAGACACAAAAACATATTAGGACACATCCCCAGGAGAGTCCAATTCAACTCAGTCTCCTCGGTTGCCCCCACATCCAGCAGATCTAACCTGTCTTGTTTCTTGGAGACAATTGGAATGCGAGGTGGGCTACCCAGCCATCCATCCTTAGAACCCTGCTCGGAATCATTGGCCTGGAGCCAACCAACAGGTCTCAATTGTCCTGCAGAAGAATCTTAGCAGTTTGGAGCTTCTCACAACTCCCATCGTGGGAAAACCCCCATGTCCTCGTGATCCAACCCCCTTCAAGAAAGGGCCATCAGGGCAGAAAGTCCAACCTGAGCGATCGTCTGATCCTTGCCCTGACTTCAGATGCACGAGATCTCGATTGAGGTCTGTAGATTGTGCCTGCCATATCATCACCCAGAAACCTAGGCCTAGCTTGGGTTCTCAGACTCCGTCCTCAGACTACTGGCCCACAAGCCCTCCAGTTTGGCAATCCAGAAATACAATGCCGCACTCTGCCTGCCCTACAGAAGTAAAACATTGCCCTCAGGGCTACCGCGAAACCCCAAATGAGGATCCACCTGCACGCCATTCGGCTGTACCCCAAACATATAGGCTGACCTGGGCACTATTTCCCCTTCTGACCCAGCCTGAGCCTGGACCTCCTGGTCCCACCCAGACAGCTGGCCGCACACTGAGCACATCGGACCCGCCATGGCCTTAGGTCGTCATCTCTTCCCAACTGCGGTTTTCAGGCTCCACAACCTAGACCTTATCTCCAACCACTGCCCAGGGTTGAAAATGATGCAGAAATTAGAACTCTTTCCCCATGGCAAGAAACCTTGTGGTTGGCATGTTGTCCAACGTTCAGTGTAGTTGAAACAAGCGTGGCCCATGAGGCCCAGCCCATGCTTGCCGGCCACATTGGTCACAAACACACATTGTGACCCTCAGCCTGAGCCCAGTCCTCAGGTAAGGCCTCTCAGGGCCTATATGAAGAGACAGCATATTGGGCTTGCCATGCCCCTAGGCCCCAATTTTTAACCATAGTTCGGGTTGTCCCTTCACTCTTCCCCAGGGCTCTGCTTTGGAATTCCTCTTTTGGTGGGACACCAGAGGTAACAAACCTGAAAGGAGTCCGCCCATCCCACAGATTGACGAAAAACAATTGGGATCGGGCCAAATCCACAGAGAGGAAGATACGTCCTTGGCCAATGAGACCTCCCCAACATTCCACGGCCATTGCTGAAACAAAATCCAGAGACAATTCCTGAGCAAGCTCCTCAGACTCGCTCATTCTTCATATCCTGAAGAGTTCTTCTCATGGTTTGTACATCGGGCGTGCCATACCTACGTCCCCAAACTTAAGCTGAGTTTGTGTTTTCAGTCTTCTGTCCTCAAAGTCCTGGGCCACACTCCCTCCAGGCTGGGGCCCCTGGAGCCACACATTAGGACTGCCCCCACCAATCCATGGGAATTCTGCCCATTCCATTGTCAAAAGTCGTACAAATTAGGAGAGCCCTGCAAAGTCCCTGAGGCCATCCCAATAGTGTAGGTCGCCTGGGACAAAAAAGGGCGGTTGATACCAGCTGAGAATCTACCTCCACTCATCAACCTCCACTCATACCAAGAATATTGAACCAGACAGGACCCGAGGCCATTATCGGATCCATTGCATTGGTTTACAGGCATGTCTCCTCAAAAGCCTGGATTCCAATACCAGCAGAGGGGATTTCCTGAGGCACGCATCAGAACAAATCTCTTCTCCACAAGGAAACATGTGCATGGGAGCTATGCCAAAGCCTAGGAGAATACTTCAGGGTCCCCGTGCCACCTCCCCATACCAAGGCCCTCATGGACACAAACACACATTAGGACCCATCCTCTGGAAAGTGCATTTCAACTCAGCCACCCCGGTTGCTCCCGCAGATCCATTAGATCTAAACTGTCTTGTTGCTAGGAGACAATTGGAAGGCGAGGCGAACTTCCCAGGCATCCATCCTCGAACGGTGCTCTGGAGTCATTCCATATGGGATGTCCTGGAGCTGTCCAACAGGTCTCAATTGTCCCGCAGAAGGAATCCTTGAAGGGGGCATCCCACATCTCCCAACGTGGAAAACCTCCATGGCCTCGAGATTCCGCTCCCTTCATGAAGGGGCCGTCATGCACAGAACCTCCAACCTGCGCCAACGTCGGATCCTCGCCCTGACTTCAGATACATGAGATATTGGTTCAGATCTGCAGGGGGTACATGCCGTGCCCTCACCCTGAATCCGAAGTCTAGCTTGTGTTCTCAGATTTCCGTCCTCACTCTCCTGGCCCCGAAGCCCTCAAGTTTGGCAATTCCGGACCGACAATGAAGCACTCTGCCTGCCCTCTAGAAAAAATATATTGCCTAATGAGCGACCAGGCAGCTTAAATGAAGATAAAACTACACGGCACTCGAATGTACCCAAATTATATAGTCTAACCTGGGCACTAATGCACTGTCTGACACAACCTGAGCCCGGACCTGCTGACCAACACCCAGACAGCTGACCGCACCCTGAGCACATCAGACCCGCCCTGGCCTTAGGTCATCATCTCTTCCCTACCTCAGTTTTCAGGCTTCAGAACCTAGACCTTATCTCCAATCACTGCCCACGGGTGACTGTGATGCAGAAATCAGAACTCTTCCTGACCCATGGCAAGAAACCTTGTGGTTGGCATGTTGTCCAACGTTCAGTGTAGGAGAAACCAGCATTCACCCCGAGGCCCCGCCCATTTTTGAGTGCGACGAGAGCATAAACACGGATTGTGACCTCAGCGTGAGTCCTGTCCTCTAGTAAGTCCTCTCAGTGGCTGGACCAGTATATGTCCTAACGGGCTTGACATGTCCCTAGTCCCCAATTTTTAACCAGATTTCTGGTTGTCCAGTCGCCCCACCTCAGGGCTCTACGCTGGAATCCCTCATTTGGTGGGACATCTGAGGTTGAAAAACAAAATGAAACAAATCGACAACAACAAAAAAACGGACTTCTTCCATCCCCAGAATGACCGCAAACTCTTTGGACGGGACCAAACCCCCAGAGAGTAAGACTCGTCCATTTCCCATGAAGTCACCCGGCAATTTTACGACCATGAGTGACACGATATCCAGAGACAAAAACTTGAGCAAGAGCCTCACACTCGCCCTTTTTTCATATCCCGAAGTGTTCTCCTCATGGTCTGTAGATCAGTCCTGCCATACCTATGACCCAAAACATAAGCCGAGTTTTTGTTTTCAGACAACTGTCCAAACAGCTCTGGCCTACACACCCTACAGGCTCAGGGCCCTGGAGCCAAACCTGAGGACTGTACTTGCCCTCTCCAAGGGAATTGTATGTGCCCATTCCAATGGCCACAACCCTACTAATAGGATAACCTCCAAAGTCCCTGAGGCCATCCCAATAGTTGTGGATTCCCAGGACAAACAGGGGCAATCTGAGCCCATCTGAGCACCTACCTGCACTCAGACCCGTAGACTGATGTCCCCAGAGGTAAAAAGGAACTGACTGGCCCCTAGGCACTAATCGGATCCATTGCTTTGGTTTCCAGGAAACTCTCCTCAGAGGCCTGGATTTCAATACCAGCATATGGCTGTTTCTTGACTCACCCATCAGAACAAATCTCATCTACACATGGGAAACATGCACGTTGGAGCTGTGTCAAAGCCTCTGTTTAGGAGAACCCTTCAGGGCCCCAGGGCCACCGCTTCATTCCAAGGTCTCCATAGACACAAAAACATATTAGGACACATCCACAGGAGAGTCCATTTCAACTCAGCCTCCTCGGTTGCCCCCCACATCCAACAGATCTAACCTGTCTTGTTGCTTGGAGACAATTGGAATGCGAGGTGGGCTACCCAGCCATCCATCCTTAGAACCCTGCTCGGAATCGTTGGCCTGGAGCCAACCAACAGGTCTCAATTGTCCTGCAGAAGAATCTTTGCAGTTTGGAGCTTCTCACAACTCCCATCGTGGGAAAACCCCATGTCCTCGTGATCCAACCCCCTTCAAGAAAGGGCCATCAGGGCAGAAAGTCCAACCTGAGCGATCGTCTGATCCTTGCCCTGACTTCAGATGCACGAGATCTCGATTGAGGTCTGTAGATTGTGACTGCCATATCCTCACCCAGAAACCTAGGCCTAGCTTGGGTTCTCAGACTCCGTCCTCAGACTACTGGCCCACAAGCCCTCCAGTTGGGCAATCCAGAACTACAATGCCGCACTCTGCCTGCCCTACAGAAGTAAAACATTGCCCACAGGGCTACCCCGAAACCCCAAATGAGGATCAACCTGCACGCCATTCGGCTGTACCCCAAACATATAGGCTGACCTGTGCACTATTTCCCCTTCTGACCCAGCCTGAGCCTGGACCTCCTGGTCCCACCCAGACAGCTGGCCTCACACTGAGCACATCAGACCCGCCATGGCCTTAGGTCGTCATCTCTTCCCAACTGCGTGTTTCAGGCTCCAGAACCTAGACCATATCTCCAACCACTGCCCAGGGTTGAAAATGATGCAGAAATCAGAACTCTTTCCCCATGGCAAGAAACCTTGTGCTTGGCATGTTGTCCAACGTTCAGTGTAGTTGAAACAAGCGTGGCCCATGAGGCCCAGCCCATGCTTGCGGGCCACATTGGTCACAAACACACATTGTGACCCTCAGCCTGAGCCCAGTCCTCAGGTAAGGCCTCTCAGGGCCTATATGAAGAGACAGCATATTGGGCTTGCCATGCCCCTAGGCCCCAATTTTTAACCATCGTTCGGGGTGTCCCTTCACTCTTCCCCAGGGCTCTGCTTTGGAATTCCTCCTTTGGTGGGACACCAGAGGTAACAAACCTGAAAGGAGTCCTCCCATCCCACAGAATGATGAAAAACAATTGGGATCGGGCCAAATCCACAGAGAGGAAGATTTGTCCATGGCCCATGAGACCTCCCCAACATTCCACGGCCATCGCTGAAACAAAATCCAGAGACAAAAGCCTGAGCAAGCGACTCAGACTCGCTCATTCTTCATATCCTGAAGAGTTCTTCTCATGGTTTGTAGATCGGGCGTGCCATACCTACGTCCCCAAACTTAAGCTGAGTTTGTGTTTTCAGTCTTCTGTCCTCAAAGTCCTGGGCCACACTCCCTCCAGGCTGGGGCCCCTGGAGCCACACATTAGGACTGCCCCCACCAATCCATGGGAATTCTGCCCATTCCATTGTCAAAAATCGTACAAATTAGGAGAACCCTCCAAAGTCCCTGAGTCCATCCCAATAGTGTAGGTCGCCCGGGACAAAAAAGGGCGGTTGATAACAGCTGAGCATCTCCCTCCACTCATCTACCTCCACTCATACCAAGAAGATTGAACCAGACAAAACCCGAGGCCATTATAGGATCCATTGCTTTGTTTTACAGGCATGTCTCCTCAAAAGCCTGGATTCCAATACCAGCAGAGGGGATTTCCTGTGGCACCCATCAGAACAAATCTCATCTCCACAAGGAAACTTGTGCATGGGAGCTATGCCAAAGCTTGGGAGAATCCTTCAGGGTCCCGGTGCCACCTCCCCATTCCAAGGCCCTCATGGACCCAAACACACATTAGGACCCATCCTCTGGAAAGTGCATTTCAACTCAGCCACCCCGGTTGCTCCCGCAGATCCATTAGATCTAAACTGACTTGTTGCTAGGAGACAATTGGAAGGCGAGGCGGACTTCCCAGGCATCCATCCTCGAATGGTGCTCTGCAGTCATTCCATATGGGATGTCCTGGAGCTGTCCAACAGATCTCAATTGTCCTGAAAAAGGAATCCTTTAAGGGGGGCATCCCACATCTCCCAACGTGGAAAAACTCCATGGCCTCGAGATTCCGCTCCCTTCATGAAGGGGCCGTCATGCACAGAAACTCCAACCTGAGCCAACGTCGGATCCTCGCCCTGACTTCAAATGCATGAGATATTGGTTCAGATCTGCAGGGGGTACCTGCCGTGCCCTCACCGTGAATCCGAAATCTAGCTTGTGTTCTCAGACTTCTGTCTGCACTCTCCTGGCCCCGAAGCCCTCAAGTTTGGCAATTCCGGACCGACAATGAAGCACTCTGCCTGCCCTCTAGAAAAAATATATTGCCTAATGAGCAGCCCAGGCAGCTTAAATGAGGATAAATCTACACGGCACTCGAATGTACCCAAATTATATAGTCTAACCTGGGCACTAATGCACTGTCTGACACAACCTGAGCCCGGACCTGCTGACCAACACCCAGACAGCTGACCGCACCCTGAGCACATCAGACCCGCCATGGCCTTAGGTCATCATCTCTTCCCTACCTCAGTTTTCAGGCTTCAGAACCTAGACCTTATCTCCAAACACTGCCCATGGGTGACTGTGATGCAGAAATCAGAACTCTTCCTGACCCATGGCAAGAAACCTTGTGGTTGGCATGTTGTCCAACGTTCAGTGTAGGAGAAACCAGCATTCACCCTGAGGCCCCGCCCATTCTTGAGTGCGACGAGAGCATAAACACGCATTGTGACCTAAGCGTGAGTCCTGTCTTCTAGTAAGTTCTCTCAGTGGCTGGACCATTAGATGTCCTAACGGGCTTGACATGTCCCTAGTCCTCAATTTTTACCCAGATTTCTGGTTGTCCAGTCGTCCTACCCCAGGGCTCTACTCTGGAATCCCTCATTTGGTGGGACATCTGAGTTTGAAAAACAAAATGAAACAAGTCGAAAACAACAAAATAACGGACTTCTTCCATCCCCAGAATGACCCCAAACTCTTTGGACGGGTCCTAACCCCAAGAGAGTAAGACTCGTCCATTTCCCATGATGTCACCGGCAATTTCACGACCATGAGTGACACGATATCCAGAGACAAAAACTTGAGCAAGAGCCTCACACTTGCCCTTTTTTCATATCCCGAAGTGTTCTCCTCATGGTCTGTAGTTCAGTCCTGCCACCTATGACCCAAAACATAAGCCGAGTTTGTGTTTTCAGACAACTGTCCAAACAGCTCTGGCCTACACACCCTACAGGCTCAGGGCCCTGGAGCCAAACCTGAGGACTGTACTTGCCCTCTCCAAGGGAATTGTATGTGCCCATTCCAATGGCCACAACCCTACTAATAGGATAACCTCCAAAGTCCCTGAGTCCATCCCAATAGTTGTGGCTTCCCAGGACAAACAGGGGCAATCTGAGCCCATCTGAGCACCTACCTGCACTCAGACCCGTAGACTGATGTCCCCAGAGGCAAAAAGGAACGAACAGGCCCCTAGGAACTAATCGGATCCATTGCTTTGGTTTCCAGGCATCTCTCCTCAGAGGCCTGGATTTCAATACCAGCATATGGCTGTTTCTTGACTCACCCATCAGAACAAATCTCATCTACACATGGGAAACATGCACGTTGGAGCTGTGTCAAAGCCTCTGTTTAGGAGAACCCTTCAGGGCCCCAGGGCCACCGCTTCATTCCAAGGTCTCCATAGAAACAAAAACATATTAGGACACATCCACAGGAGAGTCCATTTCAACTCAGCCTCCTCGGTTGCCCCCCACATCCAGCAGATCTAACCTGTCTTGTTGCTTGGAGACAATTGGAATGCGAGGTGGGCTACCCAGCCATCCATCCTTAGAACCCTGCTCGGAATCGTTGGCCTGGATCCAACCAACAGGTCTCAATTGTCCTGCAGAAGAATCTTTGCAGTTTGGAGCTTCTCACAACTCCCATCGTGGGAAAACCCCCATGTCCTCGTGATCCAACCCCCTTCAAGAAAGGGCCATCAGGGTAGAAAGTCCAACCTGAGCGATCGTCTGATCCTTGCCCTGACTTCAGATGCACGAGATCTCGATTGAGGTCTGTAGATTGTGACTGCCATATCCTCACCCAGAAACCTAGGCCTAGCTTGGGTTCTCAGACTCCGTCCTCAGACTACTGGCCCACAAGCCCTCCAGTTGGGCAATCCAGAACTACAATGCCGCACTCTGCCTGCCCTACAGAAGTAAAACATTGCCCTCAGGGCTACCCCGAAACCCCAAATGAGGATCAACCTGCACGCCATTCGGCTGTACCCCAAACATATAGGCTGACCTGGGCACTATTTCCCCTTCTGACCCAGCCTGAGCCTGGACTTCCTGGTCCCACCCAGACAGCTGGCCGCACACTGAGCACATTGGACCCGCCATGGCCTTAGGTCGTCATCTCTTCCCAACTGCGGTTTTCAGGCTCCAGAACCTAGACCTTATCTCCAACCACTGCCCAGGGTTGAAAATGATGCAGAAATCAGAACTCTTTACCCATGGCAAGAAACCTTGTGCTTGGCATGTTGTCCAACGTTCAGTGTAGTTGAAACAAGCGTGGCCCATGAGGCCCAGCCCATGCTTGCGGGCCACATTGGTCACAAACACACATTGTGACCCTCAGCCTGAGCCCAGTCCTCAGGTAAGGCCTCTCAGGGCCTATATGAAGAGACAGAATATTGGGCTTGCCATTCCCCTAGGCCCCGATTTTTAACCATCGTTCGGGGTGTCCCTTCACTCTTCCCCAGGGCTCTGCTTTGGAATTCCTCCTTTGGTGGGACACCAGAGGTAACAAACCTGAAAGGAGTCCTCCCATCCCACAGAATGATGAAAAACAATTGGGATCGGGCCAAATCCACAGAGAGGAAGATTCGTCCATGGCCCATGAGACCTCCCCAACATTCCACGGCCATCGCTGAAACAAAATCCAGAGACAAAAGCCTGAGCAAGCGACTCAGACTCGCTCATTCTTCATATCCTGAAGAGTTCTTCTCATGGTTTGTAGATCGGGCGTGCCATACCTACGTCCCCAAACTTAAGCTGAGTTTGTGTTTTCAGTCTTCTGTCCTCAAAGTCCTGGGACACACTCCATCCAGGCGGGGGCCCCTGGAGCCACACATTAGGACTGCCCCCACCAATCCATGGGAATTTTGCCCATTCCATTGTCAAAAATCGTACAAATTAGGAGAACCCTCCAAAGTCCCTGAGTCCATCCCAATAGTGTAGTTCGCCCGGGACAAAAAAGGGCGGTAGATAACAGCTGAGCATCTCCCTCCACTCATATACCTCCACTCATACCAAGAAGATTGAACCAGAAAGGACCCGAGGCCATTATCGGATCCATTGCTTTGTTTTACAGGCATGTCTCCTCAAAAGCCTGGATTCCAATACCAGCAGAGGGGATTTCCTGAGGCACCCATCAGAACAAATCTCGTCTCCACAAGGAAACTTGTGCATGGGAGCTATGCCAAAGCTTGGGAGAATACTTCAGGGTCCCGGTGCCACCTCCCCATTCCAAGGCCCTCATGGACCCAAACACACATTAGGACCCATCCTCTGGAAAGTGCATTTCAACTCAGCCACCCCGGTTGCTCCCGCAGATCCATTAGATCTAAACTGTCTTGTTGCTAGGAGACAATTGGAAGGTGAGGCGGACTTCCCAGGCATCCATCCTCAAATGGTGCTCTGGAGTCATTCCATATGGGATGTCCGGGAGCGGTCCAACAGGTCTCAATTGTCCCGCAGATGGAATCCTTGAAGGGGGGCATCCCACATCTCCCAGCGTGGAAAACCTCCATGGCCTCGAGATTCCGCTCCCTTCATGAAGGGGCCGTCATGCACAGAAACTCCAACCTGAGCCAACGTCGGATCCTCGCTCTGACTTCAGATGCATGAGATATTGGTTCAGATCTGCAGGGGGTACCTGCCGTGCCCTCACCCTGAATCCGAAATCTAGCTTGTGTTCTCAGACTTCCGTCCGCACTCTCCTGGCCCCGAAGCCCTCAAGTTTGGCAATTCCGGACCGACAATGAAGCACTCTGCCTGCCCTCTAGAAAAAATATATTGCCTAATGAGCTGACCAGGCAGCTTAAATGAAGATAAACCTACACGGCACTCGAATGTACCCAAATTATATAGTCTAACCTGGGCACTAATGCACTGTCTGACACAACCTGAGCCCGGACCTGCTGACCAACACCCAGACAGCTGACCGCACCATGAGCACATCAGACCCGCCCTGGCCTTAGGTCATCATCTCTTCCCTACCTCAGTTTTCAGGCTTCAGAACCTAGACCTTATCTCCAATCACTGCCCACGGGTGACTGTGATGCAGAAATCAGAACTCTTCCTGACCCATGGCAAGAAACCTTGTGGTTGGCATGTTGTCCAACGTTCAGTGTAGGAGAAACCAGCATTCACCCTGAGGACACGCCCATTCTTGAGTGCGACGAGAGCATAAACACGCATTGTGACCTCAGCGTGAGTCCTGTCCTCTAGTAAGTCCTCTCAGTGGCTGGACCATTAGATGTCATAATGGGCTTGACATGTCCCTAGTCCCCAATTTTTAACCAGATTTCTGGTTGTCCAGTCGCCCCACCTCAGGGCTCAACGCTGGAATCCCTCATTTGGTGGGACATCTGAGGTTGAAAAACAAAATGAAACAAATCGACAACAACAAAAAAACGGACTTCTTCCATCCCCAGAATGACCCCAAACTCTTTGGACGGGACCGAACCCCCAGAGAGCAAGACTCGTCCATTTCCCATGAAGTCACCCGGCAATTTCACGACCATGAGTGACACGATATCCAGAGACAAAAACTTGAGCAAGATCCTCACACTCGCCCTTTTTTCATATCGCGAATTGTTCTCCTCATGGTCTGTAGATCAGTCCTGCCATACCTATGACCCAAAACATAAGCCGAGTTTGTGTTTTCAGACAACTGTCCAAACAGCTCTGGCCTACACACCCTACAGGCTCAGGGCCCTGGAGCCAAACCTGAGGACTGTACTTGCCCTCTCCAAGGGAAATGTATGTGCCCATTCCAATGGCCACAACCCTACTAGTAGGATAACCTCCAAAGTCCCTGAGGCCATCCCAATAGTTGTGGCTTCCCAGGACAAACAGGGGCAATCTGAGCCCATCTGTCACCTACCTGCACTCAGACCCGTAGACTGATGTCCCCAGAAGTAAAAAGGAACGGACAGGCCCCTAGGCACTAATCGGATCCATTGCTTTGGTTTCCAGGAAACTCTCCTCAGAGGCCTGGATTTCAATACCAGCATATGGCTGTTTCTTGACTCACCCATCAGAACAAATCTCATCTACACATGGGAAACATGCACGTTGGAGCTGTGTCAAAGCCTCTGTTTAGGAGAACCCTTCAGGGCCCCAGGGCCACCGCTTCATTCCAAGGTCTCCATAGACACAAAAACATATTAGGACACATCCACAGGAGAGTCCATTTCAACTCAGCCTCCTCGGTTGCCCCCCACATCCAGCAGATCTAACCTGTCTTGTTGCTTGGAGACAATTGGAATGTGAGGTGGGCTACCCAGCCATCCATCCTTAGAACCCTGCTCGGAATCGTTGGCCTAGAGCCAACCAACAGGTCTCAATTGTCCTGCAGAAGAATCTTTGCAGTTTGGAGCTTGTCACAACTCCCATCGTGGGAAAACCCCCATGTCCTCGTGTCCCAACCCCCTTCAAGAAAGGGCCATCAGGGCAGAAAGTCCAACCTGAGCGATCGTCTGATCCTTGCCCTGACTTCAGATGCACGAGATCTCGATTGAGGTCTGTAGATTGTGCCTGCCATATCCTCACCCAGAAACCTAGGCCTAGCTTGGGTTCTCAGACTCCGTCCTCAGACTACTGGCCCACAAGCCCTCCAGTTGGGCAATCCAGAACTACAATGCCGCACTCTGCCTGCCCTACAGAAGTAAAACATTGCCCTCAGGGCTACCCCGAAACCCCAAATGAGGATCAACCTGAACGCCATTCGGCTGTACCCCAAACATATAGGCTAACCTGGGCACTATTTCCCCTTCTGACCCAGCCTGAGCCTGGACCTCCTGGTCCCACCCAGACAGCTGGCCGCACACTGAGCACATCGGACCCGCCATGGCCTTAGGTCGTCATCTCTTCCCAACTGCGGTTTTCAGGCTCCAGAACCTAGACCTTATCTCCAACCACTGCCCAGGGTTGAAAATGATGCAGAACTCAGAACTCTTTCCCCATGGCAAGAAACCTTGTGCTTGGCATGTTGTCCAACGTTCAGTGTAGTTGAAACAAGCGTGGCCCATGAGGCCAAGCCCATGCTTGCGGGCCACATTGGTCACAAACACACATTGTGACCCTCAGCCTGAGCCCAGTCCTCAGGTAAGGCCTCTCAGGGCCTATATGAAGAGACAGAATATTGGGCTTGCCATGCCCCTAGGCCCCAATTTTTAACCATCGTTCGGGGTGTCCCTTCACTCTTCCCCAGGGCTCTGCTTTGGAATTCCTCCTTTGGTGGGACACCAGAGATAACAAACCTGAAAGGAGTCCTCCCATCCCACAGAATGATGAAAAACAATTGGGATCGGGCCAAATCCACAGAGAGGAAGATTCGTCCATGGCCCATGAGACCTCCCCAACATTCCACGTCCATCGCAGAAATAAAATCCAGAGACAAAAGCCTGAGCAAGCGACTCAGACTCGCTAATTCTTCATATCCTTAAGAGTTCTTCTCAGGGTTTGTAGATCGGGCGTGCCATACCTACGTCCCCAAACTTAAGCTGAGTTTGTGTTTTCAGTCTTCTGTCCTCAAAGTCCTGGGCCACACTCCCTCCAGGCTGGGGCCCCTGGAGCCACACATTAGGACTGCCCCCACCCAATCCATGGGAATTCTGCCCATTCCATTGTCAAAAATCGTACAAATTAGGAGAACCCTCCAAAGTCCCTGAGGCCATCCCAATAGTGTAGGTCGCCCGGGACGAAAAAGGGCGGTTGATACCGGCTGAGCATCTACCTCCACTCATCTACCTCCACTCATACCAAGAAGATTGAACCAGACAGGACACGATGCCATTATCGGATCCATTGCTTTGGTTTACAGGCATGTCTCCACAAAAGCCTGGATTCCAATGCCAGCAGAGGGGATTTCCTGAGGCACCCATCAGAACAAATCTCATCTCCACAAGGAAACTTGTGCATGGGAGCTATGCCAAAGCTTAGGAGAATACTTCAGGGTCCCGGTGCCACCTCCCCATTCCAAGGCCCTCATGGACCCAAACACACATTAGGACCCATCCTCTGGAAAGTGCATTTCAACTCAGCCACCCCGGTTGCTCCCGCAGATCCATTAGATCTAAACTGACTTGTTGCTAGGAGACAATTGGAAGGCGAGGCGGACTTCCCAGGCATCCATCCTCGAATGGTGCTCTGGAGTCATTCCATATGGGATGTCCTGGAGCTGTCCAACAGGTCTCAATTGTCCCGCAGAAGGAATCCTTGAAGGGGGGCATCCCACATCTCCCAACGTGGAAAACCTCCATGGCCTCGAGATTCCGCTCCCTTCATGAAGGGGCCGTCATGCACAGAAACTCCAACCTGAGCCAACGTCGGATCCTCGCCCTGACTTCAGATGCATGAGTTATTGGTTCATATCTGCAGGGGGTACCTGCCGTGCCCTCACCCTGAATCCGAAATCTAGCTTGTGTTCTCAGACTTCCGTCCGCACTCTCCTGGCCCCGAAGCCCTCAAGTTTGGCAATTCCGGACCGACAATGAAGCACTCTGCCTGCCCTCTAGAAAAAATATATTGCCTAATGAGCTGACCAGGCAGCTTAAATGAAGATAAACCTACACGGCACTCGAATGTACCCATATTATAAGTCTAACCTGGGCACTAATGCACTGTCTGACACAACCTGAGCCCGGACCTGCTGACCAACACCCAGACAGCTGACCGCACCCTGAGCACATCAGACCCGCCCTGGCCTTAGGTCATCATCTCTTCCCTACCTCAGTTTTCAGGCTTCAGAACCTAGACCTTATCTCCAATCACTGCCCACGGGTGACTGTGATGCAGAAATCAGAACTCTTCCTGACCCATGGCAAGAAACCTTGTGGTTGGCATGTTGTCCAACGTTCAGTGTAGGAGAAACCAGCATTCACCCTGAGGCCCCGCCCATTTTTGCGTGCGACGAGAGCATAAACACGCATTGTGACCTCAGCGTGAGTCCTCTCCTCTAGTAAGTCCTCTCAGTGGCTGGACCATTAGATGTCATAATGGGCTTGACATGTCCCTAGTCCCCAATTTTTAACCAGATTTCTGGTTGTCCAGTCGCCCCACCTCAGGGCTCTACGCTGGAATCCCTCATTTGGTGGGACATCTGAGGTTGAAAAACAAAATGAAACAAATCGACAACAACAAAAAAACGGACTTCTTCCATCCCCAGAATGACCCCAAACTCTTTGGACGGGACCGAACCCCCAGAGAGTAAGACTCGTCCATTTCCCATGAAGTCACCCGGCAATTTCACGACCAAGAGTGACACGATATCCAGAGACAAAAACTTGAGCAAGATCCTCACACTCGCCCTTTTTTCATATCGCGAAGTGTTCTCCTCATGGTCTGTAGATCAGTCCTGCCATACCTATGACCCAAAACATAAGCCGAGTTTGTGTTTTCAGACAACTGTCCAAACAGCTCTGGCCTACACACCCTACAGGCTCAGGGCCCTGGTGCCAAACCTGAGGACTGTACTTGCCCTCTCCAAGGGAATTGTATGTGCCCATTCCAATGGCCACAACCCTACTAGTAGGATAACCTCCAAAGTCCCTGAGGCCATCCCAATAGTTGTGGCTTCCCAGGACAAACAGGGGCAATCTGAGCCCATCTGAGCACCTACCTGCACTCAGACCCGTAGACTGATGTCCCCAGAAGTAAAAAGGAACGGACAGGCCCCTAGGAACTAATCGGATCCATTGCTTTGGTTTCCAGGAAACTCTCCTCAGAGGCCTGGATTTCAATACCAGCATATGGCTGTTTCTTGACTCACCCATCAGAACAAATCTCATCTACACATGGGAAACATGCACGTTGGAGCTGTGTCAAAGCCTCTGTTTAGGAGAACCCTTCAGGGCCCCAGGGCCACCGCTTCATTCCAAGGTCTCCATAGACACAAAAACATATTAGGACACATCCACAGGAGAGTCCATTTCAACTCAGCCTCCTCGGTTGCCCCCCACATCCAGCAGATCTAACCTGTCTTGTTGCTTGGAGACAATTGGAATGCAAGGTGGGCTACCCAGCCATCCATCCTTAGAACCCTGCTCGGAATCGTTGGCCTGCAGCCAACCAACAGGTCTCAATTGTCCTGCAGAAGAATCTTTGCAGTTTGGAGCTTGTCACAACTCCCATCGTGGGAAAACCCCCATGTCCTCGTGTCCCAACCCCCTTCAAGAAAGGGCCATCAGGGCAGAAAGTCCAACCTGAGCGATCGTCTGATCCTTGACCTGACTTCAGATGCACGAGATCTCGATTGAGGTCTGTAGATTGTGCCTGCCATATCCTCACCCAGAAACCTAGGCCTAGCTTGGGTTCTCAGACTCCGTCCTCAGACTACTGGCCCACAAGCCCTCCAGTTGGGCAATCCAGAACTACAATGCCGCACTCTGCCTGCCCTACAGAAGTAAAACATTGCCCTCAGGGCTACCCCGAAACCCCAAATGAGGATCAACCTGAACGCCATTCGGCTGTACCCCAAACATATAGGCTAACCTGGGCACTATTTCCCCTTCTGACCCAGCCTGAGCCTGGACCTCCTGGTCCCACCCAGACAGCTGGCCGCACACTGAGCACATCGGACCCGCCATGGCCTTAGGTCGTCATCTCTTCCCAACTGCGGTTTTCAGGCTCAGAACCTAGACCTTATCTTTAACCACTGCCCAGGGTTGAAAATGATGCAGAACTCAGAACTCTTTCCCCATGGCAAGAAACCTTGTGCTTGGCATGTTGTCCAACGTTCAGTGTAGTTGAAACAAGCGTGGCCCATGAGGCCCAGCCCATGCTTGCGGGCCACATTGGTCACAAACACACATTGTGACCCTCAGCCTGAGCCCAGTCCTCAGGTAAGGCCTCTCAGGGCCTATATGAAGAGACAGCATATTGGGCTTGCCATGCCCCTAGGCCCCAATTTTTAACCATCGTTCGGGGTGTCCCTTCACTCTTCCCCAGGGCTCTGCTTTGGAATTCCTCTTTTGGTGGGACACCAGAGGTAACAAACCAGAAAGGAGTCCTCCCATCCCACAGATTGTCGAAAAACAATTGGGATCGGGCCAAATCCACAGAGAGGAAGATTCGTCCATGGCCCATGAGACCTCCCCAACATTCCACGGCCATCGCTGAAACAAAATCCAGAGACAAAAGCCTGAGCAAGCGACTCAGACTCGCTCATTCTTCATATCCTGAAGAGTTCTTCTCATGGTTTGTAGATCGGGCGTGCCATACCTACGTCCCCAAACTTAAGCTGAGTTTGTGTTTTCAGTCTTCTGTCCTCAAAGTCCTGGGCCACACTCCCTCCAGGCTGGGGCCCCTGGAGCCACACATTAGGACTGCCCCCACCAATCCATGGGAATTCTGCCCATTCCATTGTCAAAAATCGTACAAAATAGTAGAACCCTCCAAAGTCCCTGAGTCCATCCCAATAGTGTAAGTCGCCCGGGACAAAAAAGGGCGGTTGATAACAAATGAGCATCTCCCTCCACTCATCTACCTCCACTCATACCAAGAAGATTGAACCAGACAGGACCCGAGGCCATTATCGGATCCATTGCTTTGTTTTACAGGCATGTCTCCTCAAAAGCCTGGATTCCAATACCAGCAGAGGGGATTTCCTAAGGCACCCATCAGAACAAATCTCATCTCCACAAGGAAACTTGTGCATGGGAGCTATACCAAAGCTTGGGAGAATACTTCAGGGTCCCCGTGCCACCTCCCCATTCCAAGCCCCTCATGGACCCAAACACACATTAGGACCCATCCTCTGGAAATTGCATTTCAACTCAGCCTCCCCGGTTGCTCCCGCAGATCCATTAGATCTAAACTGACTTGTTGCTAGGAGACAATTGGAAGGCGAGGCGGACTTCCCAGGCATCCATCCTCGAATGGTGCTCTGGAGTCATTCCATATGGGATGTCCTGGAGCTGTCCAACAGGTCTCAATTGTCCCGCAGAAGGAATCCTTGAAGGTGGGCATCCCACATCTCCCAACGTGGAAAACCTCCATGGCCTCGAGATTCCGCTCCCTTCATGAAGGGGCCGTCATGCACAGAAACTCCAACCTGAGCCAACGTCGGATCCTCGCTCTGACTTCAGATGCATGAGATATTGGTTCAGATCTGCAGGGGGTACCTGCCGTGCCCTCACCCTGAATCCGAAATCTAGCTTGTGTTCTCAGACTTCCGTCCGCACTCTTCTGGCCCCGAAGCCCTCAAGTTTGGCAATTCCCGACCGACAATGAAGCACTCTGCCTGCCCTCTAGAAAAAATATATTGCCTAATGAGCTGACCAGGCAGCTTAAATGAAGATAAACCTACACGGCACTCGAATGTACCCAAATTATATAGTCTAACCTGGGCACTAATGCACTGTCTGACACAACCTGAGCCCGGACCTGCTGACCAAAACCCAGAAGGCTGACCGCACCCTGAGCACATCAGACCCGCCCTGGCCTTAGGTCATCATCTCTTCCCTACCTCAGTTTTCAGGCTTCAGAACCTAGACCTTATCTCCAATCACTGCCCACGGGTGACTGTGATGCAGAAAACAGAACTCTTCCTGACCCATGGCAAGAAACCTTGTGGTTGGCATGTTGTCCAACGTTCAGTGTAGGAGAAACCAGCATTCACCCTGAGGCCCCGCCCATTCCTGAGTGCGACGAGAGCATAAACACGCATTGTGACCTCAGCGTGAGTCCTGTCCTCTAGTAAGTCCTCTCAGTGGCTGGACCATTAGATGTCATAATGGGCTTGACATGTCCCTAGTCCCCAATTTTTAACCAGATTTCTGGTTGTCCAGTCGCCCCACCTCAGGGCTCTACGCTGGAATCCCTCATTTGGTGGGACATCTGAGGTTGAAAAACAAAATGAAACAAATCGACAACAACAAAAAAACGGACTTCTTCCATCCCCAGAATGACCCCAAACTCTTTGGACGGGACCGAACCCCCAGAGAGTAAGACTCGTCCATTTCCCATGAAGTCACCCGGCAATTTCACGACCATGAGTGACACGATATCCAGAGACAAAAACTTGAGCAAGAGCCTCACACTCGCCCTTTTTTCATATCCCGAAGTGTTCTCCTCATGGTCTGTAGATCAGTCCTGCCATACCTATGACCCAAAACATAAGCCGAGTTTGTGTTTTCAGACAACTGTCCAAACAGCTCTGGCCTACACACCCTACAGGCTCAGGGCCCTGGAGCCAAACCTGAGGACTGTACTTGCCCTCTCCAAGGGAATTGTATGTGCCCATTCCAATGGCCACAACCCTACTAGTAGGATAAACTCCAAAGTCCCTGAGGCCATCCCAATAGTTGTGGCTTCCCAGGACAAACAGTGGTAATCTGAGCCCATCTGAGTACCTACCTGCACTCAGACCCGTAGACTGATGTCCCCAGAGGTAAAAAGGAACGAACAGGCCCCTAGGCACTAATCGGATCCATTGCTTTGGTTTCCAGGCATCTCTCCTCAGAGGCCTGGATTTCAATACCAGCATATGGCTGTTTCTTGACTCACCCATCAGAACAAATCTCATCTACACATGGGAAACATGCACGTTGGAGCTGTGTCAAAGCCTCTGTTTAGGAGAACCCTTCAGGGCCCCAGGGCCACCGCTTCATTCCAAGGTCTCCATAGACACAAAAACATATTAGGACACATCCACAGGAGAGTCCATTTCCACTCAGCCTCCTCGGTTGCCCCCCACATCCAGCAGATCTAACCTGTCTTGTTGCTTGGAGACAATTGGAATGCGAGGTGGGCTACCCAGCCATCCATCCTTAGAACCCTGCTCGGAATCGTTGGCCTGGAGCCAACCAACAGTTCTCAATTGTCCTTCAGAAGAATCTTTGCAGTTTGGAGCTTCTCACAACTCCCATCGTGGGAAAACCCCCATGTCCTCGTGATCCAACCCCCTTCAAGAAAGGGCCATCAGGGAACACAGATGCAAAAATACTCAGCAAAATACTAGCCAATAGGATTCAACAGTACATTAAAAAGATTATTCACCACGACCAAGTGGGATTTATTCCAGGGCTGCAAGGTTGGTTCAACATCCGCAAATCAGTCAATGTGATACAACACATCAATAAAAGAAAGAACAAGAACCATATGATACTTTCAATAGATGCTGAAAAAGCATTTGACAAAGTACAGCATCCCTTCCTGATCAAAACTCTTCAAAGTGTAGGGATAGAGGGTACATACCTCAATATCATCAAAGCCATCTATGAAAAACCCACCGCAAATATCATTCTCCATGGAGAAAAACTGAAAGCTTTTCCACTAAGGTCAGGAACACGGCAGGGATGTCCATTATCACCACTGCTATTCAACATAGTACTAGAGGTCCTAGCCTCAGCAATCAGACAACAAAAGGAAATTAAAGGCATCCAAATTGGCAAAGAAGAAGTCAAATTATCACTCTTCGCAGATGATATGATACTATATGTGGAAAACCCAAAAGACTCCACTCCAAAACTGCTAGAACTTATACAGGAATTCAGTAAAGTGTCAGGATATAAAATCAATGCACAGAAATCAGTTGCATTTCTCTACACCAACAGCAAGACAGAAGAAAGAGATATTAAGGAGTCAATCCCATTTACAATTGCATCCAAAACCATAAGATACCTAGGAATAAACCTAACCAAAGAGACACAGAAAAAGTACTCATGAAAGAAATTGAGGAAGATACAAAGAAATGGAAAAATGTTCCATGCTCCTGGATTGGAAGAATAAATATTGTGAAAATGTCTATGCTACCCTAAGCAATCTACACATTTAATGCAATTCCTATCAAAGTACCATCCATCTTTTTCAAAGAAATGGAACAAATAATGCTAAAATTTATATGGAACCAGAAAAGACCTCGAATAGCCAAAGGGATATTGAAAAAGAAAGCCAACGTTGGTGGCATCACAATTCCGGACTTCAAGCTCTATTACAAAGCTGTCATCATCAAGACAGCATGGTACTGGCACAAAAACAGACACATAGATCAATGGAACAGAATAGAGAGCCCAGAAATAGACCCTCAAATCTATGGTCAACTCATCTTCGACAAAGCAGGAAAGAATGTCCAATGGAAAAAAGACAGCCTCTTCAATAAATGGTGCTGGGAAAATTGGACAGCCACATGCAGAAAAATGAAATTGGACCATTTCCTTACACCACACACAAAAATAGACTCAAAATGGATGAAGGACCTCAATGTGCGAAAGGAATCCATCAAAATCCTTGAGGAGAACACAGGCAGCAACCTCTTCGACCTCTGCCGCAGCAACATCTTCCTAGGAACAACGCAAAAGGCAAGGGAAGCAAGGGAAAAAATGAACTATTGGGATTTCATCAAGATCAAAAGCTTTTGCACAGCAAAGGAAACAGTTAACAAAATCAAAAGACAACTGACAGAATGGGAGAAGATATTTGCAAACGACATATCAGATAAAGGACTAGTGTCCAGAATCTATAAAGAACTTAGCAAACTCAACACCCAAAGAACAAATAATCCAATCAAGAAATGGGCAGAGGACATGAACAGACATTTCTGCAAAGAAGACATCCAGATGGCCAACAGACACATGAAAAAGTGCTCCATATCACTCGGCATCAGGGAAATACAAATCAAAACCACAATGAGATATCACCTCACACCAGTCAGAATGGCTAAAATCAACAAGTCAGGAAATGAGAGATGCTGGCGAGGATGTGGAGAAAGGGGAACCCTCCTACACTGTTGGTGGGAATGCAAGCTGGTGCAGCCACTCTGGAAAACAGCATGGAGGTTCCTCAGAATGTTGAAAATAGAACTGCCCTATGACCCAGCAATTGCACTATTGGGTATTTACCCTAAAGATACAAATGTAGTGATCCAAAGGGGCACATGCACCCGAATGTTTATAGCAGCAATGTCCACAATAGCCAAACTATGGAAAGAACCTAGATGTCCATCCACAGATGAATGGATCAAGAAGATGTGGTATATATACACAATGGAATACTATGCAGCCATCAAAAGAAATGAAATCTTGCCATTTGCGACAACATGGATGGAACTAGAGCGTATCATGCTTAGCGAAATAAGTCAAGCAGAGAAAGACAACTATCATATGATCTCCCTGATATGAGGAAGTGGTGATGCAACATGGAGGCTTAAGTGGGTAGGAGAAGAATCAATGAAACAAGATGGGATTGGGAGGGAGACAAACCATAAGTGACTCATAATCTCACAAAACAAACTGAGGGCTGCTGGGGGGAGGGGGTTTGGGAGAAGGGGGTGGGATTATGGACATTGGGGAGGGTATGTGCTTTGGTGAGTGCTGTGAAGTGTGTAAACCTGGTGATTCACAGACCTGTACCCCTGGGGATAAAAATATATGTTTATAAAAAAAAAAAAAAAAAGAAAGGACAAATACCCAACTTTTGTAGCAACATGGACGGGACTGGAAGAGATTATTATGCTGAGTGAAATAAGTCAAGCAGAGAGAGTCAATTATCATATGGTTTCACTTATTTGTGGAGCATAACAAATAGCATGGAGGACATGGGGAGTTAGAGAGGAGAAGGGAGTTGGGGGAAATTGGAAGGGGAGGTGAACCATGAGAGACTATGGACTCTGAAAAACAATCTGAGGGTTTTGAAGGGGTAGGGGGTGGGAGGTTGGGGTACTAGGTGGTGGGTATTAAAAAGGGCACGAATTGCATGGAGCACTGGGTGTGGTGAAAAATAATGAATACTGTTATGCTGAAAATAAAAAATAAATTAAAAAAAAAAAAAAAAAGAAAGGGCCATCAGGGCAGAAAGTCCAACCTGAGCGATCGTCTGATCCTTGCCCTGACTTCAGATGCACGAGATCTCTATTGAGGTCTGTAGATTGTGCCTGCCATATCCTCACCCAGAAACCTAGGCCTAGCTTGGGTTCTCAGACTCCGTCCTCAGACTACTGGCCCACAAGCCCTCCAGTTGGGCAATCCAGAACTACAATGCCGCACTCTGCCTGCCCTACAGAAGTAAAACATTGCCCTCAGGGCTACCCCGAAACCCCAAATGAGGATCAACCTGCACGCCATTCGGCTGTACCCCAAACATATAGGCTGACCTGGGCACTATTTCCCCTTCTGACCCAGCCTGAGCCTGGACCTCCTGGTCCCACCCAGACAGCTGGCCGCACACTGAGCACATCGGACCCGCCATGGCCTTAGGTCGTCATCTCTTCCCAACTGCGGTTTTCAGGCTCCAGAACCTAGACCTTATCTCCAACCACTGCCCAGGGTTGAAAATGATGCAGAAATCAGAACTCTTTCCCCATGGCAAGAAACCTTGTGGTTGGCATGTTGTCCAACGTTCAGTGTAGTTAAAACAAGCGTGGCCCATGAGGCCCAGCGCATGCTTGCAGGCCACATTGGTCACAAACACACATTGTGACACTCAGCCTGAGCCCAGTCCTCAGGTAAGGCCTCTCAGGGACTATATGAAGAGACAGCATATTGGGCTTGCCATGCCCCTAGGCCCCAATTTTTAACCATCGTTCGGGGTTTCCATTCACTCTTCCCCAGGGCTCTGCTTTGGAATTCCTCTTTTGGTGGGACACCAGAGGTAACAAACCTGAAAGGAGTCCTCCCATCCCACAGACTGACGAAAAACAATTGGGATCGGGCCAAATCCACAGAGAGGAAGATTCGTCCATGGCCCATGAGACCTCCCCAACATTCCACGGCCATCGCTGAAACAAAATCCAGAGACAAAAGCCTGAGCAAGCTCCTCAGACTCGCTCATTCTTCATATCCTGAAGAGTTCTTCTCATGGTTTGTAGATCGGGCGTGCCATACCTACGTCCCCAAACTTAAGCTGAGTTTGTGTTTTCAGTCTTCTGTCCTCAAAGTCCTGGGCCACACTCCCTCCAGGCTGGGGCCCCTGGAGCCACACATTAGGACTGCCCCCACCCAATCCATGGGAATTCTGCCCATTCCATTGTCAAAAATCGTACAAATTAGGAGAACCCTCCAAAGTCCATGAGGCCATCCCAATAGTGTAGGTCGCCCGGGACAAAAAAGGGCGGTTGATACCGGCTGAGCATCTACCTCCACTCATCTACCTCCACTCATACCAAGAAGATTGAACCAGACAGGACCCGAGGCCATTATCAGATCCATTGCTTTGGTTTACAGGCATGTCTCCTCAAGCCTGGATTCCAATACCAGCAGAGGGGATTTCCTGAGGCACCCATCAGAAAAAATCTCGTCTCCACAAGGAAACTTGTGCATGGGAGCTATGCCAAAGCTTAGGAGAATACTTCAGGGTCCCGGTGCCACCTCCCCATACCAAGGCCCTCATGGACACAAACACACGTTAGGACCCATCCTCTGGAAAGTGCATTTCAACTCAGCCACCCCGGGTGCTCCCGCAGATCCATTAGATCTAAACTGTCTTGTTGCTAGGAGACAATTGGAAGGCGAGGCGGACTTCCCAGGCATCCATCCTCGAACGGTGCTCTGGAGTCATTCCATATGGGATGTCCTGGAGCTGTCCAACAGGTCTCAATTGTCCCGCAGAAGGAATCCTTGAAGGGGGCATCCCACATCTCCCAGCGTGGAAAACCTCCATGGCCTCGAGATTCCGCTCCCTTCATGAAGGGGCCGTCATGCACAGAAACTCCAACCTGAGCCAACGTCGGATCCTCGCCCTGACTTCAGATGCATGAGATATTGGTTCAGATCTGCAGGGCATACCTGCCGTGCCCTCACCTGAATCCGAAGTCTAGCTTGTGTTCTCAGACTTCCGTCCGCACTCTCCTGGCCCCGAAGCCCTCAATTATGGCAATTCCGGACCGACAATGAAGCACTCTGCCTGCCCTCTAGAAAAAAAATATTACATAATGAGCTGACCAGGCAGCTTAAATGAAGATAAACCTACACGGCACTCGAATGTACCCAAATTATATAGTCTAACCTGGGCACTAATGCACTGTCTGACACAACTTGAGCCCGGACCTGCTGACCAACACCGGCCAGGTGACCGCGCCCTGAGCACATCAAACACGCCCTGGCCTTAGGTCATCATCTCTTCCCTACCTCAGTTTTCAGGCTTCAGAACCTAGACCTTATCTCCAATCACTGCCCACGGGGGACATTGATGCAGAAATCAGAACTCTTCCTGACCCATGGCAAGAAACCTTGTGGTTGGCATGTTGTCCAACGTTCAGTGTAGGAGAAAACAGCATTCACCCTGAGGCCCCGCCCATTCCTGAGTGCGACGAGAGCATAAACACGCATTGTGACCTCAGCGTGAGTCCTGTCCTCTAGTAAGTCCTCTCAGTGGCTGGACCATTAGATGTCATAATGGGCTTGACATGTCCCTAGTCCCCAATTTTTAACCAGATTTCTGGTTGTCCAGTCGCCCCACCTCAGGGCTCTACGCTGGAATTCCTCATTTGGTGGGACATCTGAGGTTGAAAAACAAAATGAAACAAATCGACAACAACAAAAAAACGGACTTCTTCCATCCCCAGAATGACCCCAAACTCTTTGGACGGGACCGAACCCCCAGAGAGTAAGACTCGTCCATTTCCCATGAAGTCACCCGGCAATTTCACGACCATGAGTGACACGATATCCAGAGACAAAAACTTGAGCAAGAGCCTCACACTCGCCCTTTTTTCATATCCTGAAGTGTTCTCCTTATGGTCTGTAGATCAGTCCTGCCATACCTATGACCCAAAACATAAGCCGAGTTTGTGTTTTCAGACAACTGTCCAAACAGCTCTGGCCTACACACCCTACAGGCTCAGGGCCCTGGAGCCAAACCTGAGGACTGTACTTGCCCTCTCCAAGGGAATTATATGTGCCCATTCCAATGGCCACAACCCTACTAATAGGATAACCTCCAAAGTCCCTGAGGCCATCCCAATAGTTGTGGCTTCCCAGGACAAACAGGGGCAATCTGAGCCCATCTGAGCACCTACCTGCACTCAGACCCGTAGACTGATGTCCCCAGAGGTAAAAAGGAACGAACAGGCCCCAA
This sequence comes from Mustela nivalis, assembly GCF_964662115.1. Lineage (NCBI taxonomy): Eukaryota > Metazoa > Chordata > Mammalia > Carnivora > Mustelidae > Mustela > Mustela nivalis. Next base: position 1,448,696 of record NW_028136496.1, read on the forward strand.
GGCACTAATCGGATCCATTGCTTTGGTTTCCAGGCATCTCTCCTCAGAGGCCTGGATTTCAATACCAGCATATGGCTGTTTCTTGACTCACCCATCAGAACAAATCTCATCTACACATGGGAAACATGCACGTTGGAGCTGTGTCAAAGCCTCTGTTTAGGAGAACCCTTCAGGGCCCCAGGGCCACCGCTTCATTCCAAGGTCTCCATAGACACAAAAACATATTAGGACACATCCACAGGAGAGTCCATTTCAACTCAGCCTCCTCGGTTGCCCCCCACATCCAGCAAATCTAACCTGTCTTGTTGTTTGGAGACAATTGGAATGCGAGGTGGGCTACCCAGCCATCCATCCTTAGAACCCTGCTCGGAATCGTTGGCCTGGAGCCAACCAACAGGTCTCAATTGTCCTGCAGAAGAATCTTTGCAGTTTGGAGCTTGTCACAACTCCCATCGTGGGAAAACCCCCATGTCCTCGTGATCCAACCCCCTTCAAGAAAGGGCTATCAGGGCAGAAAGTCCAACCTGAGCGATCGTCTGATCCTTGCCCTGACTTCAGATGCACGAGATCTCTATTGAGGTCTGTAGATTGTGCCTGCCATATCCTCACCCAGAAACCTAGGCCTAGCTTGGGTTCTCAGACTCCGTCCTCAGACTACTGGCCCACAAGCCCTCCAGTTGGGCAATCCAGAACTACAATGCCGCACTCTGCCTGCCCTACAGAAGTAAAACATTGCCCTCAGGGCTACCCCGAAACCCCAAATGAGGATCAACCTGCACGCCATTCGGCTGTACCCCAAACATATAGGCTGACCTGGGCACTATTTCCCCTTCTGACCCAGCCTGAGCCTGGACCTCCTGGTCCCACCCAGACAGCTGGCCGCACACTGAGCACATCGGACCCGCCATGGCCTTAGGTCGTCATCTCTTCCCAACTGCGGTTTTCAGGCTCCAGAACCTAGACCTTATCTCCAACCACTGCCCAGGGTTGAAAATGATGCAGAAATCAGAACTCTTTCCCCATGGCAAGAAACCTTGTGGTTGGCATGTTGTCCAACGTTCAGTGTAGTTAAAACAAGCGTGGCCCATGAGGCCCAGCGCATGCTTGCAGGCCACATTGGTCACAAACACACATTGTGACACTCAGCCTGAGCCCAGTCCTCAGGTAAGGCCTCTCAGGGACTATATGAAGAGACAGCATATTGGGCTTGCCATGCCCCTAGGCCCCAATTTTTAACCATCGTTCGGGGTTTCCATTCACTCTTCCCCAGGGCTCTGCTTTGGAATTCCTCTTTTGGTGGGACACCAGAGGTAACAAACCTGAAAGGAGTCCTCCCATCCCACAGACTGACGAAAAACAATTGGGATCGGGCCAAATCCACAGAGAGGAAGATTCGTCCATGGCCCATGAGACCTCCCCAACATTCCACGGCCATCGCTGAAACAAAATCCAGAGACAAAAGCCTGAGCAAGCTCCTCAGACTCGCTCATTCTTCATATCCTGAAGAGTTCTTCTCATGGTTTGTAGATCGGGCGTGCCATACCTACGTCCCCAAACTTAAGCTGAGTTTGTGTTTTCAGTCTTCTGTCTTCAAAGTCCTGGGCCACACTCCCTCCAGGCTGGGGCCCCTGGAGCCACACATTAGGACTGCCCCCACCCAATCCATGGGAATTCTGCCCATTCCATTGTCAAAAATCGTACAAATTAGGAGAACCCTCCAAAGTCCATGAGGCCATCCCAATAGTGTAGGTCGCCCGGGACAAAAAAGGGCGGTTGATACCGGCTGAGCATCTACCTCCACTCATCTACCTCCACTCATACCAAGAAGATTGAACCAGACAGGACCCGAGGCCATTATCAGATCCATTGCTTTGGTTTACAGGCATGTCTCCTCAAGCCTGGATTCCAATACCAGCAGAGGGGATTTCCTGAGGCACCCATCAGAAAAAATCTCGTCTCCACAAGGAAACTTGTGCATGGGAGCTATGCCAAAGCTTAGGAGAATACTTCAGGGTCCCGGTGCCACCTCCCCATACCAAGGCCCTCATGGACACAAACACACGTTAGGACCCATCCTCTGGAAAGTGCATTTCAACTCAGCCACCCCGGGTGCTCCCGCAGATCCATTAGATCTAAACTGTCTTGTTGCTAGGAGACAATTGGAAGGCGAGGCAGACTTCCCAGGCATCCATCCTCGAACGGTGCTCTGGAGTCATTCCATATGGGATGTCCTGGAGCTGTCCAACAGGTCTCAATTGTCCCGCAGAAGGAATCCTTGAAGGGGGCATCCCACATCTCCCAGCGTGGAAAACCTCCATGGCCTCGAGATTCCGCTCCCTTCATGAAGGGGCCGTCATGCACAGAAACTCCAACCTGAGCCAACGTCGGATCCTCGCCCTGACTTCAGATGCATGAGATATTGGTTCAGATCTGCAGGGCATACCTGCCGTGCCCTCACCTGAATCCGAAGTCTAGCTTGTGTTCTCAGACTTCCGTCCGCACTCTCCTGGCCCCGAAGCCCTCAATTATGGCAATTCCGGACCGACAATGAAGCACTCTGCCTGCCCTCTAGAAAAAAAATATTACATAATGAGCTGACCAGGCAGCTTAAATGAAGATAAACCTACACGGCACTCGAATGTACCCAAATTATATAGTCTAACCTGGGCACTAATGCACTGTCTGACACAACTTGAGCCCGGACCTGCTGACCAACACCGGCCAGGTGACCGCGCCCTGAGCACATCAAACACGCCCTGGCCTTAGGTCATCATCTCTTCCCTACCTCAGTTTTCAGGCTTCAGAACCTAGACCTTATCTCCAATCACTGCCCACGGGGGACATTGATGCAGAAATCAGAACTCTTCCTGACCCATGGCAAGAAACCTTGTGGTTGGCATGTTGTCCAACGTTCAGTGTAGGAGAAAACAGCATTCACCCTGAGGCCCCGCCCATTCCTGAGTGCGACGAGAGCATAAACACGCATTGTGACCTCAGCGTGAGTCCTGTCCTCTAGTAAGTCCTCTCAGTGGCTGGACCATTAGATGTCATAATGGGCTTGACATGTCCCTAGTCCCCAATTTTTAACCAGATTTCTGGTTGTCCAGTCGCCCCACCTCAGGGCTCTACGCTGGAATTCCTCATTTGGTGGGACATCTGAGGTTGAAAAACAAAATGAAACAAATCGACAACAACAAAAAAACGGACTTCTTCCATCCCCAGAATGACCCCAAACTCTTTGGACGGGACCGAACCCCCAGAGAGTAAGACTCGTCCATTTCCCATGAAGTCACCCGGCAATTTCACGACCATGAGTGACACGATATCCAGAGACAAAAACTTGAGCAAGAGCCTCACACTCGCCCTTTTTTCATATCCTGAAGTGTTCTCCTTATGGTCTGTAGATCAGTCCTGCCATACCTATGACCCAAAACATAAGCCGAGTTTGTGTTTTCAGACAACTGTCCAAACAGCTCTGGCCTACACACCCTACAGGCTCAGGGCCCTGGAGCCAAACCTGAGGACTGTACTTGCCCTCTCCAAGGGAATTATATGTGCCCATTCCAATGGCCACAACCCTACTAATAGGATAACCTCCAAAGTCCCTGAGGCCATCCCAATAGTTGTGGCTTCCCAGGACAAACAGGGGCAATCTGAGCCCATCTGAGCACCTACCTGCACTCAGACCCGTAGACTGATGTCCCCAGAGGTAAAAAGGAACGAACAGGCCCCAAGGCACTAATCGGATCCATTGCTTTGGTTTCCAGGCATCTCTCCTCAGAGGCCTGGATTTCAATACCAGCATATGGCTGTTTCTTGACTCACCCATCAGAACAAATCTCATCTACACATGGGAAACATGCACGTTGGAGCTGTGTCAAAGCCTCTGTTTAGGAGAACCCTTCAGGGCCCCAGGGCCACCGCTTCATTCCAAGGTCTCCATAGACACAAAAACATATTAGGACACATCCACAGGAGAGTCCATTTCAACTCAGCCTCCTCGGTTGCCCCCACATCCAGCAAATCTAACCTGTCTTGTTGTTTGGAGACAATTGGAATGCGAGGTGGGCTACCCAGCCATCCATCCTTAGAACCCTGCTCGGAATCGTTGGCCTGGAGCCAACCAACAGGTCTCAATTGTCCTGCAGAAGAATCTTTGCAGTTTGGAGCTTGTCACAACTCCCATCGTGGGAAAACCCCCATGTCCTCGTGATCCAACCCCCTTCAAGAAAGGGCTATCAGGGCAGAAAGTCCAACCTGAGCGATCGTCTGATCCTTGCCCTGACTTCAGATGCACGAGATCTCTATTGAGGTCTGTAGATTGTGCCTGCCATATCCTCACCCAGAAACCTAGGCCTAGCTTGGGTTCTCAGACTCCGTCCTCAGACTACTGGCCCACAAGCCCTCCAGTTGGGCAATCCAGAACTACAATGCCGCACTCTGCCTGCCCTACAGAAGTAAAACATTGCCCTCAGGGCTACCCCGAAACCCCAAATGAGGATCAACCTGCACGCCATTCGGCTGTACCCCAAACATATAGGCTGACCTGGGCAATATTTCCCCTTCTGACCCAGCCTGAGCCTGGACCTCCTGGTCCCACCCAGACAGCTGGCCGCACACTGAGCACATCGGACCCGCCATGGCCTTAGGTCGTCATCTCTTCCCAACTGCGGTTTTCAGGCTCCAGAACCTAGACCTTATCTCCAACCACTGCCCAGGGTTGAAAATGATGCAGAAATCAGAACTCTTTCCCCATGGCAAGAAACCTTGTGCTTGGCATGTTGTCCAACGTTCAGTGTAGTTGAAACAAGCGTGGCCCATGAGGCCCAGCCCATGCTTGCGGGCCACATTGGTCACAAACACACATTGTGACCCTCAGCCTGAGCCCAGTCCTCAGGTAAGGCCTCTCAGGGCCTATATGAAGAGACAGCATATTGGGCTTGCCATGCCCCTAGGCCCCAATTTTTAACCATAGTTCGGGTTGTCCCTTCACTCTTCCCCAGGGCTCTGCTTTGGAATTCCTCTTTTGGTGGGACACCTGAGGTAACAAACCTGAAAGGAGTCCTCCCATCCCACAGATTGACGAAAAACAATTGGGATCGGGCCAAATCCACAGAGAGGAAGATTCGTCCATGGCCCATGAGACCTCCCCAACATTCCACGGCCATCGCTGAAACAAAATCCAGAGACAAAAGCCTGAGCAAGCGACTAAGACTCGCTCATATTCATATCCTGTAGAGTTCTTCTCATGGTTTGTAGATCGGGCGTGCCATACCTATGTCCCCAAACTTAAGCTGAGTTTGTGTTTTCAGTCTTCTGTCCTCAAAGTCCTGGGCCACACTCCCTCCACGCTGGGGCCCCTGGAGCCACACATTAGGACTGACCCCACCCAATCCATGGGAATTCTGCCCATTCCATTGTCAAAAATCGTACAAATTAGGAGAACCCTCCAAAGTCCCTGAGGCCATCCCAATAGTGTAGGTCGCCCGGGACAAAAAAGGGCGGTTGATACCGGCTGAGCATCTACCTCCACTCATCTACCTCCACTCATACCAAGAAGATTGAACCAGACAGGACCCGAGGCCATTATCGGATCCATTCCTTTGGTTTACAGGCATGTCTCCTCAAAAGCCTGGATTCCAATACCAGCAGAGGGGATTTCCTGAGGCACCCATCAGAACAAAACTCGTCTCCACAAGGAAACTTGTGCATGGGAGCTATGCCAAAGCTTAGGAAAATACTTCAGGGTCCCGGTGCCACCTCCCCATTTCAAGGCCCTCATGGACACAAACACACGTTAGGACCCATCCTCTGAAAAGTGCATTTCAACTCAGCCACCACGGTTGCTCCCGCAGATCCATTAGATCTAAACTGTCTTGTTGCTAGGAGACAATTGGAAGGCGAGGCGGACTTCCCAGGCATCCATCCTCGAACGGTGCTCTGAAGTCATTCCATATGGGATGTCCTGGAGCTGTCCAACAGGTCTCAATTGTCCCGCAGAAGGAATCCTTGAAGGGGGCATCCCACATCTCCCAGCGTGGAAAACCTCCATGGCCTCGAGATTCCACTCCCTTCATGAAGGGGCCGTCATGCACAGAAACTCCAACCTGAGCCAACGTCGGATCCTCGCCCTGACTTCAGATGCATGAGATATTGGTTCACATCTGCAGGGTGTACCTGCCGTGCCCTCACCCTGAATCCGAAGTCTAGCTTGTGTTCTCAGACTTCCGTCCGCACTCTCCTGGCCTCGAAGCCCTCAAGTATGGCAATTCCGGACCGACAATGAAGCACTCTGCCTGCCCTCTAGAAAAAATATATTGCCTAATGAGCTGACCAGGCAGCTTAAATGAAGATAAACCTACACGGCACTCGAATGTACCCAAATTATATAGTCTAACCTGGGCACTAATGCACTGTCTGACACAACCTAAGCCCGGACCTGCTGACCAACACCCAGCCAGGTGATCGCGCCCTGAGCACATCAAACCCGCCCTGGCCTTAGGTCATCATCTCTTCCCTACCTCAGTTTTCAGGATTCAGAACCTAGACCTTATCTCCAATCACTGCCCACGGGGGACTGTGATGCAGAAATCAGAACACTTCCTGACCCATGGCAAGAAACCTTGTGGTTGGCATGTTGTCCAATGTTCAGTGTAGGAGAAAACAGCATTCACCCTGAGGCCCCGCCCATTCTTGAGTGCGACGAGAGCATAAACACGCATTGTGACCTCAGCGTGAGTCCTGTCCTCTAGTAAGTCCTCTCAGTGGCTGGACCATTAGATGTCATAATGGGCTTGACCTGTCCCTAGTCCCCAATTTTTAACCAGATTTCTGGTTGTAAAGTCGCCCCACCCCAGGGCTCTACTACGGAGTCCCTCATTTGCTGGGACATCTGAGGTTGAAAAACAAAATGAAACAAATCGACAACAACAAAAAAACGGACTTCTTCCATCCCCAGAAGGACCCCAAACTCTTTGGTCGGTACCGAATCCCCAGAGAGTAAGACTCGTACATTTCCCATGAAGTCACCCGGCAATTTCACGACCATGTGTGACACGATATCCAGAGACAAAAACTTGAGCAAGAGCCTCACACTCGCCCTTTTTTCATATCCCGAAGTGTTCTCCTCATGGTCTGTAGATCAGTCCTGCCATACCTATGACCCAAAACATAAGCCGAGTTTGTGTTTTCAGACAACTGTCCAAACAGCTCTGGCCTACACACCCTACAGGCTCAGGGCCCTGGAGCCAAACCTGAGGACTGTACTTGCCCTCTCCAAGGGAATTGTATGTGCCCATTCCAATGGCCACAACCCTACTAATAGGATAACCTCCAAAGTCCCTGAGGCCATCCCAATAGTTGTGGCTTCCCAGGACAAACAGGGGCAATCTGAGCCCATCTGAGCACCTACCTGCACTCAGACCCGTAGACTGATGTCCCCAGAGGTACAAAGGAACGAACAGGCCCCTAGGCACTAATCGGATCCATTGCTTTGGTTTCCAGGAAACTCTCCTCAGAGGCCTGGATTTCAATACCAGCATATGGCTGTTTCTTGCATCACCCATCAGAACAAATCTCATCTACACATGGGAAACATGCACGTTGGAGCTGTGTCAAAGCCTCTGTTTAGGAGAACCCTTCAGGGCCCCAGGGCCACCGCTTCATTCCAAGGTCTCCATAGACACCAAAACATATTAGGACACATCCACAGGAGAGTCCATTTCCACTCAGCCTCCTCGGTTGCCCCCCACATCCAGCAAATCTAACCTGTCTTGTTGCTTGGAGACAATTGGAATGCGAGGTGGGCTACCCAGCCATCCATCCTTAGAACCCTGCTCGGAATCGTTGGCCTGGAGCCAACCAACAGGTCTCAATTGTCCTGCAGAAGAATCTTGGCAGTTTGGAGATTCTCACAACTCCCATCGTGGGAAAACCCCCATGTCCTCGTGATCCAACCCCCTTCGAGAAAGGGCCATCAGGGCAGAAAGTCCAACCTGAGCGATCGTCTGATCCTTGCCCTGACTTCAGATGCACGAGATCTCTATTGAGGTCTGTAGATTGTGCCTGCCATATCCTCACCCAGAAACCTAGGCCTAGCTTGGGTTCTCAGACTCCGTCCTCAGACTACTGGCCCACAAGCCCTCCAGTTGGGCAATCCAGAACTACAATGCCGCACTCTGCCTGCCCTACAGAAGTAAAACATTGCCCTCAGGGCTACCCCGAAACCCCAAATGAGGATCAACCTGCACGCCATTCGGCTGTACCCCAAACATATAGGCTGACCTGGGCAATATTTCCCCTTCTGACCCAGCCTGAGCCTGGACCTCCTGGTCCCACCCAGACAGCTGGCCGCACACTGAGCACATCGGACCCGCCATGGCCTTAGGTCGTCATCTCTTCCCAACTGCGGTTTTCAGGCTCCAGAACCTAGACCTTATCTCCAACCACTGCCCAGGGTTGAAAATGATGCAGAAATCAGAACTCTTTCCCCATGGCAAGAAACCTTGTGCTTGGCATGTTGTCCAACGTTCAGTGTAGTTGAAACAAGCGTGGCCCATGAGGCCCAGCCCATGCTTGCGGGCCACATTGGTCACAAACACACATTGTGACCCTCAGCCTGAGCCCAGTCCTCAGGTAAGGCCTCTCAGGGCCTATATGAAGAGACAGCATATTGGGCTTGCCATGCCCCTAGGCCCCAATTTTTAACCATAGTTCGGGTTGTCCCTTCACTCTTCCCCAGGGCTCTGCTTTGGAATTCCTCTTTTGGTGGGACACCTGAGGTAACAAACCTGAAAGGAGTCCTCCCATCCCACAGATTGACGAAAAACAATTGGGATCGGGCCAAATCCACAGAGAGGAAGATTCGTCCATGGCCCATGAGACCTCCCCAACATTCCACGGCCATCGCTGAAACAAAATCCAGAGACAAAAGCCTGAGCAAGCGACTAAGACTCGCTCATATTCATATCCTGTAGAGTTCTTCTCATGGTTTGTAGATCGGGCGTGCCATACCTATGTCCCCAAACTTAAGCTGAGTTTGTGTTTTCAGTCTTCTGTCCTCAAAGTCCTGGGCCACACTCCCTCCACGCTGGGGCCCCTGGAGCCACACATTAGGACTGACCCCACCCAATCCATGGGAATTCTGCCCATTCCATTGTCAAAAATCGTACAAATTAGGAGAACCCTCCAAAGTCCCTGAGGCCATCCCAATAGTGTAGGTCGCCCGGGACAAAAAAGGGCGGTTGATACCGGCTGAGCATCTACCTCCACTCATCTACCTCCACTCATACCAAGAAGATTGAACCAGACAGGACCCGAGGCCATTATCGGATCCATTCCTTTGGTTTACAGGCATGTCTCCTCAAAAGCCTGGATTCCAATACCAGCAGAGGGGATTTCCTGAGGCACCCATCAGAACAAAACTCGTCTCCACAAGGAAACTTGTGCATGGGAGCTATGCCAAAGCTTAGGAAAATACTTCAGGGTCCCGGTGCCACCTCCCCATTTCAAGGCCCTCATGGACACAAACACACGTTAGGACCCATCCTCTGAAAAGTGCATTTCAACTCAGCCACCACGGTTGCTCCCGCAGATCCATTAGATCTAAACTGTCTTGTTGCTAGGAGACAATTGGAAGGCGAGGCGGACTTCCCAGGCATCCATCCTCGAACGGTGCTCTGAAGTCATTCCATATGGGATGTCCTGGAGCTGTCCAACAGGTCTCAATTGTCCCGCAGAAGGAATCCTTGAAGGGGGCATCCCACATCTCCCAGCGTGGAAAACCTCCATGGCCTCGAGATTCCACTCCCTTCATGAAGGGGCCGTCATGCACAGAAACTCCAACCTGAGCCAACGTCGGATCCTCGCCCTGACTTCAGATGCATGAGATATTGGTTCACATCTGCAGGGTGTACCTGCCGTGCCCTCACCCTGAATCCGAAGTCTAGCTTGTGTTCTCAGACTTCCGTCCGCACTCTCCTGGCCTCGAAGCCCTCAAGTATGGCAATTCCGGACCGACAATGAAGCACTCTGCCTGCCCTCTAGAAAAAATATATTGCCTAATGAGCTGACCAGGCAGCTTAAATGAAGATAAACCTACACGGCACTCGAATGTACCCAAATTATATAGTCTAACCTGGGCACTAATGCACTGTCTGACACAACCTAAGCCCGGACCTGCTGACCAACACCCAGCCAGGTGATCGCGCCCTGAGCACATCAAACCCGCCCTGGCCTTAGGTCATCATCTCTTCCCTACCTCAGTTTTCAGGATTCAGAACCTAGACCTTATCTCCAATCACTGCCCACGGGGGACTGTGATGCAGAAATCAGAACACTTCCTGACCCATGGCAAGAAACCTTGTGGTTGGCATGTTGTCCAATGTTCAGTGTAGGAGAAAACAGCATTCACCCTGAGGCCCCGCCCATTCTTGAGTGCGACGAGAGCATAAACACGCATTGTGACCTCAGCGTGAGTCCTGTCCTCTAGTAAGTCCTCTCAGTGGCTGGACCATTAGATGTCATAATGGGCTTGACCTGTCCCTAGTCCCCAATTTTTAACCAGATTTCTGGTTGTAAAGTCGCCCCACCCCAGGGCTCTACTACGGAGTCCCTCATTTGCTGGGACATCTGAGGTTGAAAAACAAAATGAAACAAATCGACAACAACAAAAAAACGGACTTCTTCCATCCCCAGAAGGACCCCAAACTCTTTGGTCGGTACCGAATCCCCAGAGAGTAAGACTCGTACATTTCCCATGAAGTCACCCGGCAATTTCACGACCATGTGTGACACGATATCCAGAGACAAAAACTTGAGCAAGAGCCTCACACTCGCCCTTTTTTCATATCCCGAAGTGTTCTCCTCATGGTCTGTAGATCAGTCCTGCCATACCTATGACCCAAAACATAAGCCGAGTTTGTGTTTTCAGACAACTGTCCAAACAGCTCTGGCCTACACACCCTACAGGCTCAGGGCCCTGGAGCCAAACCTGAGGACTGTACTTGCCCTCTCCAAGGGAATTGTATGTGCCCATTCCAATGGCCACAACCCTACTAATAGGATAACCTCCAAAGTCCCTGAGGCCATCCCAATAGTTGTGGCTTCCCAGGACAAACAGGGGCAATCTGAGCCCATCTGAGCACCTACCTGCACTCAGACCCGTAGACTGATGTCCCCAGAGGTACAAAGGAACGAACAGGCCCCTAGGCACTAATCGGATCCATTGCTTTGGTTTCCAGGAAACTCTCCTCAGAGGCCTGGATTTCAATACCAGCATATGGCTGTTTCTTGCATCACCCATCAGAACAAATCTCATCTACACATGGGAAACATGCACGTTGGAGCTGTGTCAAAGCCTCTGTTTAGGAGAACCCTTCAGGGCCCCAGGGCCACCGCTTCATTCCAAGGTCTCCATAGACACCAAAACATATTAGGACACATCCACAGGAGAGTCCATTTCCACTCAGCCTCCTCGGTTGCCCCCCACATCCAGCAAATCTAACCTGTCTTGTTGCTTGGAGACAATTGGAATGCGAGGTGGGCTACCCAGCCATCCATCCTTAGAACCCTGCTCGGAATCGTTGGCCTGGAGCCAACCAACAGGTCTCAATTGTCCTGCAGAAGAATCTTGGCAGTTTGGAGATTCTCACAACTCCCATCGTGGGAAAACCCCCATGTCCTCGTGATCCAACCCCCTTCGAGAAAGGGCCATCAGGGCAGAAAGTCCAACCTGAGCGATCGTCTGATCCTTGCCCTGACTTCAGATGCACGAGATCTCTATTGAGGTCTGTAGATTGTGCCTGCCATATCCTCACCCAGAAACCTAGGCCTAGCTTGGGTTCTCAGACTCCGTCCTCAGACTACTGGCCCACAAGCCCTCCAGTTGGGCAATCCAGAACTACAATGCCGCACTCTGCCTGCCCTACAGAAGTAAAACATTGCCCTCAGGGCTACCCCGAAACCCCAAATGAGGATCAACCTGCACGCCATTCGGCTGTACCCCAAACATATAGGCTGACCTGGGCACTATTTCCCCTTCTGACCCAGTCTGAGCTGGACCTCCTGGTCCCAACCAGACAGCTGGCCGCACACTGAGCACATCGGACCCGCCATGGCCTTAGGTCGTCATCTCACCCCAACTGCGGTTTTCAGGCTCCAGAACCTAGACCTTATCTCCAACCATTGCCCAGGGTTGAAAATGATGCAGAAATCAGAACTCTTTCCCCATGGCAAGAAACCTTGTGCTTGGCATGTTGTCCAACGTTCAGTGTAGTTGAAACAAGCGTGGCCCATGAGGCCCAGCCCATGCTTGCGGGCCACATTGGTCACAAACACACATTGTGACCCTCAGCCTGAGCCCAGTCCTCAGGTAAGGCCTCTCAGGGCCTATATGAAGAGACAGCATATTGGGCTTGCCATGCCCCTAGGCCCCAATTTTTAACCATAGTTCGGGTTGTCCCTTCACTCTTCCCCAGGGCTCTGCTTTGGAATTCCTCTTTTGGTGGGACACCTGAGGTAACAAACCTGAAAGGAGTCCTCCCATCCCACAGATTGACGAAAAACAATTGGGATCGGGCCAAATCCACAGAGAGGAAGATTCGTCCATGGCCCATGAGACCTCCCCAACATTCCACGGCCATCGCTGAAACAAAATCCAGAGACAAAAGCCTGAGCAAGCGACTAAGACTCGCTCATATTCATATCCTGTAGAGTTCTTCTCATGGTTTGTAGATCGGGCGTGCCATACCTATGTCCCCAAACTTAAGCTGAGTTTGTGTTTTCAGTCTTCTGTCCTCAAAGTCCTGGGCCACACTCCCTCCACGCTGGGGCCCCTGGAGCCACACATTAGGACTGACCCCACCCAATCCATGGGAATTCTGCCCATTCCATTGTCAAAAATCGTACAAATTAGGAGAACCCTCCAAAGTCCCTGAGGCCATCCCAATAGTGTAGGTCGCCCGGGACAAAAAAGGGCGGTTGATACCGGCTGAGCATCTACCTCCACTCATCTACCTCCACTCATACCAAGAAGATTGAACCAGACAGGACCCGAGGCCATTATCGGATCCATTCCTTTGGTTTACAGGCATGTCTCCTCAAAAGCCTGGATTCCAATACCAGCAGAGGGGATTTCCTGAGGCACCCATCAGAACAAAACTCGTCTCCACAAGGAAACTTGTGCATGGGAGCTATGCCAAAGCTTAGGAAAATACTTCAGGGTCCCGGTGCCACCTCCCCATTTCAAGGCCCTCATGGACACAAACACACGTTAGGACCCATCCTCTGAAAAGTGCATTTCAACTCAGCCACCACGGTTGCTCCCGCAGATCCATTAGATCTAAACTGTCTTGTTGCTAGGAGACAATTGGAAGGCGAGGCGGACTTCCCAGGCATCCATCCTCGAACGGTGCTCTGAAGTCATTCCATATGGGATGTCCTGGAGCTGTCCAACAGGTCTCAATTGTCCCGCAGAAGGAATCCTTGAAGGGGGCATCCCACATCTCCCAGCGTGGAAAACCTCCATGGCCTCGAGATTCCACTCCCTTCATGAAGGGGCCGTCATGCACAGAAACTCCAACCTGAGCCAACGTCGGATCCTCGCCCTGACTTCAGATGCATGAGATATTGGTTCACATCTGCAGGGTGTACCTGCCGTGCCCTCACCCTGAATCCGAAGTCTAGCTTGTGTTCTCAGACTTCCGTCCGCACTCTCCTGGCCTCGAAGCCCTCAAGTATGGCAATTCCGGACCGACAATGAAGCACTCTGCCTGCCCTCTAGAAAAAATATATTGCCTAATGAGCTGACCAGGCAGCTTAAATGAAGATAAACCTACACGGCACTCGAATGTACCCAAATTATATAGTCTAACCTGGGCACTAATGCACTGTCTGACACAACCTAAGCCCGGACCTGCTGACCAACACCCAGCCAGGTGATCGCGCCCTGAGCACATCAAACCCGCCCTGGCCTTAGGTCATCATCTCTTCCCTACCTCAGTTTTCAGGATTCAGAACCTAGACCTTATCTCCAATCACTGCCCACGGGGGACTGTGATGCAGAAATCAGAACACTTCCTGACCCATGGCAAGAAACCTTGTGGTTGGCATGTTGTCCAATGTTCAGTGTAGGAGAAAACAGCATTCACCCTGAGGCCCCGCCCATTCTTGAGTGCGACGAGAGCATAAACACGCATTGTGACCTCAGCGTGAGTCCTGTCCTCTAGTAAGTCCTCTCAGTGGCTGGACCATTAGATGTCATAATGGGCTTGACCTGTCCCTAGTCCCCAATTTTTAACCAGATTTCTGGTTGTAAAGTCGCCCCACCCCAGGGCTCTACTACGGAGTCCCTCATTTGCTGGGACATCTGAGGTTGAAAAACAAAATGAAACAAATCGACAACAACAAAAAAACGGACTTCTTCCATCCCCAGAAGGACCCCAAACTCTTTGGTCGGTACCGAATCCCCAGAGAGTAAGACTCGTACATTTCCCATGAAGTCACCCGGCAATTTCACGACCATGTGTGACACGATATCCAGAGACAAAAACTTGAGCAAGAGCCTCACACTCGCCCTTTTTTCATATCCCGAAGTGTTCTCCTCATGGTCTGTAGATCAGTCCTGCCATACCTATGACCCAAAACATAAGCCGAGTTTGTGTTTTCAGACAACTGTCCAAACAGCTCTGGCCTACACACCCTACAGGCTCAGGGCCCTGGAGCCAAACCTGAGGACTGTACTTGCCCTCTCCAAGGGAATTGTATGTGCCCATTCCAATGGCCACAACCCTACTAATAGGATAACCTCCAAAGTCCCTGAGGCCATCCCAATAGTTGTGGCTTCCCAGGACAAACAGGGGCAATCTGAGCCCATCTGAGCACCTACCTGCACTCAGACCCGTAGACTGATGTCCCCAGAGGTACAAAGGAACGAACAGGCCCCTAGGCACTAATCGGATCCATTGCTTTGGTTTCCAGGAAACTCTCCTCAGAGGCCTGGATTTCAATACCAGCATATGGCTGTTTCTTGCATCACCCATCAGAACAAATCTCATCTACACATGGGAAACATGCACGTTGGAGCTGTGTCAAAGCCTCTGTTTAGGAGAACCCTTCAGGGCCCCAGGGCCACCGCTTCATTCCAAGGTCTCCATAGACACCAAAACATATTAGGACACATCCACAGGAGAGTCCATTTCCACTCAGCCTCCTCGGTTGCCCCCCACATCCAGCAAATCTAACCTGTCTTGTTGCTTGGAGACAATTGGAATGCGAGGTGGGCTACCCAGCCATCCATCCTTAGAACCCTGCTCGGAATCGTTGGCCTGGAGCCAACCAACAGGTCTCAATTGTCCTGCAGAAGAATCTTGGCAGTTTGGAGATTCTCACAACTCCCATCGTGGGAAAACCCCCATGTCCTCGTGATCCAACCCCCTTCGAGAAAGGGCCATCAGGGCAGAAAGTCCAACCTGAGCGATCGTCTGATCCTTGCCCTGACTTCAGTTGCACGAGATCTCTATTGAGGTCTGTAGATTGTGCCTGCCATATCCTCACCCAGAAACCTAGGCCTAGCTTGGGTTCTCAGACTCCGTCCTCAGACTACTGGCCCACAAGCCCTCCAGTTGGGCAATCCAGAACTACAATTCCGCACTCTGCCTGCCCTACAGAAGTCAAACATTGCCCTCAGGGCTACCCCGAAACCCCAAATGAGGATCAATCTGCACGCCATTCGGCTGTACCACAAACATATAGGCTGACCTGGGCACTATTTCCCCTTCTGACCCAGCCTGAGCCTGGACCTCCTGGTCCCACCCAGACAGCTGGCCGCACACTGAGCACATCAGACCCGCCATGGCCTTAGGTCGTCATCTCTTCCCAATTGCGGTTTTCAGGCTCCAGAACATAGACCTTATCTCCAACCACTGCCCAGGGTTGAAAATGATGCAGAAATCAGAACTCTTTCCCCATGGCAAGAAACCTTGTGCTTGGCATGTTGTCCAAAGTTCAGTGTAGTTGAAACAAGCGTGGCCCATGAGGCCCAGCCCATGCTTGCGGGCCACTTTGGTCACAAACACACATTGTACCCTCAGCCTGAGCCCAGTCCTCAGGTAAGGCCTCTCAGGGCCTATATGAAGAGACAGCATATTGGGCTTGCCATGCCCCTAGGCCCCAATTTTTAACCATAGTTCTGGGTGTCCCTTCACTCTTCCCCAGGGCTCTGCTTTGGAATTCCTCTTTTGGTGGGACAACAGAGTTTAACTAACCTGAAAGGAGTCCTCCCATCCCACAGATTGACGAAAAACAATTGGGATCGGGCCAAATCCACAGAGAGGAAGATTCTTCCATGGCACATGAGACCTCCCCAACATTCCACGGCAATCGCTGAAACAAAATCCAGAGACAAAAGCCTGAGCAAGCGACTCAGACTCGCTCATTCTTCATATCCTGTAGAGTTCTTCTCATGGTTTGTAGATCGGGCGTGCCATACCTACTTCCCCAAACTTAAGCTGAGTTTGTGTTTTCAGTCTTCTGTCCTCAAAGTCCTGGGCCACACTCCCTCCAGGCTGGGGCCCCTGGAGCCACACATTAGGACTGCCCCCACCAATCCATGGGAATTCTGCCCATTCCATTGTCAAAAATCGTACAAATTAGGAGAGCCCTCCAAATTCCCTGAGGCCATCCCAATAGTGTAGGTCGCCCGGGACAAAAAAGGGCGGTTGATAACAGATGAGCATCTACCTCCACTCATCTACCTCCACTCATACCAAGAAGATTGAACCAGACAGGACCCGAGGCCATTATCGGATCCATTGCGTTGGTTTACAGGCATGTCTCCTCAAAAGCCTGGTTTCCAATACCAGCAGAGGGGATTTCCTGAGGCACCCATCAGAACAAATCTCGTCTCCACAAGGAAACTTGTGCATGGGAGCTATGCCAAAGCTTAGGAGAATACGTCAGGGTCCCGGTGCCACCTCCCCATTCCAAGGCCCTCATGGACACAAACACACATTAGGACCCATCCTCTGGAAAGTACATTTCAACTCAGCCACCCCGGTTGCTCCCGCAGATTCATTAGATCTAAACTGTCTTGTTGCTAGGAGACAATTGGAAGGCGAGGCGGACTTCCCAGGCATCCATCCTCGAATGGTGCTCTGGAGTCATTCCATATGGGATGTCCTGGAGCTGTCCAACAGGTCTCAATTGTCCCGCAGAAGGAATCCTTGAAGGGGGCATCCCACATCTCCCATCGTGGAAAACCTCCATGACCTCGAGATTCCGCTCCCTTCATGAAGGGGCCGTCATGCACAGAAACTCCAACCTGAAGCAATGTCGGATCCTCGCCCTGACTTCAGATGCATGAGATATTGGTTCAGATCTGCAGGGGGTACCTGCCGTGCCCTCACCCTGAATCCGAAGTCTAGCTTGTGTTCTCAGACTTCCGTCCTCACTCTCCTGGCCCCGAAGCCCTCATGTTGGCAATTCCGGACCGACAATGAAGCACTCTGCCTGCCCTCTAGAAAAAATATATTGCCTAATGAGCTGACCAGGCAGCTTAATGAAGATAAACCTACACGGCACTCGAATGTACCCAAATTATATAGTCTAACCTGGGCACTAATGCACTGTCTGACACAACCTGAGCCCGGACCTGCTGACCAACACCCAGACAGCTGACCGCACCCTGAGCACATCAGACCCGCCATGGCCTAAGGTCATCATCTCTTCCCTACCTCAGTTTTCAGGCTTCAGAACCTAGACCTTATTTCCAATCACTGCCCACGGGTGACTGTGATGCAGAAATCAGAACTCTTCCTGACCCATGGCAAGAAACCTTGTGGTTGGCATGTTGTCCAACGTTCAGTGTAGGAGAAAACAGCATTCACCCTGAGGCCACGCCCATTCTTGAGTGCGACGAGAGCATAAACACGCATTGTGACCTCAGCGTGAGTCCTGTCCACTAGTAAGTCCTCTCAGTGGTTGGACCCTTAGATGTCATAATGGGCTTGACATGTCCCTAGTCCCCAATTTTTAACCAGATTTCTGGTTGTCAAGTCGCCCCACCCCAGGGCTCTACTCTGGAATCCCTCATTTGGTGGGACATCTGAGGTTGAAAAACAAAATGAAACAAATCGACAACAACAAAAAAACGGACTTCTTCCATCCCCAGAATGACCCCAAACTCTTTGATCGTGACCGAACCCCCAGAGAGTAAGACTCGTCCATTTCCCATGAAGTCACCCGGCAATTTCACGACCATGAGTGACACGATATCCAGAGACAAAAACTTGAGCAAGAGCCTCACACTCGCCCTTTTTTCATATCCCAAAGTGTTCTCCTCATGGTCTGTAGATCAGTCCTGCCATACCTATGACCCAAAACATAAGCCGAGTTTGTGTTTTCAGACAACTGTCCAAATAGCTCTGGCCTACACACCCTTCAGGCTCAGGGCCCTGGAGCCAAACCTGAGGACTGTTCTTGCCCTCTCCAAGGGAATTGTATGTGCCCATTTCAATGGCCACAACACTACTAGTAGGATAACCTCCAACGTCCCGGAGGCCATCCCAATAGTTGTGGCTTCCCAGGACAAACAGGGGCATTCTGAGCCCATCTGAGCACCTACCTGCCCTCAGACCCGTAGACTGATTTCCCCAGAGGTAAAAAGGAACGAACAGGCCCCTAGGCACTAATCGGATCCATTGCTTTGGTTTCCAGGCATCTCTCCTCAGAGGCCTGGATTTCAATACCAGCATATGGCTGTTTCTTGCCTCACCCATCAGAACAAATCTCATCTACACATGGGAAACATGCACGTTGGAACTGTGTCAAAGCCTCTGTTTAGGAGAACCCTTCAGGGCCCCAGGGCCACCGCTTCATTCCAAGGTCTCCATAGACACAAAAACATATTAGGACACATCCACAGGAGAGTCCATTTCCACTCAGCCTCCTCGGTTGCCCCCCACATCCAGCAGATCTAACCTGTCTTGTTGCTTGGAGAAAATTGGAATGCGAGGTGGGCTACCCAGCCATCCATCCTTAGAACCCTGCTCGGAATCGTTGGCCTGGAGCCAACCAACAGGTCTCAATTGTCCTGCAGAAGAATCTTTGCAGTTTGGAGCTTGTCACAACTCCCATCGTGGGAAAACCCCCATGTCCTCGTGTCCCAACCCCCTTCAAGAAAGGGCCATCAGGGCAGAAAGTCCAACCTGAGCGATCGTCTGATCCTTGCCCTGACTTCAGATGCACGAGATCTCTATTGATGTCTGTAGATTGTGCCTGCCATATCCTCACCCAGAAACCTAGGCCTAGCTTGGGTTCTCAGACTCCGTCCTCAGACTACTGGCCCACAAGCCCTCCAGTTTGGCAATCCAGAACAAAAATGCCGCACTCTGCCTGCCCTACAGAATAAAACATTGCCCTCAGGGCTAACCCGAAACCACAAATGAGGATCAACCTGCACGCCATTCGGCTGTACCCCAAACATATAGGCTGACCTGGGCACTATTTCCCCTTCTGACCCACCCTGAGCCTGGACCTCCTGGTCCCACCCAGACAGCTGGCCGCACACTGAGCACATCGGACCCGCCATGGCCTTAGGTCGTCATATCTTCCCAACTGCGGTTTTCAGGCTCCAGAACATAGACCTTATCTCCAACCACTGCCCAGGGTTGAAAATGATGCAGAAATCAGAACTCTTTCCCCATGGCAAGAAACCTTGTGCTTGGCATGTTGTCCAACGTTCAGTGTAGTTGAAACAAGCGTGGCCCATGAGGCCCAGCCCATGCTTGCGGGCCACATTGGTCACAAACACACATTGTGACCCTCAGCCTGAGCCCAGTCCTCAGGTAAGGCCTCTCAGGGCCTATATGAAGAGACAGCATATTGGGCTTGCCATGCCCCTAGGCCCCTATTTTTAACCATAGTTCGGGGTGTCCCTTCACTCTTCCCCAGGGCTCTGCTTTGGAATTCCTCTTTTGGTGGGACACCTGAGGTAACAAACCTGAAAGGAGTCCTCCCATCCCACAGATTGACGAAAAACAATTGGGATCGGGCCAAATCCACAGAGAGGAAGATTCGTCCATGGCCCATGAGACCTCCCCAACATTCCACGGCCATCGCTGAAACAAAATCCAGAGACAAACCCTGAGCAAGCGACTCAGACTCGCTCATTCTTCATATCCTGAAGAGTTCTTCTCATGGTTTGTAGATCGGGCGTGCCATACCTACGTCCCCAAACTTAAGCTGAGTTTGTGTTTTCAGTCTTCTGTCCTCAAAGTCCTGGGCCACACTCCCTCCAGGCTGGGGCCCCTGGAGCCACACATTAGGACTGCCCCCACCCAATCCATGGGAATTCTGCCCATTCCATTGTCAAAAATCGTACAAATTAGGAGAACCCTCCAAAGTCCATGAGGCCATCCCAATAGTGTAGGTCGCCCGGGACAAAAAAGGGCGGTTGATACCGGCTGAGCATCTACCTCCACTCATCTACCTCCACTCATACCAAGAAGATTGAACCAGACAGGACCCGAGGCCATTATCAGATCCATTGCTTTGGTTTACAGGCATGTCTCCTCAAGCCTGGATTCCAATACCAGCAGAGGGGATTTCCTGAGGCACCCATCAGAAAAAATCTCGTCTCCACAAGGAAACTTGTGCATGGGAGCTATGCCAAAGCTTAGGAGAATACTTCAGGGTCCCGGTGCCACCTCCCCATACCAAGGCCCTCATGGACACAAACACACGTTAGGACCCATCCTCTGGAAAGTGCATTTCAACTCAGCCACCCCGGGTGCTCCCGCAGATCCATTAGATCTAAACTGTCTTGTTGCTAGGAGACAATTGGAAGGCGAGGCAGACTTCCCAGGCATCCATCCTCGAACGGTGCTCTGGAGTCATTCCATATGGGATGTCCTGGAGCTGTCCAACAGGTCTCAATTGTCCCGCAGAAGGAATCCTTGAAGGGGGCATCCCACATCTCCCAGCGTGGAAAACCTCCATGGCCTCGAGATTCCGCTCCCTTCATGAAGGGGCCGTCATGCACAGAAACTCCAACCTGAGCCAACGTCGGATCCTCGCCCTGACTTCAGATGCATGAGATATTGGTTCAGATCTGCAGGGCATACCTGCCGTGCCCTCACCTGAATCCGAAGTCTAGCTTGTGTTCTCAGACTTCCGTCCGCACTCTCCTGGCCCCGAAGCCCTCAATTATGGCAATTCCGGACCGACAATGAAGCACTCTGCCTGCCCTCTAGAAAAAAAATATTACATAATGAGCTGACCAGGCAGCTTAAATGAAGATAAACCTACACGGCACTCGAATGTACCCAAATTATATAGTCTAACCTGGGCAGTAATGCACTGTCTGACACAACTTGAGCCCGGACCTGCTGACCAACACCGGCCAGGTGACCGCGCCCTGAGCACATCAAACACGCCCTGGCCTTAGGTCATCATCTCTTCCCTACCTCAGTTTTCAGGCTTCAGAACCTAGACCTTATCTCCAATCACTGCCCACGGGGGACATTGATGCAGAAATCAGAACTCTTCCTGACCCATGGCAAGAAACCTTGTGGTTGGCATGTTGTCCAACGTTCAGTGTAGGAGAAAACAGCATTCACCCTGAGGCCCCGCCCATTCCTGAGTGCGACGAGAGCATAAACACGCATTGTGACCTCAGCGTGAGTCCTGTCCTCTAGTAAGTCCTCTCAGTGGCTGGACCATTAGATGTCATAATGGGCTTGACATGTCCCTAGTCCCCAATTTTTAACCAGATTTCTGGTTGTCCAGTCGCCCCACCTCAGGGCTCTACGCTGGAATTCCTCATTTGGTGGGACATCTGAGGTTGAAAAACAAAATGAAACAAATCGACAACAACAAAAAAACGGACTTCTTCCATCCCCAGAATGACCCCAAACTCTTTGGACGGGACCGAACCCCCAGAGAGTAAGACTCGTCCATTTCCCATGAAGTCACCCGGCAATTTCACGACCATGAGTGACACGATATCCAGAGACAAAAACTTGAGCAAGAGATCACACTCGCCCTTTTTTCATATCCTGAAGTGTTCTCCTTATGGTCTGTAGATCAGTCCTGCCATACCTATGACCCAAAACATAAGCCGAGTTTGTGTTTTCAGACAACTGTCCAAACAGCTCTGGCCTACACACCCTACAGGCTCAGGGCCCTGGAGCCAAACCTGAGGACTGTACTTGCCCTCTCCAAGGGAATTATATGTGCCCATTCCAATGGCCACAACCCTACTAATAGGATAACCTCCAAAGTCCCTGAGGCCATCCCAATAGTTGTGGCTTCCCAGGACAAACAGGGGCAATCTGAGCCCATCTGAGCACCTACCTGCACTCAGACCCGTAGACTGATGTCCCCAGAGGTAAAAAGGAACGAACAGGCCCCAAGGCACTAATCGGATCCATTGCTTTGGTTTCCAGGCATCTCTCCTCAGAGGCCTGGATTTCAATACCAGCATATGGCTGTTTCTTGACTCACCCATCAGAACAAATCTCATCTACACATGGGAAACATGCACGTTGGAGCTGTGTCAAAGCCTCTGTTTAGGAGAACCCTTCAGGGCCCCAGGGCCACCGCTTCATTCCAAGGTCTCCATAGACACAAAAACATATTAGGACACATCCACAGGAGAGTCCATTTCAACTCAGCCTCCTCGGTTGCCCCCCACATCCAGCAAATCTAACCTGTCTTGTTGTTTGGAGACAATTGGAATGCGAGGTGGTCTACCCAGCCATCCATCCTTAGAACCCTGCTCGGAATCGTTGGCCTGGAGCCAACCAACAGGTCTCAATTGTCCTGCAGAAGAATCTTTGCAGTTTGGAGCTTGTCACAACTCCCATCGTGGGAAAACCCCCATGTCCTCGTGATCCAACCCCCTTCAAGAAAGGGCTATCAGGGCAGAAAGTCCAAACTGAGCGATCGTCTGATCCTTGCCCTGACTTCAGATGCACGAGATCTCTATTGAGGTCTGTAGATTGTGCCTGCCATATCCTCACCCAGAAACCTAGGCCTAGCTTGGGTTCTCAGACTCCGTCCTCAGACTACTGGCCCACAAGCCCTCCAGTTGGGCAATCCAGAACTACAATGCCGCACTCTGCCTGCCCTACAGAAGTAAAACATTGCCCTCAGGGCTACCCCGAAACCCCAAATGAGGATCAACCTGCACGCCATTCGGCTGTACCCCAAACATATAGGCTGACCTGGGCAATATTTCCCCTTCTGACCCAGCCTGAGCCTGTACCTCCTGGTCCCACCCAGACAGCTGGCCGCACACTGAGCACATCGGACCCGCCATGGCCTTAGGTCGTCATCTCTTCCCAACTGCGGTTTTCAGGCTCCAGAACCTAGACCTTATCTCCAACCACTGCCCAGGGTTGAAAATGATGCAGAAATCAGAACTCTTTCCCCATGGCAAGAAACCTTGTGCTTGGCATGTTGTCCAACGTTCAGTGTAGTTGAAACAAGCGTGGCCCATGAGGCCCAGCCCATGCTTGCGGGCCACATTGGTCACAAACACACATTGTGACCCTCAGCCTGAGCCCAGTCCTCAGGTAAGGCCTCTCAGGGCCTATATGAAGAGACAGCATATTGGGCTTGCCATGCCCCTAGGCCCCAATTTTTAACCATAGTTCGGGTTGTCCCTTCACTCTTCCCCAGGGCTCTGCTTTGGAATTCCTCTTTTGGTGGGACACCTGAGGTAACAAACCTGAAAGGAGTCCTCCCATCCCACAGATTGACGAAAAACAATTGGGATCGGGCCAAATCCACAGAGAGGAAGATTCGTCCATGGCCCATGAGACCTCCCCAACATTCCACGGCCATCGCTGAAACAAAATCCAGAGACAAAAGCCTGAGCAAGCGACTAAGACTCGCTCATATTCATATCCTGTAGAGTTCTTCTCATGGTTTGTAGATCGGGCGTGCCATACCTATGTCCCCAAACTTAAGCTGAGTTTGTGTTTTCAGTCTTCTGTCCTCAAAGTCCTGGGCCACACTCCCTCCACGCTGGGGCCCCTGGAGCCACACATTAGGACTGACCCCACCCAATCCATGGGAATTCTGCCCATTCCATTGTCAAAAATCGTACAAATTAGGAGAACCCTCCAAAGTCCCTGAGGCCATCCCAATAGTGTAGGTCGCCCGGGACAAAAAAGGGCGGTTGATACCGGCTGAGCATCTACCTCCACTCATCTACCTCCACTCATACCAAGAAGATTGAACCAGACAGGACCCGAGGCCATTATCGGATCCATTCCTTTGGTTTACAGGCATGTCTCCTCAAAAGCCTGGATTCCAATACCAGCAGAGGGGATTTCCTGAGGCACCCATCAGAACAAAACTCGTCTCCACAAGGAAACTTGTGCATGGGAGCTATGCCAAAGCTTAGGAAAATACTTCAGGGTCCCGGTGCCACCTCCCCATTTCAAGGCCCTCATGGACACAAACACACGTTAGGACCCATCCTCTGAAAAGTGCATTTCAACTCAGCCACCACGGTTGCTCCCGCAGATCCATTAGATCTAAACTGTCTTGTTGCTAGGAGACAATTGGAAGGCGAGGCGGACTTCCCAGGCATCCATCCTCGAACGGTGCTCTGAAGTCATTCCATATGGGATGTCCTGGAGCTGTCCAACAGGTCTCAATTGTCCCGCAGAAGGAATCCTTGAAGGGGGCATCCCACATCTCCCAGCGTGGAAAACCTCCATGGCCTCGAGATTCCACTCCCTTCATGAAGGGGCCGTCATGCACAGAAACTCCAACCTGAGCCAACGTCGGATCCTCGCCCTGACTTCAGATGCATGAGATATTGGTTCACATCTGCAGGGTGTACCTGCCGTGCCCTCACCCTGAATCCGAAGTCTAGCTTGTGTTCTCAGACTTCCGTCCGCACTCTCCTGGCCTCGAAGCCCTCAAGTATGGCAATTCCGGACCGACAATGAAGCACTCTGCCTGCCCTCTAGAAAAAATATATTGCCTAATGAGCTGACCAGGCAGCTTAAATGAAGATAAACCTACACGGCACTCGAATGTACCCAAATTATATAGTCTAACCTGGGCACTAATGCACTGTCTGACACAACCTAAGCCCGGACCTGCTGACCAACACCCAGCCAGGTGATCGCGCCCTGAGCACATCAAACCCACCCTGGCCTTAGGTCATCATCTCTTCCCTACCTCAGTTTTCAGGATTCAGAACCTAGACCTTATCTCCAATCACTGCCCACAGGTGACTGTGATGCAGAAATCAGAACTCTTCCTGACCCATGGCAAGAAACCTTGTGGTTGGCATGTTGTCCAATGTTCAGTGTAGGAGAAAACAGCATTCACCCTGAGGCCCCGCCCATTCTTGAGTGCGACGAGAGCATAAACACGCATTGTGACCTCAGCGTGAGTCCTGTCCTCTAGTAAGTCCTCTCAGTGGCTGGACCATTAGATGTCATAATGGGCTTGACCTGTCCCTAGTCCCCAATTTTTAACCAGATTTCTGGTTGTAAAGTCGCCCCACCCCAGGGCTCTACTACGGAGTCCCTCATTTGCTGGGACATCTGAGGTTGAAAAACAAAATGAAACAAATCGACAACAACAAAAAAACGGACTTCTTCCATCCCCAGAAGGACCCCAAACTCTTTGGTCGGTACCGAATCCCCAGAGAGTAAGACTCGTACATTTCCCATGAAGTCACCCGGCAATTTCACGACCATGTGTGACACGATATCCAGAGACAAAAACTTGAGCAAGAGCCTCACACTCGCCCTTTTTTCATATCGCGAAGTGTTCTCCTCATGGTCTGTAGATCAGTCCTGCCATACCTATGACCCAAAACATAAGCCGAGTTTGTGTTTTCAGACAACTGTCCAAACAGCTCTGGCCTACACACCCTACAGGCTCAGGGCCCTGGAGCCAAACCTGAGGACTGTACTTGCCCTCTCCAAGGGAATTGTATGTGCCCATTCCAATGGCCACAACCCTACTAATAGGATAACCTCCAAAGTCCCTGAGGCCATCCCAATAGTTGTGGCTTCCCAGGACAAACAGGGGCAATCTGAGCCCATCTGAGCACCTACCTGCACTCAGACCCGTAGACTGATGTCCCCAGAGGTACAAAGGAACGAACAGGCCCCTAGGCACTAATCGGATCCATTGCTTTGGTTTCCAGGAAACTCTCCTCAGAGGCCTGGATTTCAATACCAGCATATGGCTGTTTCTTGCCTCACCCATCAGAACAAATCTCATCTACACATGGGAAACATGCACGTTGGAGCTGTGTCAAAGCCTCTGTTTAGGAGAACCCTTCAGGGCCCCAGGGCCACCGCTTCATTCCAAGGTCTCCATAGACACCAAAACATATTAGGACACATCCACAGGAGAGTCCATTTCCACTCAGCCTCCTCGGTTGCCCCCCACATCCAGCAAATCTAACCTGTCTTGTTGCTTGGAGACAATTGGAATGCGAGGTGGGCTACCCAGCCATCCATCCTTAGAACCCTGCTCGGAATCGTTGGCCTGGAGCCAACCAACAGGTCTCAATTGTCCTGCAGAAGAATCTTTGCAGTTTGGAGCTTGTCACAACTCCCATCGTGGGAAAACCCCCATGTCCTCGTGTCCCAACCCCCTTCAAGAAAGGGCCATCAGGGCAGAAAGTCCAACCTGAGCGATCGTCTGATCCTTGCCCTGACTTCAGATGCACGAGATCTCTATTGAGGTCTGTAGATTGTGCCTGCCATATCCTCACCCAGAAACCTAGGCCTAGCTTGGGTTCTCAGACTCCGTCCTCAGACTACTGGCCCACAAGCCCTCCAGTTGGGCAATCCAGAACTACAATGCCGCACTCTGCCTGCCCTACAGAAGTAAAACATTGCCCTCAGGGCTACCCCGAAACCCCAAATGAGGATCAACCTGCACGCCATTCGGCTGTACCCCAAACATATAGGCTGACCTGGGCAATATTTCCCCTTCTGACCCAGCCTGAGCCTGGACCTCCTGGTCCCACCCAGACAGCTGGCCGCACACTGAGCACATCGGACCCGCCATGGCCTTAGGTCGTCATCTCTTCCCAACTGTGGTTTTCAGGCTCCAGAACCTAGACCTTATCTCCAACCACTGCCCAGGGTTGAAAATGATGCAGAAATCAGAACTCTTTCCCCATGGCAAGAAACCTTGTGCTTGGCATGTTGTCCAACGTTCAGTGTAGTTGAAACAAGCGTGGCCCATGAGGCCCAGCCCATGCTTGCGGGCCACATTGGTCACAAACACACATTGTGACCCTCAGCCTGAGCCCAGTCCTCAGGTAAGGCCTCTCAGTGCCTATATGAAGAGACAGCATATTGGGCTTGCCATGCCCCTAGGCCCCAATTTTTAACCATAGTTCGGGTTGTCCCTTCACTCTTCCCCAGGGCTCTGCTTTGGAATTCCTCTTTTGGTGGGACACCTGAGGTAACAAACCTGAAAGGAGTCCTCCCATCCCACAGATTGACGAAAAACAATTGGGATCGGGCCAAATCCACAGAGAGGAAGATTCGTCCATGGCCCATGAGACCTCCCCAACATTCCACGGCCATCGCTGAAACAAAATCCAGAGACAAAAGCCTGAGCAAGCGACTAAGACTCGCTCATATTCATATCCTGTAGAGTTCTTCTCATGGTTTGTAGATCGGGCGTGCCATACCTATGTCCCCAAACTTAAGCTGAGTTTGTGTTTTCAGTCTTCTGTCCTCAAAGTCCTGGGCCACACTCCCTCCACGCTGGGGCCCCTGGAGCCACACATTAGGACTGACCCCACCCAATCCATTGCAATTCTGCCCATTCCATTGTCAAAAATCGTACAAATTAGGAGAACCCTCCAAAGTCCCTGAGGCCATCCCAATAGTGTAGGTCGCCCGGGACAAAAAAGGGCGGTAGATACCGGCTGAGCATCTACCTCCACTCATCTACCTCCACTCATACCAAGAAGATTGAACCAGACAGGACCCGAGGCCATTATCGGATCCATTGCGTTGGTTTTCAGGCATGTCTCCTCAAAAGCCTGGTTTCCAATACCAGCAGAGGGGATTTCCAGAGGCACCCATCAGAACAAATCTCGTCTCCACAAGGAAACTTGTGCATGGGAGCTATGCCAAAGCTTAGGAAAATACTTCAGGGTCCCGGTGCCACCTCCCCATTTCAAGGCCCTCATGGACACAAACACACGTTAGGACCCATCCTCTGAAAAGTGCATTTCAACTCAGCCACCACGGTTGCTCCCGCAGATCCATTAGATCTAAACTGTCTTGTTGCTAGGAGACAATTGGAAGGCGAGGCGGACTTCCCAGGCATCCATCCTCGAACGGTGCTCTGAAGTCATTCCATATGGGATGTCCTGGAGCTGTCCAACAGGTCTCAATTGTCCCGCAGAAGGAATCCTTGAAGGGGGCATCCCACATCTCCCAGCGTGGAAAACCTCCATGGCCTCGAGATTCCACTCCCTTCATGAAGGGGCCGTCATGCACAGAAACTCCAACCTGAGCCAACGTCGGATCCTCGCCCTGACTTCAGATGCATGAGATATTGGTTCACATCTGCAGGGTGTACCTGCCGTGCCCTCACCCTGAATCCGAAGTCTAGCTTGTGTTCTCAGACTTCCGTCCGCACTCTCCTGGCCTCGAAGCCCTCAAGTATGGCAATTCCGGACCGACAATGAAGCACTCTGCCTGCCCTCTAGAAAAAATATATTGCCTAATGAGCTGACCAGGCAGCTTAAATGAAGATAAACCTACACGGCACTCGAATGTACCCAAATTATATAGTCTAACCTGGGCACTAATGCACTGTCTGACACAACCTAAGCCCGGACCTGCTGACCAACACCCAGCCAGGTGATCGCGCCCTGAGCACATCAAACCCGCCCTGGCCTTAGGTCATCATCTCTTCCCTACCTCAGTTTTCAGGATTCAGAACCTAGACCTTATCTCCAATCACTGCCCACGGGGGACTGTGATGCAGAAATCAGAACTCTTCCTGACCCATGGCAAGAAACCTTGTGGTTGGCATGTTGTCCAATGTTCAGTGTAGGAGAAAACAGCATTCACCCTGAGGCCCCGCCCATTCTTGAGTGCGACGAGAGCATAAACACGCATTGTGACCTCAGCGTGAGTCCTGTCCTCTAGTAAGTCCTCTCAGTGGCTGGACCATTAGATGTCATAATGGGCTTGACCTGTCCCTAGTCCCCAATTTTTAACCAGATTTCTGGTTGTAAAGTCGCCCCACCCCAGGGCTCTACTACGGAGTCCCTCATTTGCTGGGACATCTGAGGTTGAAAAACAAAATGAAACAAATCGACAACAACAAAAAAACGGACTTCTTCCATCCCCAGAAGGACCCCAAACTCTTTGGTCGGTACCGAATCCCCAGAGAGTAAGACTCGTACATTTCCCATGAAGTCACCCGGCAATTTCACGACCATGTGTGACACGATATCCAGAGACAAAAACTTGAGCAAGAGCCTCACACTCGCCCTTTTTTCATATCCCGAAGTGTTCTCCTCATGGTCTGTAGATCAGTCCTGCCATACCTATGACCCAAAACATAAGCCGAGTTTGTGTTTTCAGACAACTGTCCAAACAGCTCTGGCCTACACACCCTACAGGCTCAGGGCCCTGGAGCCAAACCTGAGGACTGTACTTGCCCTCTCCAAGGGAATTGTATGTGCCCATTCCAATGGCCACAACCCTACTAGTAGGATAACCTCCAAAGTCCCTGAGGCCATCCCAATAGTTGTGGCTTCCCAGGACAAACAGGGGCAATCTGAGCCCATCTGAGCACCTACCTGCACTCAGACCCGTAGACTGATGTCCCCAGAGGTACAAAGGAACGAACAGGCCCCTAGGCACTAATCGGATCCATTGCTTTGGTTTCCAGGAAACTCTCCTCAGAGGCCTGGATTTCAATACCAGCATATGGCTGTTTCTTGCCTCACCCATCAGAACAAATCTCATCTACACATGGGAAACATGCACGTTGGAGCTGTGTCAAAGCCTCTGTTTAGGAGAACCCTTCAGGGCCCCAGGGCCACCGCTTCATTCCAAGGTCTCCATAGACACCAAAACATATTAGGACACATCCACAGGAGAGTCCATTTCCACTCAGCCTCCTCGGTTGCCCCCCACATCCAGCAAATCTAACCTGTCTTGTTGCTTGGAGACAATTGGAATGCGAGGTGGGCTACCCAGCCATCCATCCTTAGAACCCTGCTCGGAATCGTTGGCCTGGAGCCAACCAACAGGTCTCAATTGTCCTGCAGAAGAATCTTGGCAGTTTGGAGATTCTCACAACTCCCATCGTGGGAAAACCCCCATGTCCTCGTGATCCAACCCCCTTCGAGAAAGGGCCATCAGGGCAGAAAGTCCAACCTGAGCGATCGTCTGATCCTTGCCCTGACTTCAGTTGCACGAGATCTCTATTGATGTCTGTAGATTGTGCCTGCCATATCCTCACCCAGAAACCTAGGCCTAGCTTGGGTTCTCAGACTCCGTCCTCAGACTACTGGCCCACAAGCCCTCCAGTTGGGCAATCCAGAACTACAATTCCGCACTCTGCCTGCCCTACAGAAGTCAAACATTGCCCTCAGGGCTACCCCGAAACCCCAAATGAGGATCAACCTGCACGCCATTCGGCTGTACCACAAACATATAGGCTGACCTGGGCACTATTTCCCCTTCTGACCCAGCCTGAGCCTGGACCTCCTGGTCCCACCCAGACAGCTGGCCGCACACTGAGCACATCAGACCCGCCATGGCCTTAGGTCGTCATCTCTTCCCAATTGCGGTTTTCAGGCTCCAGAACATAGACCTTATCTCCAACCACTGCCCAGGGTTGAAAATGATGCAGAAATCAGAACTCTTTCCCCATGGCAAGAAACCTTGTGCTTGGCATGTTGTCCAAAGTTCAGTGTAGTTGAAACAAGCGTGGCCCATGAGGCCCAGCCCATGCTTGCGGGCCACATTGGTCACAAACACACATTGTACCCTCAGCCTGAGCCCAGTCCTCATGTAAGGCCTCTCAGGGCCTATATGAAGAGACAGCATATTGGGCTTGCCATGCCCCTAGGCCCCAATTTTTAACCATAGTTCGGGGTGTCCCTTCACTCTTCCCCAGGGCTCTGCTTTGGAATTCCTCTTTTGGTGGGACAACAGAGTTTAACAAACCTGAAAGGAGGCCTCACATCCTAGATTGACGAAAAACAATTGGGATCGGGCCAAATCCACAGAGAGGAAGATTCTTCCATGGCACATGAGACCTCCCCAACATTCCACGGCCATCGCTGAAACAAAATCCAGAGACAAAAGCCTGAGCAAGCGACTCAGACTCGCTCATTCTTCATATCCTGAAGAGTTCTTCTCATGGTTTGTAGATCGGGCGTGCCATACCTACGTCCCCAAACTTAAGCTGAGTTTGTGTTTTCAGTATTCTGTCCTCAAAGTCCTGGGCCACACTCCCTCCAGGCTGGGGCCCCTGGAGCCACACATTAGGACTGCCCCCACCAATCCATGGGAATTCTGCCCATTCCATTGTCAAAAATCGTACAAATTAGGAGAGCCCTCCAAATTCCCTGAGGCCATCCCAATAGTGTAGGTCGCCCGGGACAAAAAAGGGCGGTTGATAACAGATGAGCATCTACCTCCACTCATCTACCTCCACTCATACCAAGAAGATTGAACCAGACAGGACCCGAGGCCATTATCGGATCCATTGCGTTGGTTTACAGGCATGTCTCCTCAAAAGCCTGGTTTCCAATACCAGCAGAGGGGATTTCCTGAGGCACCCATCAGAACAAATCTCGTCTCCACAAGGAAACTTGTGCATGGGAGCTATGCCAAAGCTTAGGAGAATACTTCAGGGTCCCGGTGCCACCTCCCCATTCCAAGGCCCTCATGGACACAAACACACATTAGGACCCATCCTCTGGAAAGTACATTTCAACTCAGCCACCCCGGTTGCTCCCGCAGATCCATTAGATCTAAACTGTCTTGTTGCTAGGAGACAATTGGAAGGCGAGGCGGACTACCCAGGCATCCATCCTCGAATGGTGCTCTGGAGTCATTCCATATGGGATGTCCTGGAGCTGTCCAACAGGTCTCAATTGTCCCGCAGAAGGAATCCTTGAAGGGGGCATCCCACATCTCCCATCGTGGAAAACCTCCATGACCTCGAGATTCCGCTCCCTTCATGAAGGGGCCGTCATGCACAGAAACTCCAACCTGAAGCAATGTCGGATCCTCGCCCTGACTTCAGCCATGAGATATTGGTTCAGATCTGCAGGGGGTACCTGCAGTGCCCTCACCCTGAATCCGAAGTCTAGCTTGTGTTCTCAGACTTCCGTCCTCACTCTCCTGGCCCCGAAGCCCTCATGTTTGGCAATTCCGGACCGACAATGAAGCACTCTGCCTGCCCTCTAGAAAAAATATATTGCCTAATGAGCTGACCAGGCAGCTTAATGAAGATAAACCTACACGGCACTCGAATGTACCCAAATTATATAGTCTAACCTGGGCACTAATGCACTGTCTGACACAACCTGAGCCCGGACCTGCTGACCAACACCCAGACAGCTGACCGCACCCTGAGCACATCAGACCCGCCCTGGCCTAAGGTCATCATCTCTTCCCTACCTCAGTTTTCAGGCTTCAGAACCTAGACCTTATTTCCAATCACTGCCCACGGGTGACTGTGATGCAGAAATCAGAACTCTTCCTGACCCATGGCAAGAAACCTTGTGGTTGGCATGTTGTCCAACGTTCAGTGTAGGAGAAAACAGCATTCACCCTGAGGCCACGCCCATTCTTGAGTGCGACGAGAGCATAAACACGCATTGTGACCTCAGCGTGAGTCCTGTCCACTAGTAAGTCCTCTCAGTGGTTGGACCCTTAGATGTCATAATGGGCTTGACATGTCCCTAGTCCCCAATTTTTAACCAGATTTCTGGTTGTCCAGTCGCCCCACCCCAGGGCTCTACTCTGGAATCCCTCATTTGGTGGGACATCTGAGGTTGAAAAACAAAATGAAACAAATCGACAACAACAAAAAAACGGACTTCTTCCATCCCCAGAATGACCCCAAACTCTTTGATCGTGACCGAACCCCCAGAGAGTAAGACTCGTCCATTTCCCATGAAGTCACCCGGCAATTTCACGACCATGAGTG
Organism: Mustela nivalis; assembly: GCF_964662115.1. Classification (NCBI taxonomy): domain Eukaryota; kingdom Metazoa; phylum Chordata; class Mammalia; order Carnivora; family Mustelidae; genus Mustela; species Mustela nivalis. The sequence goes on from NW_028136496.1 coordinate 1,481,894, forward strand.
ACACGATATCCAGAGACAAAAACTTGAGCAAGAGCCTCACACTCGCCCTTTTTTCATATCCCAAAGTGTTCTCCTCATGGTCTGTAGATCAGTCCTGCCATACCTATGACCCAAAACATAAGCCGAGTTTGTGTTTTCAGACAACTGTCCAAACAGCTCTGGCCTACACACCCTTCAGGCTCAGGGCCCTGGAGCCAAACCTGAGGACTGTTCTTGCCCTCTCCAAGGGAATTGTATGTGCCCATTTCAATGGCCACAACACTACTAGTAGGATAACCTCCAACGTCCCGGAGGCCATCCCAATACTTGTGGCTTCCCAGGACAAACAGGGGCATTCTGAGCCCATCTGAGCACCTACCTGCCCTCAGACCCGTAGACTGATTTCCCCAGAGGTAAAAAGGAACGAACAGGCCCCTAGGCACTAATCGGATCCATTGCTTTGGTTTCCAGGCATCTCTCCTCAGAGGCCTGGATTTCAATACCAGCATATGGCTGTTTCTTGCCTCACCCATCAGAACAAATCTCATCTACACATGGGAAACATGCACGTTGGAACTGTGTCAAAGCCTCTGTTTAGGAGAACCCTTCAGGGCCCCAGGGCCACCGCTTCATTCCAAGGTCTCCATAGACACAAAAACATATTAGGACACATCCACAGGAGAGTCCATTTCCACTCAGCCTCCTCGGTTGCCCCCCACATCCAGCAGATCTAACCTGTCTTGTTGCTTGGAGACAATTGGAATGCGAGGTGGGCTACCCAGCCATCCATCCTTAGAACCCTGCTCGGAATCGTTGGCCTGGAGCCAACCAACAGGTCTCAATTGTCCTGCAGAAGAATCTTTGCAGTTTGGAGCTTCTCACAACTCCCATCGTGGGAAAACCCCCATGTCCTTGTGATCCAACCCCCTTCAAGAAAGGGCCATCAGGGCAGAAAGTCCAACCTGAGCGATCGTCTGATCCTTGCCCTGACTTCAGATGCACGAGATCTCTATTGATGTCTGTAGATTGTGCCTGCCATATCCTCACCCAGAAACCTAGGCCTAGCTTGGGTTCTCAGACTCCGTCCTCAGACTACTGGCCCACAAGCCCTCCAGTTTGGCAATCCAGAACAAAAATGCCGCACTCTGCCTGCCCTACAGAATAAAACATTGCCCTCAGGGCTAACCCGAAACCACAAATGAGGATCAACCTGCACGCCATTCGGCTGTACCCCAAACATATAGGCTGACCTGGGCACTATTTCCCCTTCTGACCCACCCTGAGCCTGGACCTCCTGGTCCCACCCAGACAGCTGGCCGCACACTGAGCACATCGGACCCGCCATGGCCTTAGGTCGTCATATCTTCCCAACTGCGGTTTTCAGGCTCCAGAACATAGACCTTATCTCCAACCACTGCCCAGGGTTGAAAATGATGCAGAAATCAGAACTCTTTCCCCATGGCAAGAAACCTTGTGCTTGGCATGTTGTCCAACGTTCAGTGTAGTTGAAACAAGCGTGGCCCATGAGGCCCAGCCCATGCTTGCGGGCCACATTGGTCACAAACACACATTGTGACCCTCAGCCTGAGCCCAGTCCTCAGGTAAGGCCTCTCAGGGCCTATATGAAGAGACAGCATATTGGGCTTGCCATGCCCCTAGGCCCCAATTTTTAACCATAGTTCGGGGTGTCCCTTCACTCTTCCCCAGGGCTCTGCTTTGGAATTCCTCTTTTGGTGGGACACCTGAGGTAACAAACCTGAAAGGAGTCCTCCCATCCCACAGATTGACGAAAAACAATTGGGATCGGGCCAAATCCACAGAGAGGAAGATTCGTCCATGGCCCATGAGACCTCCCCAACATTCCACGGCCATCGCTGAAACAAAATCCAGAGACAAACCCTGAGCAAGCGACTCAGACTCGCTCATTCTTCATATCCTGAAGAGTTCTTCTCATGGTTTGTAGATCGGGCGTGCCATACCTACGTCCCCAAACTTAAGCTGAGTTTGTGTTTTCAGTCTTCTGTCCTCAAAGTCCTGGGCCACACTCCCTCCAGGCTGGGGCCCCTGGAGCCACACATTAGGACTGCCCCCACCAATCCATGGGAATTCTGCCCATTCCATTGTCAAAAATCGTACAAATTAGGAGAGCCCTCCAAATTCCCTGAGGCCATCCCAATAGTGTAGGTCGCCCGGGACAAAAAAGGGCGGTTGATAACAGATGAGCATCTACCTCCACTCATCTACCTCCACTCATACCAAGAAGATTGAACCAGACAGGACCCGAGGCCATTATCGGATCCATTGCGTTGGTTTACAGGCATGTCTCCTCAAAAGCCTGGTTTCCAATACCAGCAGAGGGGATTTCCTGAGGCACCCATCAGAACAAATCTCGTCTCCACAAGGAAACTTGTGCATGGGAGCTATGCCAAAGCTTAGGAGAATACTTCAGGGTCCCGGTGCCACCTCCCCATTCCAAGGCCCTCCTGGACACAAACACACATTAGGACCCATCCTCTGGAAAGTGCATTTCAACTCAGCCAGCCCGGTTGCTCCCGCAGATCCATTAGATCTAAACTGTCTTGTTGCTAGGAGACAATTGGAAGGCGAGGCGGACTTCCCAGGCATCCATGCTCGAACGGTGCTCTGGAGTCATTCCATATGGGATGTCCTGGAGCTGTCCAACAGGTCTCAATTGTCCCGCAGAAGGAATCTTTGAAGGGGGCATCCCACATCACCCAACGTGGAAAACCTCCATGGCCTCGAGATTCCGCTCCCTTCATGAAGGGGCCGTCATGCACAGAAACTCCAACCTGAGCCAACGTAAGATCCTCGCCCTGACTTCAGATTCATGAGATATTGGTTCAGATCTGCAGGGGGTACCTGCCGTGCCCTCACCCTGAATCCAAAGTCTAGCTTGTGTTCTCAGACTTCCGTCCTCACTCTCCTGGCCCTGAAGCCCTCAAGTTTGGCAATTCCGGACCGACAATGAAGCACTCTGCCTGCCCTCTAGAAAAAATATATTGCCTAATGAGCTGACTTGCCAGCTTAAATGAAGATAAACCTACACGGCACTCGAATGTACCCAAATTATATAGTCTAACCTGGGCACTAATGCACTGTCTGACACAACCTGAGCCCGGACATGCTGACCAACACCCAGACAGCTGACCGCACCCTGAGCACATCAGACCCTCCATGGCCTTAGGTCATCATCTCTGCCCTACCTCAGTTTTCAGGCTTCAGAACCTAGGCCTTATCTCCAATCACTGCCCACGGGTGACTGTGATGCAGAAATCAGAACTCTTCCTGACCCATGGCAAGAAACCTTGTGGTTGGCATGTTGTCCAACGTTCAGTGTAGGAGAAAACAGCATTCACCCTGAGGCCACGCCCATTCTTGAGTGCGACGAGAGCATAAACACGCATTGTGACCTCAGCGTGAGTCCTGTCCTCTAGTAAGTCCTCTCAGTGGCTGGACCATGTCCCTAGTCCCCAATTTTTAACCAGATTTCTGGTTGTCCAGTCGCCCCACCCCAGGGCTCTACTCTGGAATCCCTCATTTGGTGGGACATCTGAGGTTGAAAAACAAAATGAAACAAATCGACAAAAACAAAAATACGGACTTCTTCCATCCCCAGAATGACCCCAAACTCTTTGTTCGGGACCGAACCCTCAGAGAGTAAGACTCGTCCATTTCCCATGATGTCACCCGGCAATTTCACGACCGTGAGTGACACGATATCCAGAGACAAAAACTTGAGCAAGAGCCTCACACTCGCCCTTTTTTCATATCCCGAAGTGTTCTCCTCATGGTCTGTAGATCAGTCCTGCCATACCTATGACCCAAAACATAAGCCGAGTTTGTGTTTTCAGACAACTGTCCAAACAGCTCTGGCCTACACACCCTACAGGCTCAGGGCCCTGGAACCAAACCTGAGGACTGTACTTGCCCTCTCCAAGGGAATTGTATGTGCCCATTCCAATGGCCACAACCCTACTAGTAGGATAACCTCCAAAGTCCCTGAGGCCATCCCAATAGTTGTGGCTTCCCAGGACAAACAGGGGCAATCTGAGCCCATCTGAGCACCTACCTGCACTCAGACCCGTAGACTGATGTCCCCAGAGGTAAAAAGGAACGAACAGGCCCCTAGGCACTAATCGGATCCATTGCTTTGGTTTCCAGGAAACTCTCCACAGAGGCCTGGATTTCAATACCAGCATATGGCTGTTTCTTGACTCACCCATCAGAACAAAACTCATGTACACATGGGAAACATGCACGTTGGAGCTGTGTCAAAGCCTCTGTTTAGGAGAACCCTTCAGGGCCCCAGGGCCACCGCTTCATTCCAAGGTCTCCATAGACACAAAAACATATTAGGACACATCCACAGGAGAGTCCAATTCCACTCAGCCTCCTCGGTTGCCCCCCACATCCAGCAGATCTAACCTGTCTTGTTGCTTGGAGACGATTGGAATGCGAGGTGGGCTACCCAGCCATCCATCCTTAGAACCCTGCTCGGAATCGTTGGCCTGGAACCAACCAACAGGTCTCAATTGTCCTGAAGAAGAATATTTGCAGTTTGGAGCTTCTCACAACTCCCATCGTGGGAAAACCCCCATGTCCTCGTGATCCAACCCCCTTCAAGAAAGGGCCATCAGGGCAGAAAGTCCAACCTGAGCGATCGTCTGATCCTTGCCCTGACTTCAGATGCACGAGATCTCGATTGAGGTCTGTAGATTGTGCCTGCCATATCCTCACCCAGAAACCTAGGCCTAGCTTGGGTTCTCAGACTCCGTCCTCAGACTACTGGCCCACAAGCCCTCCAGTTTGGCAATCCAGAACTACAATGCCGCACTCTGCCTGCCCTACAGAAGTAAAACATTGCCCTCAGGGCTACACCGAAACCCCAAATGAGAATCAACCTGCACGCCATTCGGCTGTACCCCAAACATATAGGCTGACCTGGGCACTATTTCCCCTTCTGACCCAGTCTGAGCTGGACCTCCTGGTCCCAACCAGACAGCTGGCCGCACACTGAGCACATCGGACCCGCCATGGCCTTAGGTCGTCATCTCACCCCAACTGCGGTTTTCAGGCTCCAGAACCTAGACCTTATCTCCAACCATTGCCCAGGGTTGAAAATGATGCAGAAATCAGAACTCTTTCCCCATGGCAAGAAACCTTGTGCTTGGCATGTTGTCCAACGTTCAGTGTAGTTGAAACAAGCGTGGCCCATGAGGCCCAGCCCATGCTTGCGGGCCACATTGGTCACAAACACACATTGTGACCCTCAGCCTGAGGCCAGTCCTCAGATAAGGCCTCTCAGGGCCTATATGAAGAGACAGCATATTGGGCTTGCCATACCCCTAGGCCCCAATTTTTAACCATAGTTCGGGTTGTCCCTTCACTCTTCCCCAGGGCTCTGCTTTGGAATTCCTCTTTTGGTGGGACACCAGAGGTAACAAACCTGAAAGGAGTCCTCCCATCCCACAGATTGACGAAAAACAATTGGGATCGGGCCAAATCCACAGAGAGGAAGATTCTTCCATGGCCCATGAGACCTCCCCAACATTCCACGGCCATCGCTGAAACAAAATCCAAAGACAAAAGCCTGAGCAAGCGACTGAAACTCGCTCATTCTTCATATCCTGAAGAGTTCTTCTCATGGTTTGTAGATCGGGCGTGCCATACCTACGTCCCCAAACTTAAGCTGAGTTTGTGTTTTCTGTCTTCTGTCCTCAAAGTCCTGGGCTACACTCCCTCCAGGCTGGGGCCCCTGGAGCCACACATTAGGACTGCCCCCACCCAATCCATGGCAATTCTGCCCATTCCAATGTCAAATATCGTACAAATTAGGAGAACCCTCCAAAGTCCCTGAGGCCATCCCAATAGTGTAGGTCGCCCGGGAAAAATAAGGGCGGTTGATAACAACTGAGCATCTACCTCCACTCATCTACCTCCACTCATACCAAGAAGATTGAACCAGACAGGATCCGAGGCCATTATCGGATCCATTGCTTTGGTTTACAGGCATGTCTCCTCAAAAGCCTGGATTCCAATAACAGCAGAGGGGATTTCCAGAGGCACCCATCAGAACAAATCTCGTCTCCACAAGGAAACTTGTGCATGGGAGCTATGCCAAAGCTTAGGAGAATACTTCAGGGTCCCGGTGCCACCTCCCCATTCCAAGGCCCTCATGGACACAAACAAACATTAGGACCCACCCTCTGGAATGTGCATTTCAACTCAGCCACCCCGGTTGCTCCCGCAGATCCATTAGATCTAAACTGTCTTGTTGCTAGGAGACAATTGGAAGGCGAGGCGGACTTCCCAGGCATCCATCCTCGAACGGTGCTCTGGAGTCATTCCATATGGGATGTTTGGAGCTGTCCAACAGGTCTCAATTTTCCCGCAGAAGGAATCCTTGAAGGGGGCATCCCACATCTCCCATCGTGGAAAACCACCATGGCCTCGAGATTCCACTCCCTTCATGAAGAGGCCGTCATGCACAGAAACTCCAACCTGAGCCAACGTTGGATCCTCGCCCTGACTTCAGATGCATGAGATATTGGTTCAGATCTGCAGGGGGTACCTGCCGTGCCCACACCCTGAATCCGAAGTCTAGCTTGTGTTCTCAGACTTCCGTCCTCACTCTCCTGGCCCCGAAGCCCTCAAGTTTGGCAATTCCGGACCGACAATGAAGCACTCTGCCTGCCCTCTTGAAAAAATATATTGCCTAATGAGCTGACCAGGCAGCTTAAATGAAGATAAACCTACACGGCACTCGAATGTACCCAAATTATATAGTCTAACCTGGGCACTAATGCACTGTCTGACACAACCTGAGCCCGGACCTGCTGACCAACACCCAGACAGCTGACCGCACCCTGAGCACATCAGACCCGCCATGGCCTTAGGTCATTATCTCTTCCCTGCCTCAGTTTTCAGGCTTCAGAACCTAGACCTTATCTCCAATCACTGCCCACGGGTGACTGTGATGCAGAAATCAGAACTCTTCCTGACCCATGGCAAGAAACCTTGTGGTTGGCATGTTGTCCAACGTTCAGTGTAGGAGAAAACAGCATTCACCCTGAGGCCCCGCTCATTCTTGAGTGCGACGAGAGCATAAACACGCATTGTGACCTCAGCGTGAGTCCTGTCCTCTAGTAAGTCCTCTCAGTGGCTGGATCATTAGATGTCATAATGGGCTTGACATGTCCCTAGGCCCCAATTTTTAACCAGATTTCTGGTTGTCCAGTCGCCACACCCCAGGGCTCTACTCTGGAATCCCTCAATTGGTGGGACATCTGAGGTTAAAAAACAAAATGAAACAAATCGACAACAACAAAAAAACGGACTTCTTCCATCCCCAGAATGACCCCAAACTCTTTGGTCGGGACCGAACCCCCAGAGAGTAGACTCGTCCATTTCCCATGAAGTCACCCGGCAATTTCACGACCATGAGTGACACGATGTCCAGAGACAAAAACTTGAGCAAGAGCCTCACACTCGCCCTTTTTTCATATCCCGAAGTGTTCTCCTCATGGTCTGTAGATCAGTCCTGCCATACCTATGACCCAAAACATAAGCCGAGTTTGTGTTTTCAGACAACTGTCCAAACAGCTCTGGCCTACACACCCTACAGGCTCAGGGCCCTGGAGCCAAACCTGAGGACTGTACTTGCCCTCTCCAAGGGAATTGTATGTGCCCATTCCAATGGCCACAACCCTACTAGTAGGATAACCTCCAAAGTCCCTGAGGCCATCCCAATAGTTGTGGCTTCCCAGGACAAACAGGGGCAATCTGAGCCCATCTGAGCACCTACCTGCACTCAGACCCGTAGACTGATGTCCCCAGAGGTAAAAAGGAACGAACAGGCCCCTAGGCACTAATCGGATCCATTGCTTTGGTTTCCAGGAAACTCTCCACAGAGGCCTGGATTTCAATACCAGCATATGGCTGTTTCTTGACTCACCCATCAGAACAAAACTCATGTACACATGGGAAACATGCACGTTGGAGCTGTGTCAAAGCCTCTGTTTAGGAGAACCCTTCAGGGCCCCAGGGCCACCGCTTCATTCCAAGGTCTCCATAGACACAAAAACATATTAGGACACATCCACAGGAGAGTCCAATTCCACTCAGCCTCCTCGGTTGCCCCCCACATCCAGCAGATCTAACCTGTCTTGTTGCTTGGAGACGATTGGAATGCGAGGTGGGCTACCCAGCCATCCATCCTTAGAACCCTGCTCGGAATCGTTGGCCTGGAACCAACCAACAGGTCTCAATTGTCCTGAAGAAGAATATTTGCAGTTTGGAGCTTCTCACAACTCCCATCGTGGGAAAACCCCCATGTCCTCGTGATCCAACCCCCTTCAAGAAAGGGCCATCAGGGCAGAAAGTCCAACCTGAGCGATCGTCTGATCCTTGCCCTGACTTCAGATGCACGAGATCTCGATTGAGGTCTGTAGATTGTGCCTGCCATATCCTCACCCAGAAACCTAGGCCTAGCTTGGGTTCTCAGACTCCGTCCTCAGACTACTGGCCCACAAGCCCTCCAGTTTGGCAATCCAGAACTACAATGCCGCACTCTGCCTGCCCTACAGAAGTAAAACATTGCCCTCAGGGCTACACCGAAACCCCAAATGAGAATCAACCTGCACGCCATTCGGCTGTACCCCAAACATATAGGCTGACCTGGGCACTATTTCCCCTTCTGACCCAGTCTGAGCTGGACCTCCTGGTCCCAACCAGACAGCTGGCCGCACACTGAGCACATCGGACCCGCCATGGCCTTAGGTCGTCATCTCACCCCAACTGCGGTTTTCAGGCTCCAGAACCTAGACCTTATCTCCAACCATTGCCCAGGGTTGAAAATGATGCAGAAATCAGAACTCTTTCCCCATGGCAAGAAACCTTGTGCTTGGCATGTTGTCCAACGTTCAGTGTAGTTGAAACAAGCGTGGCCCATGAGGCCCAGCCCATGCTTGCGGGCCACATTGGTCACAAACACACATTGTGACCCTCAGCCTGAGGCCAGTCCTCAGATAAGGCCTCTCAGGGCCTATATGAAGAGACAGCATATTGGGCTTGCCATACCCCTAGGCCCCAATTTTTAACCATAGTTCGGGTTGTCCCTTCACTCTTCCCCAGGGCTCTGCTTTGGAATTCCTCTTTTGGTGGGACACCAGAGGTAACAAACCTGAAAGGAGTCCTCCCATCCCACAGATTGACGAAAAACAATTGGGATCGGGCCAAATCCACAGAGAGGAAGATTCTTCCATGGCCCATGAGACCTCCCCAACATTCCACGGCCATCGCTGAAACAAAATCCAAAGACAAAAGCCTGAGCAAGCGACTGAAACTCGCTCATTCTTCATATCCTGAAGAGTTCTTCTCATGGTTTGTAGATCGGGCGTGCCATACCTACGTCCCCAAACTTAAGCTGAGTTTGTGTTTTCTGTCTTCTGTCCTCAAAGTCCTGGGCTACACTCCCTCCAGGCTGGGGCCCCTGGAGCCACACATTAGGACTGCCCCCACCCAATCCATGGCAATTCTGCCCATTCCAATGTCAAATATCGTACAAATTAGGAGAACCCTCCAAAGTCCCTGAGGCCATCCCAATAGTGTAGGTCGCCCGGGAAAAATAAGGGCGGTTGATAACAACTGAGCATCTACCTCCACTCATCTACCTCCACTCATACCAAGAAGATTGAACCAGACAGGATCCGAGGCCATTATCGGATCCATTGCTTTGGTTTACAGGCATGTCTCCTCAAAAGCCTGGATTCCAATAACAGCAGAGGGGATTTCCAGAGGCACCCATCAGAACAAATCTCGTCTCCACAAGGAAACTTGTGCATGGGAGCTATGCCAAAGCTTAGGAGAATACTTCAGGGTCCCGGTGCCACCTCCCCATTCCAAGGCCCTCATGGACACAAACAAACATTAGGACCCACCCTCTGGAATGTGCATTTCAACTCAGCCACCCCGGTTGCTCCCGCAGATCCATTAGATCTAAACTGTCTTGTTGCTAGGAGACAATTGGAAGGCGAGGCGGACTTCCCAGGCATCCATCCTCGAACGGTGCTCTGGAGTCATTCCATATGGGATGTTTGGAGCTGTCCAACAGGTCTCAATTTTCCCGCAGAAGGAATCCTTGAAGGGGGCATCCCACATCTCCCATCGTGGAAAACCACCATGGCCTCGAGATTCCACTCCCTTCATGAAGAGGCCGTCATGCACAGAAACTCCAACCTGAGCCAACGTTGGATCCTCGCCCTGACTTCAGATGCATGAGATATTGGTTCAGATCTGCAGGGGGTACCTGCCGTGCCCACACCCTGAATCCGAAGTCTAGCTTGTGTTCTCAGACTTCCGTCCTCACTCTCCTGGCCCCGAAGCCCTCAAGTTTGGCAATTCCGGACCGACAATGAAGCACTCTGCCTGCCCTCTTGAAAAAATATATTGCCTAATGAGCTGACCAGGCAGCTTAAATGAAGATAAACCTACACGGCACTCGAATGTACCCAAATTATATAGTCTAACCTGGGCACTAATGCACTGTCTGACACAACCTGAGCCCGGACCTGCTGACCAACACCCAGACAGCTGACCGCACCCTGAGCACATCAGACCCGCCATGGCCTTAGGTCATTATCTCTTCCCTGCCTCAGTTTTCAGGCTTCAGAACCTAGACCTTATCTCCAATCACTGCCCACGGGTGACTGTGATGCAGAAATCAGAACTCTTCCTGACCCATGGCAAGAAACCTTGTGGTTGGCATGTTGTCCAACGTTCAGTGTAGGAGAAAACAGCATTCACCCTGAGGCCCCGCTCATTCTTGAGTGCGACGAGAGCATAAACACGCATTGTGACCTCAGCGTGAGTCCTGTCCTCTAGTAAGTCCTCTCAGTGGCTGGATCATTAGATGTCATAATGGGCTTGACATGTCCCTAGGCCCCAATTTTTAACCAGATTTCTGGTTGTCCAGTCGCCACACCCCAGGGCTCTACTCTGGAATCCCTCAATTGGTGGGACATCTGAGGTTAAAAAACAAAATGAAACAAATCGACAACAACAAAAAAACGGACTTCTTCCATCCCCAGAATGACCCCAAACTCTTTGGTCGGGACCGAACCCCCAGAGAGTAAGACTCGTCCATTTCCCATGAAGTCACCCGGCAATTTCACGACCATGAGTGACACGATGTCCAGAGACAAAAACTTGAGCAAGAGCCTCACACTCGCCCTTTTTTCATATCCCGAAGTGTTCTCCTCATGGTCTGTAGATCAGTCCTGCCATACCTATGACCCAAAACATAAGCCGAGTTTGTGTTTTCAGACAACTGTCCAAACAGCTCTGGCCTACACACCCTACAGGCTCAGGGCCCTGGAGCCAAACCTGAGGACTGTACTTGCCCTCTCCAAGGGAATTGTATGTGCCCATTCCAATGGCCACAACCCTACTAGTAGGATAACCTCCAAAGTCCCTGAGGCCATCCCAATAGTTGTGGCTTCCCAGGACAAACAGGGGCATTCTGAGCCCATCTGAGCACCTACCTGCACTCAGACCTCTAGACTGATGTCCCCAGAGGTAAAAAGGAACGAACAGGCCCCTAGGCACTAATCGGATCCATTGCTTTGGTTTCCAGGCATCTCTCCTCAGAGGCCTGGATTTCAATACCAGCATATGGCTGTTTCTTGACTCACCCATCAGAACAAATCTCATCTACACATGGGAAACATGCACGTTGGAGCTGTGTCAAAGCCTCTGTTTAGGAAACCCTTCAGGGCCCCAGGGCCACCGCTTCATTCCAAGGTCTCCATAGACACAAAAACATATTAGGACACATCCACAGGAGAGTCCATTTCAACTCAGCCTCCTCGGTTGCCCCCCACATCCAGCAGATCTAACCTGTCTTGTTGCTTGGAGACCATTGGAATGCGAGGTGGGCTACCCAGCCATCCATTCTTAGAACCCTGCTCGCAATCGTTGGCCTGGAGCCAACCAACAGGTCTCAATTGTCCTGCAGAAGAATCTTTGCAGTTTGGAGCTTCTCACAACTCCCATCGTGGGAAACCCCCATGTCCTCGTGATCCAACCTTCTTCAAGAATGGGCCATCAGGGCAGAAAGTCCAACCTGAGCGATCGTCTGATCCTTGCCCTGACTTCAGATGCACGAGATCTCGATTGAGGTCTGTAGATTGTGCCTGCCATATCCTCACCCAGAAACCTAGGCCTAGCTTGGGTTCTCAGACTCCGTCCTCAGACTACTGGCCCACAAGCCCTCCAGTTTGGCAATCCAGAACTACAATGCCGCACACTGCCTGCCCTACAGAAGTAAAACATTGCCCTCATGGCTACCCCGAAACCCCAAATGAGGATCAACCTGCACGCCATTCGGCTGTAACCCAAACATATAGGCTGACCTGGGCACTATTTCCCCTTCTGACCCAGCCTGAGCCTGGACCTCCTGGTCCCACCCAGACAGCTGGCCGCACACTGAGCACATCGGACCCGCCATGGCCTTAGGTCGTCATCTCTTCCCAACTGCGGTTTTCAGGCTCCAGAACCTAGACCTTATCTCCAACCACTGCCCAGGGTTGAAAATGATGCAGAAATCAGAACTCTTTCCCCATGGCAAGAAACCTTGTGCTTGGCATGTTGTCCAACGTTCAGTTTTGTTGAAACAAGCGTGGCCCATCAGGCCCAGCCCATGCTTGCGGGCCACATAGGTCACAAACACACATTGTGACCCTCAGCCTGAGCGCAGTCCTCAGGTAAGGACTCTCAGGGCCTATATGAAGAGACAGCATATTGGGCTTGCCATGCCCTTAGGCCCCAATTTTTAACCATAGTTCGGGGTCTACCCCACTCTTCCCCAGGGCTCTGCTTTGGAATTCCTCTTTTGGTGGGACACCAGGGGTAACAAACCTGAAAGGAGTCCTCCCATCCCACAGATTGACGAAAAACAATTGGGATCGGGCCAAATCCACAGAAAGGAAGATTCGTCCATGTCCCATGAGACCTTCCCAACATTCCACGGCCATCGCTGAAAAAAAACCAGAGACAAAGTCTGAGCAAGCGACTCAGACTCGCTCATTCTTCATATCCTGAAGAGTTCTTCTCATGGTTTGTAGATCGGGCGTGCCATACCTACGTCCCCAAACTTAAGCTGAGTTTGTGTTTTCAGTCATCTGTCCTCAAAGTCCTGGGCCACACTCCCTCCAGGATGGGGCCCCTGGAAGCACACATTAGGACTGCCCCCACCCAATCCATGGCAATTCTGCCCATTCCATTGTCAAAAATCGTACAAGTTAGGAGAACCCTCCAAAGTCCCTGAGTCCATCCCAATAGTGTAGGTCGCCCGGGACAAAAGGGCCGTTGATACCGGCTGAGCATCTACCTCCACTCATCTACCTCCACTCAAACCAAGAAGATTGAACCAGACAGGACCCGATGCCATTATCGGATCCATTGCTTTGGTTTACAGGCATGTCTCCACAAAAGCCTGGATTCCAATAGCAGCAGAGGGGATTTCCTGAGGCACCCATCAGAACAAATCTCATCTCCACAAGGAAACTTGTGCATGGGAGCTATGCCAAAGCTTAGGAGAATACTTCAGGGTCCCGGTGCCACCTCCCCATTCCAAGGCCCTCATGGACACAAACACACATTAGGACCCATCCTCTGGAAAGTGCATTCCAACTCAGCCACCCCGGTTGCTCCCGCAGATACATTAGATCTAAACTGTCTTGTTGCTAGGAGACAATTGGAAGGCGAGGCGGACTTCCCAGGCATCCATCCTCGAACGGTGCTCTGGAGTCATTCCATATGGGATGTCCCGGAGCTGTCCAACAGGTCTCAATTGTCCCGCAGAAGGAATCCTTGAAGGGCGCATCCCACATCTCCCAACGTGGAAAACCTCCATGGCCTCGAGATACCGCTCCCTTCATGAAGGGGCCGTCATGCACAGAAACTCAAACCTGAGCCAACGTCGGATCCTCGCCCTGACTTCAGATGCATGAGATATTGGTTCAGATCTGCAGGGGGTAACTGACGTGCCCTCACCCTGAATCCGAAGTTAGCTTGTGTTCTCAGACTTCCGTCCTCACTCTCCTGGCCCCGAAGCCCTCAAGTTTGGCAATTCCGGACCGACAATGAAGCACTCTGCCTGCCCTCTAGAAAAAATATATTGCCTAAAGAGCTGACCAGGCAGCTTAAATGAAGATAAACCTACACGGCACTCGAATGTACCCAAATTATATAGTCTAACCTGGGCACTAATGCACTGTCTGACACAACCTGAGCCCGGACCTGCTGACCAACACCCAGACAGCTGACCGCACCCTGAGCACATCAGACCCGCCATGGCCTTAGGTCATCATCTCTTCCCTACCACAGTTTTCAGGCTTCAGAACCTAGACCTTATCTCCAATCACTGCCCACGGGTGACTGTGATGCAGAAATCAGAACTCTTCCTGACCCATGGCAAGAAACCTTGTGGTTGGCATGTTGTCCAACGTTCAGTGTAGGAGAAAACAGCATTCACCCTGAGGCCCCGCCCATTCTTGAGTGCGACGAGAGCATAAACACGCATTGTGACCTCAGCGTGAGTCCTGTCCTCTAGTAAGTCCTCTCAGTGGCTGGACCATTAGATGTCATAATGGGCTTGACATGTCCCTAGTCCCCAATTTTTAACCAGATTTCTGGTTGTCCAGTCGCCCCACCCCAGGGCTCTACTCTGGAATCCCTCATTTGGTGGGACATCTGAGGTTGAAAAACAAAATGAAACAAATCGACAACAACAACAAAAAAACGGACTTCTTCCATCCCCAGAATGACCGCAAACTCTTTGGACGGGACCGAACCCCCAGAGAGTAAGACTCGTCCATTTCCCATGAAGTCACCCGGCAATTTCACGACCATGAGTGACACGATATCCAGAGACAAAAACTTGAGCAAGAGCCTCACACTCGCCCTTTTTTCATATCCCGAAGTGTTCTCCTCATGGTCCGTAGATCAGTCCTGCCATACCTATGACCCAAAACATAAGCCGTGTTTGTGTTTTCAGACAACTGTCCAAACAGCTCTGGCCTACACACCCTACAGGCTCAGGGCCCTGGAGCCAAACCTGATGACTGTACTTGCCCTCTCCAAGGGAATTGTATGTGCCCCTTCCATTGGCCACAACTCTACTAATAGGATAAGCTCCAAAGTCCCTGAGGCCATCCCAATAGTTGTGGCTTCCCAGGACAAACAGGGGCAATCTGAGCCCATCTCAGCACCTACCTGCACTCAGACCCGTAGACTGATGTCCCCAGAAGTAAAAAGGAATGAACAGGCCCCTAGGCACTAATCGGATCCATTGCTTTGGTTTCCAGGCATCTCTCTTCAGAGGCCTGGATTTCAATACCAGCATATGGCTGTTTCTTGACTCACCCATCAGAACAAATCTCATCTACACATGGGAAACTTCCACGTTGGAGCTGTGTCAAAGCGTCTGTTTAGGAGAACCCTTCAGGGCCCCAGGGCCACCGCTTCATTCCAAGGTCTCCATAGACACAAAAACATATTAGGACACATCCACAGGAGAGTCCATTTCAACTCAGCCTCCTCGGTTGCCCCCCACATCCAGCAGATCTAACCTGTCTTGTTGCTTGGAGACAATTGGAATGCGAGGTGGGCTACCCAGCCATCCATCCTTAGAACCCTGCTCGGAATCGTTGGCCTGGAGCCAACCAACAGGTCTCAATTGTCCTGCAGAAGAATCTTTGCAGTTTGGAGCTTCTCACAACTCCCATCGTGGGAAAACCCCCATGTCCTCGTGATCCAACCACCTTCAAGAAAGGGCCATCAGGGCAGAAAGTCCAACCTGAGCGATCGTCTGATCCTTGCCCTGACTTCAGATGCACGAGATCTCTATTGAGGTCTGTAGATTGTGCCTGCCATATCCTCACCCAGAAACCTAGGCCTAGCTTGGGTTCTCAGACTCCGTCCGCAGACTACTGGCCCACAAGCCCTCCAGTTTGGCAATCCAGAACTACAATGCCGCAATCTGCCTGCCCTACAGAAGTAAAACATTGCCCTCAGGGCTACCCCGAAACCCCAAATGAGGATCAACCTGCAAGCCATTCGTCTGTACCTCAAACATATAGGCTGACCTGGGCACTATTTCCCCTTCTGACCCAGCCTGAGTCTGGACCTCCTGGTCCCACCCAGACAGCTGGCCGCACACTGAGCACATCGGACCCGCCATGGCCTTGGGTCGTCATCTCTTCCCAACTGCGGTTTTCAGGCTCCAGAACCTAGACCTTATCTCCAACCACTGCCCAGGGTTGAAAATGATGCAGAAATCAGAACTCTTTCCCCATGGCAAGAAACCTTGTGCTTGGCATGTTGTCCAACATTCAGTGTAGTTGAAACAAGCGTGGCCCATGTGGCCCAGCCCATGCTTGCGGGCCACATTGGTCACAAACACACATTGTGACCCTCAGCCTGAGCCCAGTCCTCAGCTAAGGCCTCTCAGGGCCTATATGAAGAGACAGCATATTGGGCTTGCCATGCCCCTAGGCCCCAATTTTTAACCATAGTTCGGGGTGTCCCTTCACTCTTCCCCAGGGCTCTGCTTTGGAATTCCTCTTTTGGTGGGACACCTGAGGTAACAAACCTGAAAGGAGTCCTCCCATCCCACAGATTGACGAAAAACAATTGGGATCGGGCCAAATCCACAGAGAGGAAGATTCGTCCATGGCCCATGAGACCTCCCCAACATTCCAGGGCCATCGCTGAAACAAAATCCAGAGATAAAAGCCTGAGCAAGCTTCTCAGACTCGCTCATTCTTCATATCCTGAAGAGTTCTTCTCATGGTTTGTAGATCGGGCGTGCCATACCTATGTCCCCAAACATAAGCTGAGTTTGTGTTTTCATTCTTCTGTCCTCAAAGTCCTGGGCCACACTCCCTTCAGGCTGGCGCCCCTGGAACCACACATTAGGACTGCCCCCACCCAATCCATTGCAATTCTGCCCATTCCATTGTCAAAAATCGTACAAATTAGGAGAACCCTCCAAAGTCCCTGAGGCCATCCCAATAGTGTAGGTCGCCCGGGACAAAAAAGGGCGGTTGATACGGGCTGAGCATCTACCTCCACTCATCTACCTCACTCATACCAAGAAGATTGAACCAGACAGGACCCGAGGCCATTATCGGATCCATTGCTTTGGTTTACAGGCATGTCTCCTCAAAAGCCTGGATTCCAATACCAGCAGAGGGGATTTCCTGAGGCACCCATCAGAACAAATCTCGTCTCCACAAGGAAACTTGTGCATGGGAGCTATGCCAAAGCTTAGAAGAATACTTCAGGGTCCCGGTGCCACCTCCCCATTCCAAGGCCCTCATGGACACAAACACACATTAGGACCCATCCTCTGGAAAGTGCATTTCAACTCAGCCACCCCGGTTGCTCCCGCAGATCCATTAGATCTAAACTGTCTTGTTGCTAGGAGACAATTGGAAGGCGAGGCGGACTTCCCAGGCATCCATCCTCGATCGGTGCTCTGGTGTCATTCCATATGGGATGTCCTGGAGCTGTCCAACAATTCTCAATTGTCCCGCAGAAGGAATCCTTGAAGGGGGCATCCCACATCTCCCAACGTGGAAAACCTCCATGGCCTCGAGATTCCGCTCCCTTCATGAAGCGGCCGTCATGCACAGAAACTCCAACCTGAGCCAACGTGGGATCCTCGCCATGCCTTCAGATGCATGAGATATTGGTTCAGATCTGCAGGGCGTACCTGCCGTGCCCTCACCCTGAATCCAAAGTCTAGCTTGTGTTCTCAGACTTCCGTCCTCACTCTCCTGGCCCTGAAGCCCTCAAGTTTGGCAATTCCGGACCGACAATGAAGCACTCTGCCTGCCCTCTAGAAAAAACATATTGCCTAATGAGCTGACCAGACAGCTTAAATGAAGATAAACCTTCACGGCACTCGAATGTACCCAAATTATATAGTCTAACCTGGGCACTAATGCACTGTCGGACACAACCTGAGCCCGGACATGCTGACCAACACCCAGACAGCTGACCGCACCCTGAGCACATCAGACCCGCCATGGCCTAAGGTCATCATCTCTTCCCTACCTCAGTTTTCAGGCTTCAGAACCTAGACCTTATCTCCAATCACTGCCCACGGGTGACTGTGATGCAGAAATCAGAACTCTTCCTGACCGATGGCAAGAAACCTTGTGGTTGGCATGTTGTCCAACGTTCAGTGTAGGAGAAAACAGCATTCACCCTGAGGCCCCGCCCATTCTTGAGTGTGACGAGAGCATAAACACGCATTGTGACCTCAGCGTGAGTCCTGTCCTCTAGTAAGTCCTCTCAGTGGCTGGACCATTAGATGTCATAATGGCTTGACATGTCCCTAGTCCCCAATTTTTAACCAGATTTCTGGTTGTCCAGTCGCCCCACCCCAGGGCTCTACTCTGGAATCCCTCAATTGGTGGGACATCTGAGGTTGAAAAACAAAATGAAACAAATCGACAGCAACAACAAAAAAACGGACTTCTTCCATCCCCAGAATGACCGCAAACTCTTTGGACGGGACCGAACCCCCAGAGAGTAAGACTCGTCCATTTCCCATGATGTCACCCGGCAATTTCACGACCATGAGTGACACGATATCCAGAGACAAAAACTTGAGCAAGAGCCTCACACTCGCCCTTTTTTCATATCCCGAAGTGTTCTCCTCATGGTCTGTAGATCAGTCCTGCCATACCTATGACCCAAAACATAAGCCGAGTTTGTGTTTTCAGACAACTGTCCCAACAGCTCTGGCCTACACACCCTACATGCTCAGGGCCCTGGAGCCAAACCTGAGGACCGTACTTGCCCTCTCCAAGGGAATTGTATGTGCCCATTCCAATGGCCACAACCCTACTAATAGGATAACCTCCAAAGTCCCTGAGGCCATCCCAATTGTTGTGGCTTCCCAGGACAAACAGGGGCAATCTGAGCCCATCTGAGCACCTACCTTCACTCAGACCCGTAGACTGATGTCCCCAGAGGTAAAAAGGAACGAACAGACCCCTAGGCACTAATCGGATCCATTGCTTTGGTTTCCAGGCATCTCTCCTCAGAGGCCTGGATTTCAATACCAGCATATGGCTGTTTCTTGACTCACCCATCAGAACAAATCTCATCTACACATGGGAAACTTCCACGTTGGAGCTGTGTCAAAGCGTCTGTTTAGGAGAACCCTTCAGGGCCCCAGGGCCACCGCTTCATTCCAAGGTCTCCATAGACACAAAAACATATTAGGACACATCCACAGGAGAGTCCATTTCAACTCAGCCTCCTCGGTTTCCCCCCACATCCAGCAGATCAAACCTGTCTTGTTCCTTGGAGACAATTGGAATGCGAGGTGGGCTACCCAGCCATCCATCCTTAGAACCCTGCTCGGAATCGTTGGCCTGGAGCCAACCAACAGGTCTCAATTGTCCTGCAGAAGAATCTTTGCAGTTTGGAGCTTCTCACAACTCCCATCGTGGGAAAACCCCCATGTCCTCGTGATCCAACCCCCTTCAAGAAAGGGCCATCAGGGCAGAAAGTCCAACCGGAGCGATCGTCTGATCCTTGCCCTGACTTCAGATGCATGAGATCTCTATTGAGTTCTGTAGATTGTGCCTGCCATATCCTCACCCAGAAACCTAGGCCTAGCTTGGGTTCTCAGACTCCGTCCTCGGACTACTGGCCCACAAGCCCTCCAGTTGGGCAATCCAGAACTGCAATGCCGCACTCTGCCTGCCCTACATAATAAAACATTGCCCTCAGGGCTAACCCGAAACCACAAATGAGGATCAACCTGCACGCCATTCGGCTGTACCCCAAAGATATAGGCTGACCTGGGCACTATTTCCCCTTCTGACCCAGCCTGAGCCTGGACCTCCTGTTCCCACCCAGACAGCTGGCCGCACACTGAGCACATCGGACCCGCCATGGCCTTGGGTCGTCATCTCTTCCCAACTGCGGTTTTCAGGCTCCAGAACATAGACCTTATCTCCAACCACTGCCCAGGGTTGAAAATGATGCAGAAATCAGAACTCTTTCCCCATGGCAAGAAACCTTGTGCTTGGCATGTTGTCCAACGTTCAGTGTAGTTGAAACAAGCGTGGCCCATGAGGCCCAGCCCATGCTTGCGGGTCACATTGGTCACAAACACACATTGCGACCCTCAGCTTGAGCCCAGTACTCAGGTAAGGCCTCTCAGGGCCTATATGAAGAGACAGCCTATTGGGCTTGCCATGCCCCTAGGCCCCAATTTTTAACCATAGTTCGGGGTGTCCCTTCACTCTTCCCCAGGGCTCTGCTTTGGAATTCCTCTTTTGGTGGGACACCAGAGGTAACAAACCTGAAAGGAGTCCTCCCATCCCACAGATGGACGAAAAACAATTGGGATCAGGCCAAATCCACAGAGAGGAAGATTCGTTCATGGCCCATGAGACCTCCCCAACATTCCACGGCCATCGCTGAAACAAAATCCAGAGACAAACCCTGAGCAACGACTCAGACTCGCTCATTCTTCATATCCTGAAGAGTTCTTCTCATGGTTTGTAGATCGGGCGTGCCATACCTACGTCCCCAAACTTAAGCTGAGTTTGTTTTTTCAGTCTTCTGTCCTCAAAGTCTGGGCCACACTCCCTCCAGGCTGGGGCCCCTGGAGCCACACATTAGGACTGTCCCCACCAATCCATGGGAATTCTGCCCATTCCATTGTCAAAAATCGTACAAATTAGGAGAGCCCTCCAAATTCCCTGAGGCCATCCCAATAGTGTAGGTCCCCCGGGACAAAAAAGGGCGGTTGATAACAGATGAGCATCTACCTCCACTCATCTACCTCCACTCATACCAAGAAGATTGAACCAGACAGGACCCGAGGCCATTATCGGATCCATTGCGTTGGTTTTCAGGCATGTCTCCTCAAAAGCCTGGTTTCCAATACCAGCAGAGGGGATTTCCAGAGGCACCCATCAGAACAAATCTCGTCTCCACAAGGAAACTTGTGCATGGGAGCTATGCCAAAGCTTAGGAGAATACTTCAGGGTCCCGGTGCCACCTCCCCATTCCAAGGCCCTCATGGACACAAACACACATTAGGACCCATCCTCTGGAAAGTGCATTTCAACTCAGCCACCCCGGTTGCTCCCGCAGATCCATTAGATCTAAACTGTCTTGTTGCTAGGAGACAATTGGAAGGCGAGGCGGACTTCCCAGGCATCCATCCTCGAACGGTGCTCTGGAGTCATTCCATATGGGATGTCCTGGAGCTGTCCAACAGGTCTCAATTGTCCCGCAGAAGGAATCCTTGAAGGGGGCATCCCACATCTCCCATCGTGGAAAACCACCATGGCCTCGAGATTCCGATCCCTTCATGAAGGGGCCGTCATGCACAGAAACTCCAACCTGAGCCACGTTGGATCCTCGCCCTGACTTCAGATGCATGAGATATTGGTTCAGATCTGAGGGGGTACCTGCCGTGCCCTCACCCTGAATCCGAAGTCTAGCTTGTGTTCTCAGACTTCCGTCCTCACTCTCCTGGCCCCGAAGCCCTCAAGTTTGGCAATTCCGGACCGACAATGAAGCACTCTGCCTGCCCTCTTGAAAAAATATATTGCCTAATGAGCAGACCAGGCAGCTTAAATGAAGATAAACCTACACGGCACTCGAATGTACCCAAATTATATAGTCTAACCTGGGCACTAATGCACTGTCTGACACAACCTGAGCCCTGACCTGCAGACCAACACCCAGACAGCTGACCGCACCCTGAGCACATCAGACCCGCCATGGACTTAGGTCATCATCTCTTCCCTACCTCAGTTTTCAGGCTTCAGAACCTAGACCTTATCTCCAATCACTGCCCACGGGTGACTGTGATGCAGAAATCAGAACTCTTCCCGACCCATGGCAAGAAACCTTGTGGTTGTCATGTTGTCCAACGTTCAGTGTAGGAGAAAACAGCATTCACCCTGAGGCCACGCCCATTCTTGAGTGCGACGAGAGCATAAACACGCATTGTGACCTCAGCGTGAGTCCTGTCCTCTAGTAAGTCCTCTCAGTGGCTGGACCATTAGATGTCATAATGGGCTTGACATATCCCTAGTGCCCAATTTTTAACCAGATTTCTGGTTGTCCAGTCGCCACACCCCAGGGCTCTACTCTGGAATCCCTCATTTGGTGGGACATCTGAGGTTGAAAAACAAAATGAAACAAATCGACAACAACAACAAAAAAACGGACTTCTTCCATCCCCAGAAAAACCCCAAACTCTTTGGTCGGGACCGAACCCCCAGAGAGTAAGACTTGTCCATTTCCCATGAAGTCACCCGGCAATTTCACGACCATGAGTGACACGATATCCAGAGACAAAAACTTGAGCAAGAGCCTCACACTCGCCCTTTTTTCATATCCCGAAGTGTTCTCCTCATGGTCTGTAGATCAGTCCTGCCATACCTATGACCCAAAACATAAGCCGAGTTTGTGTTTTCAGACAACTGTCCAAACAGCTCTGGCCTACACACCCTACAGGCTCAGGGCCCTGGAGCCAAACCTGAGGACTGTTCTTGCCCTCTCCAAGGGAATTGTATGTGCCCATTCCAATGGCCTCAACCCTAATAGTAGGATAACCTCCAATGTCCCTGAGGCCATCCCAATAGTTGTGGCTTCCCAGGACAAACAGGGGCATTCTGAGCCCATCTGAGCACCTACCTGCACTCAGACCCCTAGACTGATGTCCCCAGAGGTAAAAAGGAACGAACAGGCCCCTAGGCACTAATCGGATCCATTGCTTTGGTTTCCAGGCATCTCTCCTCAGAGGCCTGGATTTCAATACCAGAATATGGCTGTTTCTTGACTCACCCATCAGAACAAATCTCATCTACACATGGGAAACATGCACGTTGGAGCTGTGTCAAAGCCTCTGTTTAGGAGACCCTTCAGGGCCCCAGGGCCACCGCTTCATTCCAAGGTCTCCATAGACACAAAAACATATTAGGACACATCCACAGGAGAGTCCATTTCCACTCAGCCTCCTCGTTTGCCCCCCACATCCAGCAGATCTAACCTGTCTTGTTGCTTGCAGACAATTGGAATGCGAGGTGGGATAACCAGCGATCCATCCTTAGAACCCTGCTCGGAAACGTTGGCCTGGAGCCAACCAACAGGTCTCAATTGTCCTGCAGAAGAATCTTTGCAGTTTGGAGCTTCTCACAACTCGATCGTGGGAAAACCCCCATGTCCTCGTGATCCAACCTTCTTCAAGAATGGGCCATCAGGGCAGAAAGTCCAACCTGAGCGATCGAATGATCCTTGCCCTGACTTCAGATGCACGAAATCTCTATTGAGGTCTGTAGATTGTGCCTGCCATATCCTCACCCAGAAACCTAGGCCTAGCTTGGGTTCTCAGACTCCGTCCTCATAATACTGGCCCACAAGCCCTCCAGTTTGCCATCCAGAACTACAATGCCGCACACTGCCTGCCCTACAGAAGTAAAACATTGCCCTCAGGGCTAACCCGAAACCCCAAATGAGGATCAACCTGCACGCCATTCGGCTGTACCCCAAACATATAGGCTGACCTGGGCACTATTTCCCCTTCTGACCCAGCCTGAGCCTGGACCTCCTGGTCCCACCCAGACAGCTGGCCGCACACTGAACACATCGGACCCGCCATGGCCTTAGGTCGTCATCTCTTCCCAACTGCGGTTTTCAGGCTCCAGAACCTAGAACTTATCTCCAACCACTGCCCAGGGTTGAAAATGATGCAGAAATCAGAACTCTTTCCCCATGGCAAGAAACCTTGTGCTTGGCATGTTGTCCAACGTTCAGTTTTGTTGAAACAAGCGTGGCCCATGAGGCCCAGCCCATGCTTGCGGGCCACATTGGTCACAAACACACATTGTGACCCTCATCCTGAGCGCAGTCCTCAGGTAAGGCCTCTCAGGGCCTATATGAAGAGACAGCATATTGGGCTTGCCATGCCCTTAGGCCCCAATTTTTAACCATAGTTCGGGGTGTCCCTTCACTCTTCCCCAGGGCTCTGCTTTGGAATTCCTCTTTTGGTGGGACACCAGAGGTAACAAACCTGAAAGGAGTCTTCCCATCCCACAGATTGACGAAAAACAATTGGGATCGGGCCAAATCCACAGAGAGGAAGATTCGTCCATGGCCCATGAGACCTTCCCAACATTCCACGGCCATCGCTGAAAAAAATCCAGAGACAAAAGCCTGAGCAAGCGACTCAGACTCGCTCATTCTTCATATCCTGAAGAGTTCTTCTCATGGTTTGTAGATCGGGCGTGCCATACCTACGTCCCCAAACTTAAGCTGAGTTTGTGGTTTCAGTCTTCTGTCCTCAAAGTCCTGGGCCACACTCCCTCCAGGCTGGGGCCCCTGGAACCACACATTAGGACTGCCCCCACCCAATCCATGGCAATTCTGCCCATTCCATTGTCAAAAATCGTACAAATTAGGAGAACCCTCCAAAGTCCCTGAGGCCATCCCAATAGTGTAGGTCGCCCGGGACAAAAAAGGGCCGCTGATACCGGCTGAGCATCTACCTCCACTCATCTACCTCCACTCATACCAAGAAGATTGAACCAGACAGGACCCGAGGCCATTATCGGATCCATTGCTTTGGTTTACAGGCATGTCTCCTCAAAAGCCTGGATTCCAATACCAGCAGAGGGGATTTCCTGAGGCACCCATCAGAACAAATCTCGTCTCCACAAGGAAACTTGTGCATGGGAGCTATGCCAAAGCTTAGGAGAATACTTCAGGGTCCCGGTGCCAAATCCCCATTCCAAGGCACTCATGGACACAAACACACATTAGGACCCATCCTCTGGAAAGTGCATTTCAACTCGCCACCCCGGTTGCTCCCGCAGATCCATTAGATCTAAACTGTCTTGTTGCTAGGAGACAATTGGAAGGTGAGGCGAACTTCCCAGGCATCCATCCTCGAACGGTGCTCTGGAGTCATTCCATATGGGATGTCCCAGAGCTGTCCAACAGGTCTCAATTGTCCCGCAGAAGGAATCCTTGAAGGGGGCATCCCACATCTCCCAACGTGGAAAACCTCCATGGCCTCGAGATTCCGCTCCCTTCATGAAGGGGCCGTCATGCACAGAAACTCCAACCTGAGCCAACGTCGGATCCTCGCCCTGACTTCCGATGCATGAGATATTGGTTCAGATCTGCAGGGGGTGACTGACGTGCCCTCACCCTGAATCCGAAGTCTAGCTTGTGTTCTCAGACTTCCGTCCTCACTCTCCTGGCCCCGAAGCCCTCATGTTTGGCAATTCCGGACCGACAATGAAGCACTCTGCCTGCCCTCTAGAAAAAATATATTGCCTAAAGTGCTGACCAGGCAGCTTAAATGAAGATAAACCTACACCGCACTCGAATGTACCCAAATTATATAGTCTAACCTGGACACTAATGCACTGTCTGACACAACCTGAGCCCGGACCTGCTGACCAACACCCAGACAGCTGACCGCACCCTGAGCACATCAGACCCGCCATGGCCTTAGGTCATCATCTCTTCCCTACCTCAGTTTTCAGGCTTCAGAACCTAGACCTTATCTCCAATCACTGCCCACGGGTGACTGTGATGCAGAAATCAGAACTCTTCCTGACCCATGGCAAGAAACCTTGTGGTTGGCATGTTGTCCAACGTTCAGTGTAGGAGAAAACAGCATTCACCCTGAGGCCCCTCCCATTCTTGAGTGCGACCAGAGCATAAACACGCATTGTGACCTCAGCGTGAGTCCTGTCCTCTAGTAAGTCCTCTCAGTGGCTGGACCATTAGATGTCATAATGGGCTTGACATGTCCCTAGTCCCCAATTTTTAACCAGATTTCTGGTTGTCCAGTCGCCCCACCTCAGGGCTCTACGCTGGAATCCCTCATTTGGTGGGACATCTGAGGTTGAAAAACAAAATGAAACAAATCGACAGCAACAACAAAAAAACGGACTTCTTCCATCCCCAGAATGACCGCAAACTCTTTGGACGGGACCGAACCCCCAGAGAGTAAGACTCGTCCATTTCCCATGAAGTCACCCGGCAATTTCACGACCATGAGTGACACGATATCCAGAGACAAAAACTTGAGCAAGAGCCTCACACTCGCCCTTTTTTCATATCCCGAAGTGTTCTCCTCATGGTCCGTAGATCAGTCCTGCCATACCTATGACCCAAAACATAAGCCGAGTTTGTGTTTTCAGACAACTGTCCAAACAGCTCTGGCCTACACACCCTACAGGCTCAGGGCCCTGGAGCCAAACCTGAGGACTGTACTTGCCCTCTCCAAGGGAATTGTATGTGCCCCTTCCAATGGCCACAACCCTACTAATAGGATGACCTCCAAAGTCCCTGAGGCCATCCCAATAGTTGTGGCTTCCCAGGACAAACAGGGGCAATCTGAGCCCATCTGAGCACCTACCTGCACTGAGACCCGTAGACTGATGTCCCCAGAAGTAAAAATGAATGAACAGGCCCCTAGGCACTAATCGGATCCATTGCTTTGGTTTCCAGGCATCTCTCCTCAGAGGCCTGGATTTCAATACCAGCATATGGCTGTTTCTTGACTCACCCATCAGAACAAATCTCATCTACACATGGGAAACTTCCACGTTGGAGCTGTGTCAAAGCCTCTGTTTAGGAGAACCCTTCAGGGCCCCAGGGCCACCGCTTCATTCCAAGGTCTCCATAGACACAAAAACATATTAGGACACATCCACAGGAGAGTCCATTTCAACTCAGCCTCCTCGGTTGCCCCCCACATCCAGCAGATCTAACCTGTCTTGTTGCTTGGAGACAATTGGAATGCGAGGTGGGCTACCCAGCCATCCATCCTTAGAACCCTGCTCAGAATCGTTGGCCTGGAGCCAACCAACAGGTCTCAATTGTCCTGCAGAAGAATCTTTGCAGTTTGGAGCTTCTCACAACTCCCATCGTGGGAAAACCCCCAAGTCCTCCTGATCCAACCCCCTTCAAGAAAGGGCCATCAGGGCAGAAAGTCCAACCTGAGCGATCGTCTGATCCTTGCCCTGACTTCAGATGCACGAGATCTCTATTGAGGTCTGTAGATTGTGCCTGCCATATCCTCACCCAGAAACCTAGGCCTAGCTTGGGTTCTCAGACTCCGTCCTCAGACTACTGGCCCACAAGCCCTCCAGTTTGGCAATCCAGAACTACAATGCCGCACTCTGCCTGCCCTACATAAGTAAAACATTGCCCTCAGGGCTACCCCGAAACCCCAAAGGGGATCAACCTGCACGCCAATCGGCTGTACCCCAAACATATAGGCTGACCTGGGCACTATTTCCCCTTCTGACCAAGCCTGAGTCTGGACCTCCTGGTCCCACCCAGACAGCTGGCCGCACACTGAGCACATCAGACCCGCCATGGCCTTAGTTCGTCATCTCTTCCCAACTGCGGTTTTCAGGCTCCAGAACATAGACCTTATCTCCAACCACTGCCCAGGGTAGAAAATGATGCAGAAATCAGAACTCTTTCCCCATGGCAAGAAACCTTGTGCTTGGCATGTTGTCCAACGTTCAGTGTAGTTGAAACAAGCGTGGCCCATGAGGCCCAGCCCATGCTTGCGGGCCACATTGGTCACAAACACACATTGTGACCCTCAGCCTGAGGCCAGTCCTCAGATAAGGCCTCTCAGGGCCTATATGAAGAGACAGCATATTGGGCTTGCCATGCCCCTAGGCCCCAATTTTTAACCATAGTTCGGGTTGTCCCTTCACTCTTCCCCAGGGCTCTGCTTTGGAATTCCTCTTTTGGTGGGACACCAGAGGTAACAAACCTGAAAGGAGTCCTCCCATCCCACAGATTGACGAAAAACAATTGGGATCGGGCCAAATCCACAGAGAGGAAGATTCTTCCATGGCCCATGAGACCTCCCCAACATTCCACGGCCATCGCTGAAACAAAATCCAAAGACAAATGCCTGAGCAAGCGACTGAAACTCGCTCATTCTTCATATCCTGAAGAGTTCTTCTCATGGTTTGTAGATCGGGCGTGCCATACCTACGTCCCCAAACTTAAGCTGAGTTTGTGTTTTCTGTCTTCTGTCCTCAAAGTCCTGGGCCACACTCCCTCCAGGCTGGGGCCCCTGGAGCCACACATTAGGACTGCCCCCACCCAATCCATGGCAATTCTGCCCATTCCAATGTCAAATATCGTACAAATTAGGAGAACCCTCCAAAGTCCCTGACCATCCCAATAGTGTAGGTCGCCCGGGAAAAATAAGGGCGGTTGATAACAGCTGAGCATCTACCTCCACTCATCTACCTCCACTCATACCAAGAAGATTGAACCAGACAGGATCCGAGGCCATTATCGGATCCATTGCTTTGGTTTACAGGCATGTCTCCTCAAAAGCCTGGATTCCAATAACAGCAGAGGGGATTTCCAGAGGCACCCATCAGAACAAATCTCGTCTCCACAAGGAAACTTGTGCATGGGAGCTATGCCAAAGCTTAGGAGAATACTTCAGGGTCCCGGTGCCACCTCCCCATTCCAAGGCCCTCATGGACACAAACAAACATTAGGACCCACCCTCTGGAATGTGCATTTCAACTCAGCCACCCCGGTTGCTCCCGCAGATCCATTAGATCTAAACTGTCTTGTTGCTAGGAGACAATTGGAAGGCGAGGCGTACTTCCCAGGCATCCATCCTCGAACGGTGCTCTGGAGTCATTCCATATGGGATGTCCCGGAGCTGTCCAACAGGTCTCAATTGTCCCGCAGAAGGAATCCTTGAAGGGGGCATCCCACATCTCCCATCGTGGAAAACCACCATGGCCTCGAGATTCCACTCCCTTCATGAAGGGGCCGTCATGCACAGAAACTCCAACCTGAGCCAACGTTGGATCCTCGCCCTGACTTCAGATGCATGAGATATTGGTTCAGATCTGCAGGGGGTACCTGCCGTGCCCACACCCTGAATCCGAAGTCTAGCTTGTGTTCTCAGACTTCCGTCCTCACTATCCTGGCCCCGAAACCCTCAAGTTTGGCAATTCCGGACCGACAATGAAGCACTCTGCCTGCCCTCTTGAAAAAATATATTGCCTAATGAGCTGACCAGGCAGCTTAAATGAAGATAAACCTTCACGGCACTCGAATGTACCCAAATTATATAGTCTAACCTGGGCACTAATGCACTGTCTGACACAACCTGAGCCCGGACCTGCTGACCAACACCCAGACAGCTGACCGCACCCTGAGCACATCAGACCCGCCATGGCCTTAGGTCATTATCTCTTCCCTGCCTCAGTTTTCAGGCTTCAGAACCTAGACCTTATCTCCAATCACTGCCCACGGGTGACTGTGATGCGGAAATCAGAACTCTTCCTGACCCATGGCAAGAAACCTTGTGGTTGGCATGTTGTCCAACGTTCAGTTTAGGAGAAAACAGCATTCACCCTGAGGCCCCGCTCATTCTTGAGTGCGACGAGAGCATAAACACGCATTGTGACCTCAGCGTGAGTCCTGTCCTCTAGTAAGTCCTCTCAGTGGCTGGACCATTAGATGTCATAATGGGCTTGACATGTCCCTAGTCCCCAATTTTTAACCAGATTTCTAGTTGTCCAGTCGCCACACCCCAGGGCTCTACTCTGGAATCCCTCAATTGGTGGGACATCTGAGGTTAAAAAACAAAATGAAACAAATCGACAACAACAAAAAAACGGACTTCTTCCATCCCCAGAATGACCCCAAACTCTTTGGTCGGGACCGAACCCCCAGAGAGTAAGACTCGTCCATTTCCCATGAAGTCACCCGGCAATTTCACGACCATGAGTGACACGATGTCCAGAGACAAAAACTTGAGCAAGAGCCTCACACTCGCCCTTTTTTCATATCCCGAAGTGTTCTCCTCATGGTCTGTAGATCAGTCCTGCCATACCTATGACCCAAAACATAAGCCGAGTTTGTGTTTTCAGACAACTGTCCAAACAGCTCTGGCCTACACACCCTACAGGCTCAGGGCCCTGGAGCCAAACCTGAGGACTGTACTTGCCCTCTCCAAGGGAATTGTATGTGCCCATTCCAATGGCCACAACCCTACTAATAGGATAACCTCCAACGTCCCGGAGGCCATCCCAATAGTTGTGGCTTCCCAGGACAAACAGGGGCAATCTGAGCCCATCTATGCACCTACCTGCACTCAGACCCGTAGACTGATGTCCCCACAAGTAAAAACGAATGAACAGGCCCCTAGGCACTAATCGGATCCATTGCTTTGGTTTCCAGGCATCTCTCCTCAGAGGCCTGGATTTCAATACCAGCATATGGCTGTTTCTTGACTCACCCATCAGAACAAATCTCATCTACACATGGGAAACTTCCACGTTGGAGCTGTGTCAAAGCCACTGTTTAGGAGAACCCTTCAGGGCCCCAGGGCCACCGCTTCATTCCAAGGTCTCCATAGACACAAAAACATATTAGGACACATCCACAGGAGAGTCCATTTCAACTCAGCCTCCTCGGTTGCCCCCCACATCCAGCAGATCTAACCTGTCTTGTTGCTTGGAGACAATTGGAATGCGAGGTGGGCTACCCAGCCATCCATCCTTAGAACCCTGCTCGGAATCGTTGGCCTTGGGCCAACCAACAGGTCTCAATTGTCCTGCAGAAGAATCTTTGCAGTTTGGAGCTTCTCACAACTCCCATCGTGGGAAAACCCCCATGTCCTCGTGATCCAACCCCCTTCAAGAAAGGGCCATCAGGACAGAAAGTCCAACCGGAGCGATCGTCTGATCCTTGCCCTGACTTCAGATGCACGAGATCTCTATTGAGGTCTGTAGATTGTGCCTGCCATATCCTCACCCAGAAACCTAGGCCTAGCTTGGGTTCTCAGACTCTGTCCTCAGACTACTGGCCCACAAGCCCTCCAGTTGGGCAATCCAGAACTACAGTGCCGCACTCTGCCTGCACTACAGAAGTAAAACATTGCCACCAGGCCTACCCCGAAACCCCAAATGGGGATCAACCTGCACGCCAATCGGCTGTACCCCAAACATATAGGCTGACCTGGGCACTATTTCCCCTTCTGACCCAGCCTGAGCCTGGACCTCCTGGTCCCAACCAGACAGCTGGCCGCACACTGAGCACATCGGACCCGCCATGGCCTTAGGTCGTCATCTCTTCCGAACTGCGGTTTTCAGGCTCCAGAACCTAGACCTTATCTCCAACCACTGCCCAGGGTTGAAAATGAAGCAGAAATCAGATCTCTTTCCCCATGGCAAGAAACCTTGTGCTTGGCATGTTGTCCAATGTTCAGTGTAGTTGAAACAAGGGTGGCCCATGAGGCCCAGCCCATGCTTGCGGGCCACATTGGTCACAAACACACATTGTGACCCTCAGCCTGAGCGCAGTCCTCAGGTAAGGCCTCTCAGGGCCTATATGAAGAGACAGCATATTGGGCTTGCCATGACCCTAGGCCCCAATTTTTAACCATAGTTCGGGGTGTCCCTTCACTCTTCCCCAGGGCTCTGCTTTGGAATTCCTCTTTTGGTGGGACACCAGAGGTAACAAACCTGAAAGGAGTCCTCCCATCCCACAGATTGACGAAAAACAATTGGGATCGGGCCAAATCCACAGAGAGGAAGATTCGTCCATGGCCCATGAGACCTCCCCAACATTCCAGGGCCATCGCTGAAACAAAATCCAGATATAAAAGCCTGAGCAAGCTTCTCAGACTCGCTCATTCTTCATATCCTGAAGAGTTCTTCTCATGGTTTGTAGATCGGGCGTGCCATACCTACGTCCCCAACCTTAAGCTGAGTTTGTTTTTTCATTCTTCTGTCCTCAAAGTCCTGGGCCACACTCCCTTCAGGCTGGCGCCCCTGGAACCACACATTAGGACTGCCCCCACCCAATCCATTGCAATTCTGCCCATTCCATTGTCAAAAATCGTACAAATTAGGAGAACCCTCCAAAGTCTTTGAGGCCATCCCAATAGTGTAGGTCGCCCGGGACAAAAAAGGGCGGTTGATACCGGCTGAGCATCTACTTCCACTCTTCTACCTCCACTCATACCAAGAAGATTGAACCAGACAGGACCCGAGGCCATTATCGGATCCATTGCTTTGGTTTACAGGCATGTCTCCTCAAAAGCCTGGATTCCAATACCAGCAGAGGGGATTTCCTGAGGCACCCATCAGAACAAATCTCGTCTCCACAAGGAAACTTTTGCATGGGAGCTATGCCAAAGCTTAGGAGAATACTTCAGGGTCCCGGTGCCACCTCCCCATTCCAAGGCCCTCATGGACACAAACACACATTAGGACCCATCCTCTGGAAAGTACATTTCAACTCAGCCACCCCGGTTGCTCCCGCAGATCCATTAGATCTAAACTGTCTTGTTGCTAGGAGACAATTGGAAGGCGAGGCGTACTTCCCAGGCATCCATCCTCGAACGGTGCTCTGGAGTCATTCCATATGGGATGTCCTGGAGCTGTCCAAAAGTTCTCAATTGTCCCGCAGAAGGAATCCTTGAAGGGGGCATCCCACATCTCCCAACGTGGAAAACCTCCATGGCCTCGAGATTCCACTCCCTTCATGAAGGGGCCGTCATGCACAGAAACTCCAACCTGAGCCAACGTCGGATCCTCGCCCTGACTTCAGATGCATGAGATATTGGTTCAGATCTGCAGGGGGTACCTGCCGTGCCCTCACCCTGAATCCAGAGTCTAGCTTGTGTTCTCAGACTTCCGTCCTCACTCTCCTGGCCCTGAAGCCCTCAAGTTTGGCAATTCCGGACCGACAATGAAGCACTCTGCCTGCCCTCTAAAAAAAATATATTGCCTAATGAGCTGACCAGACAGCTTAAATGAAGATAAACCTACACGGCACTCGAATGTACCCAAATTATATAGTCTAACCTGGGCACTAATGCACTGTCTGACACAACCTGAGCCCGGACCTGCTGACCAACACCCAGACAGCTGACCGCACGCTGAGCACATCAGACCCGCCATGGCCTTAGGTCATCATCTCTTCCCTGCCTCAGTTTTCAGGCTTCAGAACCTAGACCTTATCTCCAATCACTGCCCACGGGTGACTGTGATGCAGAAATCAGAACTCTTCCTGACCGATGGCAAGAAACCTTGTGGTTGGCATGTTGTCCAACGTTCAGTGTAGGAGAAACCAGCATTCACCCTGAGGCCCCGCCCATTCTTGAGTGCGACGAGAGCATAAACACGCATTGTGACCTCAGCGTGAGTCCTGTCCTCTAGTAAGTCCTCTCAGT
The DNA here is from genome assembly GCF_964662115.1 of Mustela nivalis. NCBI lineage: Eukaryota > Metazoa > Chordata > Mammalia > Carnivora > Mustelidae > Mustela > Mustela nivalis. The sequence goes on from NW_028136496.1 coordinate 1,515,204, forward strand.
GGCTGGACCATTAGATGTCATAATGGGCTTGACATGTCCCTAGTCCCCAATTTTTAACCAGATTTCTGGTTGTCCAGTCGCCCCACCCCAGGGCTCTACTCTGGAATCCCTCATTTGGTGGGACATCTGAGGTTGAAAAACAAAATGAAACAAATCGACAACAACAACAAAAAAACGGACTTCTTCCATCCCCAGAATGACCGCAAACTCTTTGGACGGGACCGAACCCCCAGAGAGTAAGACTCGTCCATTTCCCATGAAGTCACCCGGCAATTTCACGACCATGAGTGACACGATATCCAGAGACAAAAACTTGAGCAAGAGCCTCACACTCGCCCTTTTTTCATATCCCGAAGTGTTCTCCTCATGGTCCGTAGATCAGTCCTGCCATACCTATGACCCAAAACATAAGCCGTGTTTGTGTTTTCAGACAACTGTCCAAACAGCTCTGGCCTACACACCCTACAGGCTCAGGGCCCTGGAGCCAAACCTGATGACTGTACTTGCCCTCTCCAAGGGAATTGTATGTGCCCCTTCCATTGGCCACAACTCTACTAATAGGATAACCTCCAAAGTCCCTGAGGCCATCCCAATAGTTGTGGCTTCCCAGGACAAACAGGGGCAATCTGAGCCCATCTGAGCACCTACCTGCACTCAGACCCGTAGACTGATGTCCCCAGAAGTAAAAAGGAATGAACAGGCCCCTAGGCACTAATCGGATCCATTGCTTTGGTTTCCAGGCATCTCTCTTCAGAGGCCTGGATTTCAATACCAGCATATGGCTGTTTCTTGACTCACCCATCAGAACAAATCTCATCTACACATGGGAAACTTCCACGTTGGAGCTGTGTCAAAGCGTCTGTTTAGGAGAACCCTTCAGGGCCCCAGGGCCACCGCTTCATTCCAAGGTCTCCATAGACACAAAAACATATTAGGACACATCCACAGGAGAGTCCATTTCAACTCAGCCTCCTCGGTTGCCCCCCACATCCAGCAGATCTAACCTGTCTTGTTGCTTGGAGACAATTGGAATGCGAGGTGGGCTACCCAGCCATCCATCCTTAGAACCCTGCTCGGAATCGTTGGCCTGGAGCCAACCAACAGGTCTCAATTGTCCTGCAGAAGAATCTTTGCAGTTTGGAGCTTCTCACAACTCCCATCGTGGGAAAACCCCCATGTCCTCGTGATCCAACCACCTTCAAGAAAGGGCCATCAGGGCAGAAAGTCCAACCTGAGCGATCGTCTGATCCTTGCCCTGACTTCAGATGCACGAGATCTCTATTGAGGTCTGTAGATTGTGCCTGCCATATCCTCACCCAGAAACCTAGGCCTAGCTTGGGTTCTCAGACTCCGTCCGCAGACTACTGGCCCACAAGCCCTCCAGTTTGGCAATCCAGAACTACAATGCCGCAATCTGCCTGCCCTACAGAAGTAAAACATTGCCCTCAGGGCTACCCCGAAACCCCAAATGAGGATCAACCTGCAAGCCATTCGTCTGTACCTCAAACATATAGGCTGACCTGGGCACTATTTCCCCTTCTGACCCAGCCTTAGTCTGGACCTCCTGGTCCCACCCAGACAGCTGGCCGCACACTGAGCACATCGGACCCGCCATGGCCTTAGGTCGTCATCTCTTCCGAACTGCGGTTTTCAGGCTCCAGAACCTAGACCTTATCTCCAACCACTGCCCAGGGTTGAAAATGATGCAGAAATCAGAACTCTTTCCCCATGGCAAGAAACCTTGTGCTTGGCATGTTGTCCAACATTCAGTGTAGTTGAAACAAGCGTGGCCCATGTGGCCCAGCCCATGCTTGCAGGCCACATTGGTCACAAACACACATTGTGACCCTCAGCCTGAGCCCAGTCCTCAGCTAAGGCCTCTCAGGGCCTATATGAAGAGACAGCATATTGGGCTTGCCATGCCCCTAGGCCCCAATTTTTAACCATAGTTCGGGGTGTCCCTTCACTCTTCCCCAGGGCTCTGCTTTGGAATTCCTCTTTTGGTGGGACACCTGAGGTAACAAACCTGAAAGGAGTCCTCCCATCCCACAGATTGACGAAAAACAATTGGGATCGGGCCAAATCCACAGAGAGTAAGATTCGTCCATGGCCCATGAGACCTCCCCAACATTCCAGGGCCATCGCTGAAACAAAATCCAGAGATAAAAGCCTGAGCAAGCTTCTCAGACTCGCTCATTCTTCATATCCTGAAGAGTTCTTCTCATGGTTTGTAGATCGGGCGTGCCATACCTATGTCCCCAAACATAAGCTGAGTTTGTGTTTTCATTCTTCTGTCCTCAAAGTCCTGGGCCACACTCCCTTCAGGCTGGCGCCCCTGGAACCACACATTAGGACTGCCCCCACCCAATCCATTGCAATTCTGCCCATTCCATTGTCAAAAATCGTACAAATTAGGAGAACCCTCCAAAGTCCCTGAGGCCATCCCAATAGTGTAGGTCGCCCGGGACAAAAAAGGGCGGTTGATACGGGCTGAGCATCTACCTCCACTCATCTACCTCACTCATACCAAGAAGATTGAACCAGACAGGACCCGAGGCCATTATCGGATCCATTGCTTTGGTTTACAGGCATGTCTCCTCAAAAGCCTGGATTCCAATACCAGCAGAGGGGATTTCCTGAGGCACCCATCAGAACAAATCTCGTCTCCACAAGGAAACTTGTGCATGGGAGCTATGCCAAAGCTTAGGAGAATACTTCAGGGTCCCGGTGCCACCTCCCCATTCCAAGGCCCTCATGGACACAAACACACATTAGGACCCATCCTCTGGAAAGTACATTTCAACTCAGCCACCCCGGTTGCTCCCGCAGATCCATTAGATCTAAACTGTCTTGTTGCTAGGAGACAATTGGAAGGCGAGGCGTACTCCCAGGCATCCATCCTCGAACGGTGCTCTGGAGTCATTCCATATGGGATGTCCTGGAGCTGTCCAAAAGTTCTCAATTGTCCCGCAGAAGGAATCCTTGAAGGGGGCATCCCACATCTCCCAACGTGGAAAACCTCCATGGCCTCGAGATTCCACTCCCTTCATGAAGGGGCCGTCATGCACAGAAACTCCAACCTGCGCCAACGTCGGATCCTCGCCCTGACTTCAGATGCATGAGATATTGGTTCAGATCTGCAGGGGGTACCTGCCGTGCCCTCACCCTGAATCCAGAGTCTAGCTTGTGTTCTCAGACTTCCGTCCTCACTCTCCTGGCCCTGAAGCCCTCAAGTTTGGCAATTCCGGACCGACAATGAAGCACTCTGCCTGCCCTCTAAAAAAAATATATTGCCTAATGAGCTGACCAGACAGCTTAAATGAAGATAAACCTACACGGCACTCGAATGTACCCAAATTATATAGTCTAACCTGGGCACTAATGCACTGTCTGACACAACCTGAGCCCGGACCTGCTGACCAACACCCAGACAGCTGACCGCACGCTGAGCACATCAGACCCGCCATGGCCTTAGGTCATCATCTCTTCCCTGCCTCAGTTTTCAGGCTTCAGAACCTAGACCTTATCTCCAATCACTGCCCACGGGTGACTGTGATGCAGAAATCAGAACTCTTCCTGACCCATGGCAAGAAACCTTGTGGTTGGCATGTTGTCCAACGTTCAGTGTAGGAGAAACCAGCATTCACCCTGAGGCCCCGCCCATTCTTGAGTGCGACGAGAGCATAAACACGCATTGTGACCTCAGCGTGAGTCCTGTCCTCTAGTAAGTCCTCTCAGTGGCTGGACCATTAGATGTCATAATGGGCTTGACATGTCCCTAGTCCCCAATTTTTAACCAGATTTCTGGTTGTCCAGTCGCCCCACCCCAGGGCTCTACTCTGGAATCCCTCATTTGGTGGGACATCTGAGGTTGAAAAACAAAATGAAACAAATCGACAACAACAACAAAAAAACGGACTTCTTCCATCCCCAGAATGACCGCAAACTCTTTGGACGGGACCGAACCCCCAGAGAGTAAGACTCGTCCATTTCCCATGAAGTCACCCGGCAATTTCACGACCATGAGTGACACGATATCCAGAGACAAAAACTTGAGCAAGAGCCTCACACTCGCCCTTTTTTCATATCCCGAAGTGTTCTCCTCATGGTCCGTAGATCAGTCCTGCCATACCTATGACCCAAAACATAAGCCGTGTTTGTGTTTTCAGACAACTGTCCAAACAGCTCTGGCCTACACACCCTACAGGCTCAGGGCCCTGGAGCCAAACCTGATGACTGTACTTGCCCTCTCCAAGGGAATTGTATGTGCCCCTTCCATTGGCCACAACTCTACTAATAGGATAACCTCCAAAGTCCCTGAGGCCATCCCAATAGTTGTGGCTTCCCAGGACAAACAGGGGCAATCTGAGCCCATCTGAGCACCTACCTGCACTCAGACCCGTAGACTGATGTCCCCAGAAGTAAAAAGGAATGAACAGGCCCCTAGGCACTAATCGGATCCATTGCTTTGGTTTCCAGGCATCTCTCTTCAGAGGCCTGGATTTCAATACCAGCATATGGCTGTTTCTTGACTCACCCATCAGAACAAATCTCATCTACACATGGGAAACTTCCACGTTGGAGCTGTGTCAAAGCGTCTGTTTAGGAGAACCCTTCAGGGCCCCAGGGCCACCGCTTCATTCCAAGGTCTCCATAGACACAAAAACATATTAGGACACATCCACAGGAGAGTCCATTTCAACTCAGCCTCCTCGGTTGCCCCCCACATCCAGCAGATCTAACCTGTCTTGTTGCTTGGAGACAATTGGAATGCGAGGTGGGCTACCCAGCCATCCATCCTTAGAACCCTGCTCGGAATCGTTGGCCTGGAGCCAACCAACAGGTCTCAATTGTCCTGCAGAAGAATCTTTGCAGTTTGGAGCTTCTCACAACTCCCATCGTGGGAAAACCCCCATGTCCTCGTGATCCAACCACCTTCAAGAAAGGGCCATCAGGGCAGAAAGTCCAACCTGAGCGATCGTCTGATCCTTGCCCTGACTTCAGATGCACGAGATCTCTATTGAGGTCTGTAGATTGTGCCTGCCATATCCTCACCCAGAAACCTAGGCCTAGCTTGGGTTCTCAGACTCCGTCCGCAGACTACTGGCCCACAAGCCCTCCAGTTTGGCAATCCAGAACTACAATGCCGCAATCTGCCTGCCCTACAGAAGTAAAACATTGCCCTCAGGGCTACCCCGAAACCCCAAATGAGGATCAACCTGCAAGCCATTCGTCTGTACCTCAAACATATAGGCTGACCTGGGCACTATTTCCCCTTCTGACCCAGCCTTAGTCTGGACCTCCTGGTCCCACCCAGACAGCTGGCCGCACACTGAGCACATCGGACCCGCCATGGCCTTAGGTCGTCATCTCTTCCCAACTGCGGTTTTCAGGCTCCAGAACCTAGACCTTATCTCCAACCACTGCCCAGGGTTGAAAATGATGCAGAAATCAGAACTCTTTCCCCATGGCAAGAAACCTTGTGCTTGGCATGTTGTCCAACATTCAGTGTAGTTGAAACAAGCGTGGCCCATGTGGCCCAGCCCATGCTTGCGGGCCACATTGGTCACAAACACACATTGTGACCCTCAGCCTGAGCCCAGTCCTCAGGTAAGGCCTCTCAGGGCCTATATGAAGAGACAGCATATTGGGCTTGCCATGCCCCTAGGCCCCAATTTTTAACCATAGTTCGGGCTGTCCCTTCACTCTTCCCCAGGGCTCTGCTTTGGAATTCCTCTTTTGGTGGGACACCTGAGGTAACAAACCTGAAAGGAGTCCTCCCATCCCACAGATTGACGAAAAACAATTGGGATCGGGCCAAATCCACAGAGAGGAAGATTCGTCCATGGCCCATGAGACCTCCCCAACATTCCAGGGCCATCGCTGAAACAAAATCCAGAGATAAAAGCCTGAGCAAGCTTCTCAGACTCGCTCATTCTTCATATCCTGAAGAGTTCTTCTCATGGTTTGTAGATCGGGCGTGCCATACCTATGTCCCCAAACATAAGCTGAGTTTGTGTTTTCATTCTTCTGTCCTCAAAGTCCTGGGCCACACTCCCTTCAGGCTGGCGCCCCTGGAACCACACATTAGGACTGCCCCCACCCAATCCATTGCAATTCTGCCCATTCCATTGTCAAAAATCGTACAAATTAGGAGAACCCTCCAAAGTCCCTGAGGCCATCCCAATAGTGTAGGTCGCCCGGGACAAAAAAGGGCGGTTGATACGGGCTGAGCATCTACCTCCACTCATCTACCTCACTCATACCAAGAAGATTGAACCAGACAGGACCCGAGGCCATTATCGGATCCATTGCTTTGGTTTACAGGCATGTCTCCTCAAAAGCCTGGATTCCAATACCAGCAGAGGGGATTTCCTGAGGCACCCATCAGAACAAATCTCGTCTCCACAAGGAAACTTGTGCATGGGAGCTATGCCAAAGCTTAGAAGAATACTTCAGGGTCCCGGTGCCACCTCCCCATTCCAAGGCCCTCATGGACACAAACACACATTAGGACCCATCCTCTGGAAAGTGCATTTCAACTCAGCCACCCCGGTTGCTCCCGCAGATCCATTAGATCTAAACTGTCTTGTTGCTAGGAGACAATTGGAAGGCGAGGCGGACTTCCCAGGCATCCATCCTCGATCGGTGCTCTGGTGTCATTCCATATGGGATGTCCTGGAGCTGTCCAACAATTCTCAATTGTCCCGCAGAAGGAATCCTTGAAGGGGGCATCCCACATCTCCCAACGTGGAAAACCTCCATGGCCTCGAGATTCCGCTCCCTTCATGAAGCGGCCGTCATGCACAGAAACTCCAACCTGAGCCAACGTGGGATCCTCGCCATGCCTTCAGATGCATGAGATATTGGTTCAGATCTGCAGGGCGTACCTGCCGTGCCCTCACCCTGAATCCAAAGTCTAGCTTGTGTTCTCAGACTTCCGTCCTCACTCTCCTGGCCCTGAAGCCCTCAAGTTTGGCAATTCCGGACCGACAATGAAGCACTCTGCCTGCCCTCTAGAAAAAACATATTGCCTAATGAGCTGACCAGACAGCTTAAATGAAGATAAACCTTCACGGCACTCGAATGTACCCAAATTATATAGTCTAACCTGGGCACTAATGCACTGTCTGACACAACCTGAGCCCGGACATGCTGACCAACACCCAGACAGCTGACCGCACCCTGAGCACATCAGACCCGCCATGGCCTAAGGTCATCATCTCTTCCCTACCTCAGTTTTCAGGCTTCAGAACCTAGACCTTATCTCCAATCACTGCCCACGGGTGACTGTGATGCAGAAATCAGAACTCTTCCTGACCGATGGCAAGAAACCTTGTGGTTGGCATGTTGTCCAACGTTCAGTGTAGGAGAAAACAGCATTCACCCTGAGGCCCCGCCCATTCTTGAGTGCGACGAGAGCATAAACACGCATTGTGACCTCAGCGTGAGTCCTGTCCTCTAGTAAGTCCTCTCAGTGGCTGGACCATTAGATGTCATAATGGCTTGACATGTCCCTAGTCCCCAATTTTTAACCAGATTTCTGGTTGTCCAGTCGCCCCACCCCAGGGCTCTACTCTGGAATCCCTCATTTGGTGGGACATCTGAGGTTGAAAAACAAAATGAAACAAATCGACAACAACAACAAAAAAACGGACTTCTTCCATCCCCAGAATGACCGCAAACTCTTTGGACGGGACCGAACCCCCAGAGAGTAAGACTCGTCCATTTCCCATGAAGTCACCCGGCAATTTCACGACCATGAGTGACACGATATCCAGAGACAAAAACTTGAGCAAGAGCCTCACACTCGCCCTTTTTTCATATCCCGAAGTGTTCTCCTCATGGTCCGTAGATCAGTCCTGCCATACCTATGACCCAAAACATAATCCGTGTTTGTGTTTTCAGACAACTGTCCAAACAGCTCTGGCCTACACACCCTACAGGCTCAGGGCCCTGGAGCCAAACCTGATGACTGTACTTGCCCTCTCCAAGGGAATTGTATGTGCCCCTTCCATTGGCCACAACTCTACTAATAGGATAACCTCCAAAGTCCCTGAGGCCATCCCAATAGTTGTGGCTTCCCAGGACAAACAGGGGCAATCTGAGCCCATCTGAGCACCTACCTGCACTCAGACCCGTAGACTGATGTCCCCAGAAGTAAAAAGGAATGAACAGGCCCCTAGGCACTAATCGGATCCATTGCTTTGGTTTCCAGGCATCTCTCTTCAGAGGCCTGGATTTCAATACCAGCATATGGCTGTTTCTTGACTCACCCATCAGAACAAATCTCATCTACACATGGGAAACTTCCACGTTGGAGCTGTGTCAAAGCGTCTGTTTAGGAGAACCCTTCAGGGCCCCAGGGCCACCGCTTCATTCCAAGGTCTCCATAGACACAAAAACATATTAGGACACATCCACAGGAGAGTCCATTTCAACTCAGCCTCCTCGGTTGCCCCCCACATCCAGCAGATCTAACCTGTCTTGTTGCTTGGAGACAATTGGAATGCGAGGTGGGCTACCCAGCCATCCATCCTTAGAACCCTGCTCGGAATCGTTGGCCTGGAGCCAACCAACAGGTCTCAATTGTCCTGCAGAAGAATCTTTGCAGTTTGGAGCTTCTCACAACTCCCATCGTGGGAAAACCCCCATGTCCTCGTGATCCAACCACCTTCAAGAAAGGGCCATCAGGGCAGAAAGTCCAACCTGAGCGATCGTCTGATCCTTGCCCTGACTTCAGATGCACGAGATCTCTATTGAGGTCTGTAGATTGTGCCTGCCATATCCTCACCCAGAAACCTAGGCCTAGCTTGGGTTCTCAGACTCCGTCCGCAGACTACTGGCCCACAAGCCCTCCAGTTTGGCAATCCAGAACTACAATGCCGCAATCTGCCTGCCCTACAGAAGTAAAACATTGCCCTCAGGGCTACCCCGAAACCCCAAATGAGGATCAACCTGCAAGCCATTCGTCTGTACCTCAAACATATAGGCTGACCTGGGCACTATTTCCCCTTCTGACCCAGCCTGAGTCTGGACCTCCTGGTCCCACCCAGACAGCTGGCCGCACACTGAGCACATCGGACCCGCCATGGCCTTGGGTCGTCATCTCTTCCCAACTGCGGTTTTCAGGCTCAGAACCTAGACCTTATCTCCAACCACTGCCCAGGGTTGAAAATGATGCAGAAATCAGAACTCTTTCCCCATGGCAAGAAACCTTGTGCTTGGCATGTTGTCCAACATTCAGTGTAGTTGAAACAAGCGTGGCCCATGTGGCCCAGCCCATGCTTGCGGGCCACATTGGTCACAAACACACATTGTGACCCTCAGCCTGAGCCCAGTCCTCAGCTAAGGCCTCTCAGGGCCTATATGAAGAGACAGCATATTGGGCTTGCCATGCCCCTAGGCCCCAATTTTTAACCATAGTTCGGGGTGTCCCTTCACTCTTCCCCAGGGCTCTGCTTTGGAATTCCTCTTTTGGTGGGACACCTGAGGTAACAAACCTGAAAGGAGTCCTCCCATCCCACAGTTTGAAGAAAAACAATTGGGATCGGGCCAAATCCACAGAGAGGAAGATTCGTCCATGGCCCATGAGACCTCCCCAACATTCCAGGGCCATCGCTGAAACAAAATCCAGAGATAAAAGCCTGAGCAAGCTTCTCAGACTCGCTCATTCTTCATATCCTGAAGAGTTCTTCTCATGGTTTGTAGATCGGGCGTGCCATACCTATGTCCCCAAACATAAGCTGAGTTTGTGTTTTCATTCTTCTGTCCTCAAAGTCCTGGGCCACACTCCCTTCAGGCTGGCGCCCCTGGAACCACACATTAGGACTGCCCCCACCCAATCCATTGCAATTCTGCCCATTCCATTGTCAAAAATCGTACAAATTAGGAGAACCCTCCAAAGTCCCTGAGGCCATCCCAATAGTGTAGGTCGCCCGGGACAAAAAAGGGCGGTTGATACGGGCTGAGCATCTACCTCCACTCATCTACCTCACTCATACCAAGAAGATTGAACCAGACAGGACCCGAGGCCATTATCGGATCCATTGCTTTGGTTTACAGGCATGTCTCCTCAAAAGCCTGGATTCCAATACCAGCAGAGGGGATTTCCTGAGGCACCCATCAGAACAAATCTCGTCTCCACAAGGAAACTTGTGCATGGGAGCTATGCCAAAGCTTAGAAGAATACTTCAGGGTCCCGGTGCCACCTCCCCATTCCAAGGCCCTCATGGACACAAACACACATTAGGACCCATCCTCTGGAAAGTGCATTTCAACTCAGCCACCCCGGTTGCTCCCGCAGATCCATTAGATCTAAACTGTCTTGTTGCTAGGAGACAATTGGAAGGCGAGGCGGACTTCCCAGGCATCCATCCTCCATCGGTGCTCTGGTGTCATTCCATATGGGATGTCCTGGAGCTGTCCAACAATTCTCAATTGTCCCGCAGAAGGAATCCTTGAAGGGGGCATCCCACATCTCCCAACGTGGAAAACCTCCATGGCCTCGAGATTCCGCTCCCTTCATGAAGCGGCCGTCATGCACAGAAACTCCAACCTGAGCCAACGTGGGATCCTCGCCATGCCTTCAGATGCATGAGATATTGGTTCAGATCTGCAGGGCGTACCTGCCGTGCCCTCACCCTGAATCCAAAGTCTAGCTTGTGTTCTCAGACTTCCGTCCTCACTCTCCTGGCCCTGAAGCCCTCAAGTTTGGCAATTCCGGACCGACAATGAAGCACTCTGCCTGCCCTCTAGAAAAAACATATTGCCTAATGAGCTGACCAGACAGCTTAAATGAAGATAAACCTTCACGGCACTCGAATGTACCCAAATTATATAGTCTAACCTGGGCACTAATGCACTGTCTGACACAACCTGAGCCCGGACATGCTGACCAACACCCAGACAGCTGACCGCACCCTGAGCACATCAGACCCGCCATGGCCTAAGGTCATCATCTCTTCCCTACCTCAGTTTTCAGGCTTCAGAACCTAGACCTTATCTCCAATCACTGCCCACGGGTGACTGTGATGCAGAAATCAGAACTCTTCCTGACCGATGGCAAGAAACCTTGTGGTTGGCATGTTGTCCAACGTTCAGTGTAGGAGAAAACAGCATTCACCCTGAGGCCCCGCCCATTCTTGAGTGCGACGAGAGCATAAACACGCATTGTGACCTCAGCGTGAGTCCTGTCCTCTAGTAAGTCCTCTCAGTGGCTGGACCATTAGATGTCATAATGGCTTGACATGTCCCTAGTCCCCAATTTTTAACCAGATTTCTGGTTGTCCAGTCGCCCCACCCCAGGGCTCTACTCTGGAATCCCTCAATTGGTGGGACATCTGAGGTTGAAAAACAAAATGAAACAAATCGACAGCAACAACAAAAAAACGGACTTCTTCCATCCCCAGAATGACCGCAAACTCTTTGGACGGGACCGAACCCCCAGAGAGTAAGACTCGTCCATTTCCCATGAAGTCACCCGGCAATTTCACGACCATGAGTGACACGATATCCAGAGACAAAAACTTGAGCAAGAGCCTCACACTCGCCCTTTTTTCATATCCCGAAGTGTTCTCCTCATGGTCTGTAGATCAGTCCTGCCATACCTATGACCCAAAACATAAGCCGAGTTTGTGTTTTCAGACAACTGTCCCAACAGCTCTGGCCTACACACCCTACATGCTCAGGGCCCTGGAGCCAAACCTGAGGACCGTACTTGCCCTCTCCAAGGGAATTGTATGTGCCCATTCAAATGGCCACAACCCTACTAATAGGATAACCTCCAAAGTCCCTGAGGCCATCCCAATTGTTGTGGCTTCCCAGGACAAACAGGGGCAATCTGAGCCCATCTGAGTACCTACCTTCACTCAGACCCGTAGACTGATGTCCCCAGAGGTAAAAAGGAACGAACAGACCCCTAGGCACTAATCGGATCCATTGCTTTGGTTTCCAGGCATCTCTCCTCAGAGGCCTGGATTTCAATACCAGCATATGGCTGTTTCTTGACTCACCCATCAGAACAAATCTCATCTACACATGGGAAACTTCCACGTTGGAGCTGTGTCAAAGCGTCTGTTTAGGAGAACCCTTCAGGGCCCCAGGGCCACCGCTTCATTCCAAGGTCTCCATAGACACAAAAACATATTAGGACACATCCACAGGAGAGTCCATTTCAACTCAGCCTCCTCGGTTTCCCCCCACATCCAGCAGATCAAACCTGTCTTGTTCCTTGGAGACAATTGGAATGCGAGGTGGGCTACCCAGCCATCCATCCTTAGAACCCTGCTCGGAATCGTTGGCCTGGAGCCAACCAACAGGTCTCAATTGTCCTGCAGAAGAATCTTTGCAGTTTGGAGCTTCTCACAACTCCCATCGTGGGAAAACCCCCATGTCCTCGTGATCCAACCCCCTTCAAGAAAGGGCCATCAGGGCAGAAAGTCCAACCGGAGCGATCGTCTGATCCTTGCCCTGACTTCAGATGCATGAGATCTCTATTGAGTTCTGTAGATTGTGCCTGCCATATCCTCACCCAGAAACCTAGGCCTAGCTTGGGTTCTCAGACTCCGTCCTCGGACTACTGGCCCACAAGCCCTCCAGTTTGGCAATCCAGAACTACAATGCCGCACTCTGCCTGCCCTACAGAATAAAACATTGCCCTCAGGGCTAACCCGAAACCACAAATGAGGATCAACCTGCATGCCATTCGGCTGTACCCCAAAGATATAGGCTGACCTGGGCACTATTTCCCCTTCTGACCCAGCCTGAGCCTGGACCTCCTGTTCCCACCCAGACAGCTGGCCGCACACTGAGCACATCGGACCCGCCATGGCCTTGGGTCGTCATCTCTTCCCAACTGCGGTTTTCAGGCTCCAGAACCTAGACCTTATCTCCAACCACTGCCCAGGGTTGAAAATGATGCAGAAATCAGAACTCTTTCCCCATGGCAAGAAACCTTGTGCTTGGCATGTTGTCCAACGTTCAGTGTAGTTGAAACAAGCGTGGCCCATGAGGCCCAGCCCATGCTTGCGGGTCACATTGGTCACAAACACACATTGCGACCCTCAGCTTGAGCCCAGTACTCAGGTAAGGCCTCTCAGGGCCTATATGAAGAGACAGCCTATTGGGCTTGCCATGCCCCTAGGCCCCAATTTTTAACCATAGTTCGGGGTGTCCCTTCACTCTTCCCCAGGGCTCTGCTTTGGAATTCCTCTTTTGGTGGGACACCAGAGGTAACAAACCTGAAAGGAGTCCTCCCATCCCACAGATGGACGAAAAACAATTGGGATCAGGCCAAATCCACAGAGAGGAAGATTCGTTCATGGCCCATGAGACCTCCCCAACATTCCACGGCCATCGCTGAAACAAAATCCAGAGACAAACCCTGAGCAACGACTCAGACTCGCTCATTCTTCATATCCTGAAGAGTTCTTCTCATGGTTTGTAGATCGGGCGTGCCATACCTACGTCCCCAAACTTAAGCTGAGTTTGTTTTTTCAGTCTTCTGTCCTCAAAGTCTGGGCCACACTCCCTCCAGGCTGGGGCCCCTGGAGCCACACATTAGGACTGTCCCCACCAATCCATGGGAATTCTGCCCATTCCATTGTCAAAAATCGTACAAATTAGGAGAGCCCTCCAAATTCCCTGAGGCCATCCCAATAGTGTAGGTCGCCCGGGACAAAAAAGGGCGGTTGATAACAGATGAGCATCTACCTCCACTCATCTACCTCCACTCATACCAAGAAGATTGAACCAGACAGGACCCGAGGCCATTATCGGATCCATTGCGTTGGTTTTCAGGCATGTCTCCTCAAAAGCCTGGTTTCCAATACCAGCAGAGGGGATTTCCAGAGGCACCCATCAGAACAAATCTCGTCTCCACAAGGAAACTTGTGCATGGGAGCTATGCCAAAGCTTAGGAGAATACTTCAGGGTCCCGGTGCCACCTCCCCATTCCAAGGCCCTCATGGACACAAACACACATTAGGACCCATCCTCTGGAAAGTGCATTTCAACTCAGCCACCCCGGTTGCTCCCGCAGATCCATTAGATCTAAACTGTCTTGTTGCTAGGAGACAATTGGAAGGCGAGGCGGACTTCCCAGGCATCCATCCTCGAACGGTGCTCTGGAGTCATTCCATATGGGATGTCCTGGAGCTGTCCAACAGGTCTCAATTGTCCCGCAGAAGGAATCCTTGAAGGGGGCATCCCACATCTCCCATCGTGGAAAACCACCATGGCCTCGAGATTCCGATCCCTTCATGAAGGGGCCGTCATGCACAGAAACTCCAACCTGAGCCACGTTGGATCCTCGCCCTGACTTCAGATGCATGAGATATTGGTTCAGATCTGAGGGGGTACCTGCCGTGCCCTCACCCTGAATCCGAAGTCTAGCTTGTGTTCTCAGACTTCCGTCCTCACTCTCCTGGCCCCGAAGCCCTCAAGTTTGGCAATTCCGGACCGACAATGAAGCACTCTGCCTGCCCTCTTGAAAAAATATATTGCCTAATGAGCAGACCAGGCAGCTTAAATGAAGATAAACCTACACGGCACTCGAATGTACCCAAATTATATAGTCTAACCTGGGCACTAATGCACTGTCTGACACAACCTGAGCCCTGACCTGCAGACCAACACCCAGACAGCTGACCGCACCCTGAGCACATCAGACCCGCCATGGACTTAGGTCATCATCTCTTCCCTACCTCAGTTTTCAGGCTTCAGAACCTAGACCTTATCTCCAATCACTGCCCACGGGTGACTGTGATGCAGAAATCAGAACTCTTCCCGACCCATGGCAAGAAACCTTGTGGTTGGCATGTTGTCCAACGTTCAGTGTAGGAGAAAACAGCATTCACCCTGAGGCCACGCCCATTCTTGAGTGCGACGAGAGCATAAACACGCATTGTGACCTCAGCGTGAGTCCTGTCCTCTAGTAAGTCCTCTCAGTGGCTGGACCATTAGATGTCATAATGGGCTTGACATATCCCTAGTGCCCAATTTTTAACCAGATTTCTGGTTGTCCAGTCGCCACACCCCAGGGCTCTACTCTGGAATCCCTCATTTGGTGGGACATCTGAGGTTGAAAAACAAAATGAAACAAATCGACAACAACAACAAAAAAACGGACTTCTTCCATCCCCAGAAAAACCCCAAACTCTTTGGTCGGGACCGAACCCCCAGAGAGTAAGACTTGTCCATTTCCCATGAAGTCACCCGGCAATTTCACGACCATGAGTGACACGATATCCAGAGACAAAAACTTGAGCAAGAGCCTCACACTCGCCCTTTTTTCATATCCCGAAGTGTTCTCCTCATGGTCTGTAGATCAGTCCTGCCATACCTATGACCCAAAACATAAGCCGAGTTTGTGTTTTCAGACAACTGTCCAAACAGCTCTGGCCTACACACCCTACAGGCTCAGGGCCCTGGAGCCAAACCTGAGGACTGTTCTTGCCCTCTCCAAGGGAATTGTATGTGCCCATTCCAATGGCCTCAACCCTAATAGTAGGATAACCTCCAATGTCCCTGAGGCCATCCCAATAGTTGTGGCTTCCCAGGACAAACAGGGGCATTCTGAGCCCATCTGAGCACCTACCTGCACTCAGACCCCTAGACTGATGTCCCCAGAGGTAAAAAGGAACGAACAGGCCCCTAGGCACTAATCGGATCCATTGCTTTGGTTTCCAGGCATCTCTCCTCAGAGGCCTGGATTTCAATACCAGAATATGGCTGTTTCTTGACTCACCCATCAGAACAAATCTCATCTACACATGGGAAACATGCACGTTGGAGCTGTGTCAAAGCCTCTGTTTAGGAGACCCTTCAGGGCCCCAGGGCCACCGCTTCATTCCAAGGTCTCCATAGACACAAAAACATATTAGGACACATCCACAGGAGAGTCCATTTCCACTCAGCCTCCTCGTTTGCCCCCCACATCCAGCAGATCTAACCTGTCTTGTTGCTTGCAGACAATTGGAATGCGAGGTGGGATAACCAGCGATCCATCCTTAGAACCCTGCTCGGAAACGTTGGCCTGGAGCCAACCAACAGGTCTCAATTGTCCTGCAGAAGAATCTTTGCAGTTTGGAGCTTCTCACAACTCGATCGTGGGAAAACCCCCATGTCCTCGTGATCCAACCTTCTTCAAGAATGGGCCATCAGGGCAGAAAGTCCAACCTGAGCGATCGAATGATCCTTGCCCTGACTTCAGATGCACGAAATCTCTATTGAGGTCTGTAGATTGTGCCTGCCATATCCTCACCCAGAAACCTAGGCCTAGCTTGGGTTCTCAGACTCCGTCCTCATAATACTGGCCCACAAGCCCTCCAGTTTGCCATCCAGAACTACAATGCCGCACACTGCCTGCCCTACAGAAGTAAAACATTGCCCTCAGGGCTAACCCGAAACCCCAAATGAGGATCAACCTGCACGCCATTCGGCTGTACCCCAAACATATAGGCTGACCTGGGCACTATTTCCCCTTCTGACCCAGCCTGAGCCTGGACCTCCTGGTCCCACCCAGACAGCTGGCCGCACACTGAACACATCGGACCCGCCATGGCCTTAGGTCGTCATCTCTTCCCAACTGCGGTTTTCAGGCTCCAGAACCTAGAACTTATCTCCAACCACTGCCCAGGGTTGAAAATGATGCAGAAATCAGAACTCTTTCCCCATGGCAAGAAACCTTGTGCTTGGCATGTTGTCCAACGTTCAGTTTTGTTGAAACAAGCGTGGCCCATGAGGCCCAGCCCATGCTTGCGGGCCACATTGGTCACAAACACACATTGTGACCCTCATCCTGAGCGCAGTCCTCAGGTAAGGCCTCTCAGGGCCTATATGAAGAGACAGCATATTGGGCTTGCCATGCCCTTAGGCCCCAATTTTTAACCATAGTTCGGGGTGTCCCTTCACTCTTCCCCAGGGCTCTGCTTTGGAATTCCTCTTTTGGTGGGACACCAGAGGTAACAAACCTGAAAGGAGTCTTCCCATCCCACAGATTGACGAAAAACAATTGGGATCGGGCCAAATCCACAGAGAGGAAGATTCGTCCATGGCCCATGAGACCTTCCCAACATTCCACGGCCATCGCTGAAAAAAATCCAGAGACAAAAGCCTGAGCAAGCGACTCAGACTCGCTCATTCTTCATATCCTGAAGAGTTCTTCTCATGGTTTGTAGATCGGGCGTGCCATACCTACGTCCCCAAACTTAAGCTGAGTTTGTGGTTTCAGTCTTCTGTCCTCAAAGTCCTGGGCCACACTCCCTCCAGGCTGGGGCCCCTGGAACCACACATTAGGACTGCCCCCACCCAATCCATGGCAATTCTGCCCATTCCATTGTCAAAAATCGTACAAATTAGGAGAACCCTCCAAAGTCCCTGAGGCCATCCCAATAGTGTAGGTCGCCCGGGACAAAAAAGGGCCGCTGATACCGGCTGAGCATCTACCTCCACTCATCTACCTCCACTCATACCAAGAAGATTGAACCAGACAGGACCCGAGGCCATTATCGGATCCATTGCTTTGGTTTACAGGCATGTCTCCTCAAAAGCCTGGATTCCAATACCAGCAGAGGGGATTTCCTGAGGCACCCATCAGAACAAATCTCGTCTCCACAAGGAAACTTGTGCATGGGAGCTATGCCAAAGCTTAGGAGAATACTTCAGGGTCCCGGTGCCACCTCCCCATTCCAAGGCACTCATGGACACAAACACACATTAGGACCCATCCTCTGGAAAGTGCATTTCAACTCAGCCACCCCGGTTGCTCCCGCAGATCCATTAGATCTAAACTGTCTTGTTGCTAGGAGACAATTGGAAGGTGAGGCGAACTTCCCAGGCATCCATCCTCGAACGGTGCTCTGGAGTCATTCCATATGGGATGTCCCAGAGCTGTCCAACAGGTCTCAATTGTCCCGCAGAAGGAATCCTTGAAGGGGGCATCCCACATCTCCCAACGTGGAAAACCTCCATGGCCTCGAGATTCCGCTCCCTTCATGAAGGGGCCGTCATGCACAGAAACTCCAACCTGAGCCAACGTCGGATCCTCGCCCTGACTTCCGATGCA
The DNA here is from genome assembly GCF_964662115.1 of Mustela nivalis. NCBI lineage: Eukaryota > Metazoa > Chordata > Mammalia > Carnivora > Mustelidae > Mustela > Mustela nivalis. Next base: position 1,533,271 of record NW_028136496.1, read on the forward strand.
TGAGATATTGGTTCAGATCTGCAGGGGGTGACTGACGTGCCCTCACCCTGAATCCGAAGTCTAGCTTGTGTTCTCAGACTTCCGTCCTCACTCTCCTGGCCCCGAAGCCCTCATGTTTGGCAATTCCGGACCGACAATGAAGCACTCTGCCTGCCCTCTAGAAAAAATATATTGCCTAAAGTGCTGACCAGGCAGCTTAAATGAAGATAAACCTACACCGCACTCGAATGTACCCAAATTATATAGTCTAACCTGGGCACTAATGCACTGTCTGACACAACCTGAGCCCGGACCTGCTGACCAACACCCAGACAGCTGACCGCACCCTGAGCACATCAGACCCGCCATGGCCTTAGGTCATCATCTCTTCCCTACCTCAGTTTTCAGGCTTCAGAACCTAGACCTTATCTCCAATCACTGCCCACGGGTGACTGTGATGCAGAAATCAGAACTCTTCCTGACCCATGGCAAGAAACCTTGTGGTTGGCATGTTGTCCAACGTTCAGTGTAGGAGAAAACAGCATTCACCCTGAGGCCCCTCCCATTCTTGAGTGCGACGAGAGCATAAACACGCATTGTGACCTCAGCGTGAGTCCTGTCCTCTAGTAAGTCCTCTCAGTGGCTGGACCATTAGATGTCATAATGGGCTTGACATGTCCCTAGTCCCCAATTTTTAACCAGATTTCTGGTTGTCCAGTCGCCCCACCTCAGGGCTCTACGCTGGAATCCCTCATTTGGTGGGACATCTGAGGTTGAAAAACAAAATGAAACAAATCGACAGCAACAACAAAAAAACGGACTTCTTCCATCCCCAGAATGACCGCAAACTCTTTGGACGGGACCGAACCCCCAGAGAGTAAGACTCGTCCATTTCCCATGAAGTCACCCGGCAATTTCACGACCATGAGTGACACGATATCCAGAGACAAAAACTTGAGCAAGAGCCTCACACTCGCCCTTTTTTCATATCCCGAAGTGTTCTCCTCATGGTCCGTAGATCAGTCCTGCCATACCTATGACCCAAAACATAAGCCGAGTTTGTGTTTTCAGACAACTGTCCAAACAGCTCTGGCCTACACACCCTACAGGCTCAGGGCCCTGGAGCCAAACCTGAGGACTGTACTTGCCCTCTCCAAGGGAATTGTATGTGCCCCTTCCAATGGCCACAACCCTACTAATAGGATGACCTCCAAAGTCCCTGAGGCCATCCCAATAGTTGTGGCTTCCCAGGACAAACAGGGGCAATCTGAGCCCATCTGAGCACCTACCTGCACTGAGACCCGTAGACTGATGTCCCCAGAAGTAAAAATGAATGAACAGGCCCCTAGGCACTAATCGGATCCATTGCTTTGGTTTCCAGGCATCTCTCCTCAGAGGCCTGGATTTCAATACCAGCATATGGCTGTTTCTTGACTCACCCATCAGAACAAATCTCATCTACACATGGGAAACTTCCACGTTGGAGCTGTGTCAAAGCCTCTGTTTAGGAGAACCCTTCAGGGCCCCAGGGCCACCGCTTCATTCCAAGGTCTCCATAGACACAAAAACATATTAGGACACATCCACAGGAGAGTCCATTTCAACTCAGCCTCCTCGGTTGCCCCCCACATCCAGCAGATCTAACCTGTCTTGTTGCTTGGAGACAATTGGAATGCGAGGTGGGCTACCCAGCCATCCATCCTTAGAACCCTGCTCAGAATCGTTGGCCTGGAGCCAACCAACAGGTCTCAATTGTCCTGCAGAAGAATCTTTGCAGTTTGGAGCTTCTCACAACTCCCATCGTGGGAAAACCCCCAAGTCCTCCTGATCCAACCCCCTTCAAGAAAGGGCCATCAGGGCAGAAAGTCCAACCTGAGCGATCGTCTGATCCTTGCCCTGACTTCAGATGCACGAGATCTCTATTGAGGTCTGTAGATTGTGCCTGCCATATCCTCACCCAGAAACCTAGGCCTAGCTTGGGTTCTCAGACTCCGTCCTCAGACTACTGGCCCACAAGCCCTCCAGTTTGGCAATCCAGAACTACAATGCCGCACTCTGCCTGCCCTACATAAGTAAAACATTGCCCTCAGGGCTACCCCGAAACCCCAAATGGGGATCAACCTGCACGCCAATCGGCTGTACCCCAAACATATAGGCTGACCTGGGCACTATTTCCCCTTCTGACCAAGCCTGAGTCTGGACCTCCTGGTCCCACCCAGACAGCTGGCCGCACACTGAGCACATCAGACCCGCCATGGCCTTAGTTCGTCATCTCTTCCCAACTGCGGTTTTCAGGCTCCAGAACATAGACCTTATCTCCAACCACTGCCCAGGGTAGAAAATGATGCAGAAATCAGAACTCTTTCCCCATGGCAAGAAACCTTGTGCTTGGCATGTTGTCCAACGTTCAGTGTAGTTGAAACAAGCGTGGCCCATGAGGCCCAGCCCATGCTTGCGGGCCACATTGGTCACAAACACACATTGTGACCCTCAGCCTGAGGCCAGTCCTCAGATAAGGCCTCTCAGGGCCTATATGAAGAGACAGCATATTGGGCTTGCCATGCCCCTAGGCCCCAATTTTTAACCATAGTTCGGGTTGTCCCTTCACTCTTCCCCAGGGCTCTGCTTTGGAATTCCTCTTTTGGTGGGACACCAGAGGTAACAAACCTGAAAGGAGTCCTCCCATCCCACAGATTGACGAAAAACAATTGGGATCGGGCCAAATCCACAGAGAGGAAGATTCTTCCATGGCCCATGAGACCTCCCCAACATTCCACGGCCATCGCTGAAACAAAATCCAAAGACAAAAGCCTGAGCAAGCGACTGAAACTCGCTCATTCTTCATATCCTGAAGAGTTCTTCTCATGGTTTGTAGATCGGGCGTGCCATACCTACGTCCCCAAACTTAAGCTGAGTTTGTGTTTTCTGTCTTCTGTCCTCAAAGTCCTGGGCCACACTCCCTCCAGGCTGGGGCCCCTGGAGCCACACATTAGGACTGCCCCCACCCAATCCATGGCAATTCTGCCCATTCCAATGTCAAATATCGTACAAATTAGGAGAACCCTCCAAAGTCCCTGACCATCCCAATAGTGTAGGTCGCCCGGGAAAAATAAGGGCGGTTGATAACAGCTGAGCATCTACCTCCACTCATCTACCTCCACTCATACCAAGAAGATTGAACCAGACAGGATCCGAGGCCATTATCGGATCCATTGCTTTGGTTTACAGGCATGTCTCCTCAAAAGCCTGGATTCCAATAACAGCAGAGGGGATTTCCAGAGGCACCCATCAGAACAAATCTCGTCTCCACAAGGAAACTTGTGCATGGGAGCTATGCCAAAGCTTAGGAGAATACTTCAGGGTCCCGGTGCCACCTCCCCATTCCAAGGCCCTCATGGACACAAACAAACATTAGGACCCACCCTCTGGAATGTGCATTTCAACTCAGCCACCCCGGTTGCTCCCGCAGATCCATTAGATCTAAACTGTCTTGTTGCTAGGAGACAATTGGAAGGCGAGGCGGACTTCTCAGGCATCCATCCTCGAACGGTGCTCTGGAGTCATTCCATATGGGATGTCCCGGAGCTGTCCAACAGGTCTCAATTGTCCCGCAGAAGGAATCCTTGAAGGGGGCATCCCACATCTCCCATCGTGGAAAACCACCATGGCCTCGAGATTCCACTCCCTTCATGAAGGGGCCGTCATGCACAGAAACTCCAACCTGAGCCAACGTTGGATCCTCGCCCTGACTTCAGATGCATGAGATATTGGTTCAGATCTGCAGGGGGTACCTGCCGTGCCCACACCCTGAATCCGAAGTCTAGCTTGTGTTCTCAGACTTCCGTCCTCACTATCCTGGCCCCGAAGCCCTCAAGTTTGGCAATTCCGGACCGACAATGAAGCACTCTGCCTGCCCTCTTGAAAAAATATATTGCCTAATGAGCTGACCAGGCAGCTTAAATGAAGATAAACCTTCACGGCACTCGAATGTACCCAAATTATATAGTCTAACCTGGGCACTAATGCACTGTCTGACACAACCTGAGCCCGGACCTGCTGACCAACACCCAGACAGCTGACCGCACCCTGAGCACATCAGACCCGCCATGGCCTTAGGTCATTATCTCTTCCCTGCCTCAGTTTTCAGGCTTCAGAACCTAGACCTTATCTCCAATCACTGCCCACGGGTGACTGTGATGCGGAAATCAGAACTCTTCCTGACCCATGGCAAGAAACCTTGTGGTTGGCATGTTGTCCAACGTTCAGTGTAGGAGAAAACAGCATTCACCCTGAGGCCCCGCTCATTCTTGAGTGCGACGAGAGCATAAACACGCATTGTGACCTCAGCGTGAGTCCTGTCCTCTAGTAAGTCCTCTCAGTGGCTGGACCATTAGATGTCATAATGGGCTTGACATGTCCCTAGTCCCCAATTTTTAACCAGATTTCTAGTTGTCCAGTCGCCACACCCCAGGGCTCTACTCTGGAATCCCTCAATTGGTGGGACATCTGAGGTTAAAAAACAAAATGAAACAAATCGACAACAACAAAAAAACGGACTTCTTCCATCCCCAGAATGACCCCAAACTCTTTGGTCGGGACCGAACCCCCAGAGAGTAAGACTCGTCCATTTCCCATGAAGTCACCCGGCAATTTCACGACCATGAGTGACACGATGTCCAGAGACAAAAACTTGAGCAAGAGCCTCACACTCGCCCTTTTTTCATATCCCGAAGTGTTCTCCTCATGGTCTGTAGATCAGTCCTGCCATACCTATGACCCAAAACATAAGCCGAGTTTGTGTTTTCAGACAACTGTCCAAACAGCTCTGGCCTACACACCCTACAGGCTCAGGGCCCTGGAGCCAAACCTGAGGACTGTACTTGCCCTCTCCAAGGGAATTGTATGTGCCCATTCCAATGGCCACAACCCTACTAATAGGATAACCTCCAACGTCCCGGAGGCCATCCCAATAGTTGTGGCTTCCCAGGACAAACAGGGGCAATCTGAGCCCATCTGAGCACCTACCTGCACTCAGACCCGTAGACTGATGTCCCCACAAGTAAAAACGAATGAACAGGCCCCTAGGCACTAATCGGATCCATTGCTTTGGTTTCCAGGCATCTCTCCTCAGAGGCCTGGATTTCAATACCAGCATATGGCTGTTTCTTGACTCACCCATCAGAACAAATCTCATCTACACATGGGAAACTTCCACGTTGGAGCTGTGTCAAAGCCACTGTTTAGGAGAACCCTTCAGGGCCCCAGGGCCACCGCTTCATTCCAAGGTCTCCATAGACACAAATACATATTAGGACACATCCACAGGAGAGTCCATTTCAACTCAGCCTCCTCGGTTGCCCCCCACATCCAGCAGATCTAACCTGTCTTGTTGCTTGGAGACAATTGGAATGCGAGGTGGGCTACCCAGCCATCCATCCTTAGAACCCTGCTCGGAATCGTTGGCCTTGGGCCAACCAACAGGTCTCAATTGTCCTGCAGAAGAATCTTTGCAGTTTGGAGCTTCTCACAACTCCCATCGTGGGAAAACCCCCATGTCCTCGTGATCCAACCCCCTTCAAGAAAGGGCCATCAGGGCAGAAAGTCCAACCGGAGCGATCGTCTGATCCTTGCCCTGACTTCAGATGCACGAGATCTCTATTGAGGTCTGTAGATTGTGCCTGCCATATCCTCACCCAGAAACCTAGGCCTAGCTTGGGTTCTCAGACTCTGTCCTCAGACTACTGGCCCACAAGCCCTCCAGTTGGGCAATCCAGAACTACAGTGCCGCACTCTGCCTGCACTACAGAAGTAAAACATTGCCACCAGGCCTACCCCGAAACCCCAAATGGGGATCAACCTGCACGCCAATCGGCTGTACCCCAAACATATAGGCTGACCTGGGCACTATTTCCCCTTCTGACCCAGCCTGAGCCTGGACCTCCTGGTCCCAACCAGACAGCTGGCCGCACACTGAGCACATCGGACCCGCCATGGCCTTAGGTCGTCATCTCTTCCGAACTGCGGTTTTCAGGCTCCAGAACCTAGACCTTATCTCCAACCACTGCCCAGGGTTGAAAATGAAGCAGAAATCAGATCTCTTTCCCCATGGCAAGAAACCTTGTGCTTGGCATGTTGTCCAATGTTCAGTGTAGTTGAAACAAGGGTGGCCCATGAGGCCCAGCCCATGCTTGCGGGCCACATTGGTCACAAACACACATTGTGACCCTCAGCCTGAGCGCAGTCCTCAGGTAAGGCCTCTCAGGGCCTATATGAAGAGACAGCATATTGGGCTTGCCATGACCCTAGGCCCCAATTTTTAACCATAGTTCGGGGTGTCCCTTCACTCTTCCCCAGGGCTCTGCTTTGGAATTCCTCTTTTGGTGGGACACCAGAGGTAACAAACCTGAAAGGAGTCCTCCCATCCCACAGATTGACGAAAAACAATTGGGATCGGGCCAAATCCACAGAGAGGAAGATTCGTCCATGGCCCATGAGACCTCCCCAACATTCCAGGGCCATCGCTGAAACAAAATCCAGATATAAAAGCCTGAGCAAGCTTCTCAGACTCGCTCATTCTTCATATCCTGAAGAGTTCTTCTCATGGTTTGTAGATCGGGCGTGCCATACCTACGTCCCCAAACTTAAGCTGAGTTTGTGTTTTCATTCTTCTGTCCTCAAAGTCCTGGGCCACACTCCCTTCAGGCTGGCGCCCCTGGAACCACACATTAGGACTGCCCCCACCCAATCCATTGCAATTCTGCCCATTCCATTGTCAAAAATCGTACAAATTAGGAGAACCCTCCAAAGTCTTTGAGGCCATCCCAATAGTGTAGGTCGCCCGGGACAAAAAAGGGCGGTTGATACCGGCTGAGCATCTACTTCCACTCTTCTACCTCCACTCATACCAAGAAGATTGAACCAGACAGGACCCGAGGCCATTATCGGATCCATTGCTTTGGTTTACAGGCATGTCTCCTCAAAAGCCTGGATTCCAATACCAGCAGAGGGGATTTCCTGAGGCACCCATCAGAACAAATCTCGTCTCCACAAGGAAACTTTTGCATGGGAGCTATGCCAAAGCTTAGGAGAATACTTCAGGGTCCCGGTGCCACCTCCCCATTCCAAGGCCCTCATGGACACAAACACACATTAGGACCCATCCTCTGGAAAGTACATTTCAACTCAGCCACCCCGGTTGCTCCCGCAGATCCATTAGATCTAAACTGTCTTGTTGCTAGGAGACAATTGGAAGGCGAGGCGTACTTCCCAGGCATCCATCCTCGAACGGTGCTCTGGAGTCATTCCATATGGGATGTCCTGGAGCTGTCCAAAAGTTCTCAATTGTCCCGCAGAAGGAATCCTTGAAGGGGGCATCCCACATCTCCCAACGTGGAAAACCTCCATGGCCTCGAGATTCCACTCCCTTCATGAAGGGGCCGTCATGCACAGAAACTCCAACCTGAGCCAACGTCGGATCCTCGCCCTGACTTCAGATGCATGAGATATTGGTTCAGATCTGCAGGGGGTACCTGCCGTGCCCTCACCCTGAATCCAGAGTCTAGCTTGTGTTCTCAGACTTCCGTCCTCACTCTCCTGGCCCTGAAGCCCTCAAGTTTGGCAATTCCGGACCGACAATGAAGCACTCTGCCTGCCCTCTAAAAAAAATATATTGCCTAATGAGCTGACCAGACAGCTTAAATGAAGATAAACCTACACGGCACTCGAATGTACCCAAATTATATAGTCTAACCTGGGCACTAATGCACTGTCTGACACAACCTGAGCCCGGACCTGCTGACCAACACCCAGACAGCTGACCGCACGCTGAGCACATCAGACCCGCCATGGCCTTAGGTCATCATCTCTTCCCTACCTCAGTTTTCAGGCTTCAGAACCTAGACCTTATCTCCAATCACTGCCCACGGGTGACTGTGATGCAGAAATCAGAACTCTTCCTGACCCATGGCAAGAAACCTTGTGGTTGGCATGTTGTCCAACGTTCAATGTAGGAGAAAACAGCATTCACCCTGAGGCCCCGCCCATTCTTGAGTGCGACGAGAGCATAAACACGCATTGTGACCTCAGCGTGAGTCCTGTCCTCTAGTAAGTCCTCTCAGTGGCTGGACCATTAGATGTCATAATGGGCTTGACATGTCCCTAGTCCCCAATTTTTAACCAGATTTCTGGTTGTCCAGTCGCCCCACCCCAGGGCTCTACTCTGGAATCCCTCAATTGGTGGGACATCTGAGGTTGAAAAACAAAATGAAACAAATCGACAACAACAACAAAAAAACGGACTTCTTCCATCCCCAGAATGACCGCAAACTCTTTGGACGGGACCGAACCCCCAGAGAGTAAGACTCGTCCATTTCCCATGATGTCACCCGGCAATTTCACGACCATGAGTGACACGATATCCAGAGACAAAAACTTGAGCAAGAGCCTCACACTCGCCCTTTTTTCATATCCCGAAGTGTTCTCCTCATGGTCTGTAGATCAGTCCTGCCATACCTATGACCCAAAACATAAGCCGAGTTTGTGTTTTCAGACAACTGTCCAAACACCTCTGGCCTACACACCCTACATGCTCAGGGCCCTGGAGCCAAACCTGAGGACCGTACTTGCCCTCTCCAAGGGAATTGTATGTGCCCATTCCAATGGCCACAACCCTACTAATAGGATAACCTCCAAAGTCCCTGATTTATCTCTAGAGGGCAGGCAGAGTGCTTCATTGTCGGTCCGGAATTGCCAAACATGAGGGCTTCGGGGCCAGGAGAGTGAGGACGGAAGTCTGAGAACACAAGCTAGACTTCGGATTCAGGGTGAGGGCACGGCAGGTACCACCTGCAGATCTGAACCAATATCTCATGCACCTGAGTCAGGGCGAGGATCCGACGTTGGCTCAGGTTGGAGTTTCTGTGCATGACAGCCCCTTCATGAAGGGAGCGGAATCTCGAGGCCATGGAGGTTTTCCACGTTGGGAGATGTGGGATGCCCCCTTCAAGGATTCCTTCTGCGGGACAATTGAGACCTGTTGGACAGATCCAGGACATCCCATTTGGAATGACTCCAGAGCACCATTCGAGGATGGATGCCTGGGAAGTCCGCCTTGCCTTCCAATTGTCTCCTAACAACAAGACAGTTTAGATCTAATGGATCTGCGGGAGCAACCGGGGTGGCTGAGTTGAAATGCACTTTCCAGAGGATGGGTCCTAATGTGTGTTTGTGTCCATGAGGGCCTTGGAATGGGGAGGTGGCACCGGGACCCTGAAGTATTCTCCTAAGCTTTGGCATAGCTCCCATGCACAAGTTTCCTTGTGGAGACGAGATTTGTTCTGATGGGTGCCTCAGGAAATCCCCTCTGCTGGTATTGGAATCCAGGCTTTTGAGGAGACATGCCTGTAAACCAAAGCAATGGATGCGATAATGGCCTCGGGTCCTGTCTGGTTCAATCTTCTTGGTATGAGTGGAGGTAGATGAGTGGAGGTAGATGCTCAGCCGATATCAACCGCCCTTTTTTGTCCCGGGCGACCTACTCTATTGGGATGGCCTCAGGGACTTTGGAGGGTTCTCCTAATTTGTACGATTTTTGACAATGGAATGGGCAGAATTGCCATGGATTGGGTGGGGGCAGTCCTAATGTGTGGCTCCAGGGGCCCCAGCCTGGAGGGAGTGTGGCCCAGGACTTTGAGGACAGAAGACTGAAAACACAAACTCAGCTTAAGTTTGGGGACGTAGATATGGCACGCCCGATCTACAAACCATGAGAAGAACTCTTCAGGATATGAAGAATGAGCGAGTCTGAGGCGCTTGCTCAGGAGTTTGTCTCTGGATTTTGTTTCAGCGATGGCCGTGGAATGTTGGAGAGATCTCATGGGCCATACACGAATCTTCCTCTCTGTGGATTTGGCCCGATCCCAATTGTTTTTCGTCAATCTGTGGGATGGGAGGACTCCGTTCAGGTTTGTTACCTCAAGTGTCCCACCAAAAGAGGGATTCCAAAGCAAAGCCCTGGGGAAGAGTGAAGGGACACCTCGAATTATGGTTAAAAATTGGGGCCTAGGGGCATGGCAAGACCAATATGCTGTCTCTTCATATAGGCCCTGAGAGGCCTTACCTGAGGACTGGGCTCAGGCTGAGGGTCACAATGTGTGTTTGTGACCAATGTGTCCCGCAATCATGGGCTGGGCCTCATGGGCCACGCTTGTTTCAACTACACTGAACGTTGGACAACATGCCAACCACAAGGTTTCTTGCCATGGGGAAAGAGTTCTGATTTCTGCATCATTTTCAACCCTGGGCAGTGGATGGAGATAAGTTCTAGGTTCTGGAGCCTGAAAACCGCAGTTGGGAAGAGATGACGACCTAAGGCCATGGCGAGTCCGATGTGCTCAGTGAGCGGCCAGCTGTCTGGGTGGGACCAGGAGGTCCAGGCTCAGGCTGGGTCAGAAGGGGAAATAGTGCCCAGGTCAGCCTATATGTTTGGGGTACAGCCGAATGGCGTGCAGGTTGATCCTCATTTCGGGTTTCGGGGTAGCCCTGAGGGCAATGTTTTACTTCTGTAGGGCAGGCAGAGTGCGGCATTGTAGTTCTGGATTGCCAAACTGGAGGGCTTGTGGGCCAGTAGTCTGAGGACGGAGTCTGAGAACCCAAGCTAGGCCTAGGTTTCTGGGTGAGGATATGGCAGGCACAATCTACAGACATCAATAGAGATCTCGTGCATCTGAAGTCAGGGCAAGGATCAGACGATCGCTTAGGTTGGACTTTCTGCCCTGATGGCCCTTTCTTGAAGGGGGTTGGATCACGAGGACATGGGGGTTTTCCCACGATGGGAGTTGTGACAAGCTCCAAACTGCAAAGATTCTTCTGCAGGACAATTAAGACCTGTTGGTTGGCTCCAGGCCAACGATTCCGAGCAGGGTTCTAAGGATGGATGGCTGGGTAGCCCACCTCGCATTCCAATTGTCTCCAAGCAACAAGACAGGTTAGATCTGCTGGATGTGGGGGGAAACCGAGGAGGCTGAGTTGAAATGGACTCTCCTGTGGATGTGTCCTAATATGTTTTTGTGTCTATGGAGACATTGGAATGAAGCGGTGGCCCTGGGGCCCTGAAGGGTTCTCCTAAACGGAGGCTTTGACACAGCTCCAACGTGCATGTTTCCCATGTGTAGATGAGATTTGTTCTGATGGGTGAGTCAAGAAACAGCCATATGCTGGTATTGAAATCCAGGCCTCTGAGGAGATGCCTGGAAACCAAAGCAATGGATCCGATTAGTGCCTAGGGGCCTGTTCGTTCCTTTTTACCTCTGGGGACATCAGTCTACGGGTCTGAGTGAAGGTAGGTGCTCAGATGGGCTCAGATTGCCCCTGTTTGTCCTGGGAAGCCACAACTATTGGGATGGCCTCAGGGACTTTCGAGGTTATCCTATTAGTATGGTTGTGGCCATTGGAATGGGCACATACAATTCCCTTGGAGAGGGCATGTATAGTCCTCAGGTTTGGCTCCAGGGCCCTGAGCCTGTAGGGTGTGTAGGCCAGAGCTGTTTGGACAGTTGTCTGAAAACACAAACTCGGCTTATGTTTTGGGTCATAGGTATGGCAGGAATGATCTACGGACCATGAGGAGAACACTTCGGGATATGAAAAAAGGGCGAGTGTGAGGCTCTTGCTCATGTTTTTGTCTCTGGATATCGTGTCACTCATGGTCGTGAAATTGCCGGGTGACTTCATGGGAAATGGACGAGTCTTACTCTCTGGGGGTTCGGTCCCGTCCAAAGAGTTTGGGGTCATTCTGGGGATGGAAGAAGTCCGTTTTTTTGTTGTTGTTGTCGATTTGTTTCATTTTGTTTTTCAACCTCAGATGTCCCACCAAATGAGGGATTCCAGAGTAGAGCCCTGGGGTGGGGCGACTGGACAACCAGAAATCTGGTTAAAAATTGGGGACTAGGGACATTTCAAGCCCATTATGACATCTAATGATCCAGCCACTGAGAGGACTTACTAGAGGACAGGACTCACGCTGAGGTCACAATGCGTGTTTATGCTCTCGTCGCACTCAAGAATGGGCGGGGCCTCAGGGTGAATGCTGGTTTCTCCTACACTGAACGTTGGACAACATGCCAACCACAAGGTTTCTTGCCATGGGTCAGGAAGAGTTCTGATTTCTGCATCACAGTCACCCGTGGGCAGTGATTGGAGATAAGGTCTAGGTTCTGAAGCCTGAAAACGGAGGTAGGGAAGAGATGATGACCTAAGGCCATGGCGGGTCTGATGTGCTCAGGGTGCGGAGAGCTGTCTGGTGCGGTCAGCAGGTCCGGGCTCAGGTTGTGTCAGACAGTGCATTAGTGCCCAGGATAGACTATATAATTTGGGTACATTCGAGTGCCTTGTAGGTTTATCTTCATTTAAGCTGCCTGGTCAGCTCATTAGGCAATATATTTTTTCTAGAGGGCAGGCAGAGTGCTTCATTGTCGGTCCCGAATTGCCAAACTTGAGGGCTTCGGGGCCAGGAGAGTGAGGACGGAAGTCTGAGAACACAAGCTAGACTTCGGATTCAGGGTGAGGGCACGGCAGGTACCCCCTGCAGATCTGAACCAATATCTCATGCATCTGAAGTCAGGGCGAGGATCCGACGTTGGCTCAGGTTGGAGTTTCTGTGCATGACGGCCCCTTCATGAAGGGAGCGGAATCTCGAGGCCATGGAGGTTTTCCACGTTGGGAGATGTGGGATGCCCCCTTCAAGGATTCCTTCTGCGGGACAATTGAGACCTGATGGACAGCTCCAGGACATCCCATTTGGAATGACTCCAGGGCACCGTTCGAGGATGGATGCCTGGGAAGTCCGCCTCGCCTTCCAATTGTCTCCTAGCAACAAGACAGTTTAGATCTAATGGATCTGCGGGAGCAACCGGGGTGGCTGAGTTGAAATGCACTTTCCAGAGGATGGGTCCTAATGTGTGTTTGTGTCCATGAGGGCCTTGGAATGGGGAGGTGGCACCGGGACCCTGAAGTATTCTCCTAAGTTTTGGCATAGCTCCCATGCACAAGTTTCCTTGTGGAGACGAGATTTGTTCTGATGGGTGCCTCAGGAAATCCCCTCTGCTTGTATTGGAATCCAGGCTTTTGAGGAGACATGCCTGTAAACCAAAGCAATGGATGCGATAATGGCCTCGGGTCCTGTCTGGTTCAATCTTCTTGGTATGAGTGGAGGTAGATGAGTGGAGGTAGATGCTCAGCCGGTATCAACCGCCCTTTTTTGTCCCGGGCGACCTACACTATTGGGATGGCCTCAGGGACTTTGGAGGGTTCTCCTAATTTGAACGATTTTTGACAATGGAATGGGCAGAATTCCCATGGATTGGGTGGGGGCAGTCCTAATGTGTGGCCCCAGCCTGGAGGGAGTGTGTCCCAGGACTTTGAGGACAGAAGACTGAAAACACAAACTCAGCTTAAGTTTGGGGACGTAGGTATGGCACGCCCGATCTACAAACCATGAGAAGAACTCTTCAGGATATGAAGAATGAGCGAGTCTGAGGCGCTTGCTCAGGCTTTTGTCTCTGGATTTTGTTTCAGCGATGGCCGTGGAATGTTGGGGAGGTCTCATGGGCCATGGACGAATCTCCCTCTCTGTGGATTTGGCCCAATCCCAATTGTTTTTCGTCAATCTGTGGGATGGGAGGACTCCTTTCAGGTTTGTTACCTCTGGTGTCCCACCAAAAGAGGAATTCCAAAGCAGAGCCCTGGGGAAGAGTGAAGGGACAACCCGAACTATGGTTAAAAATTGGGGCCTAGGGGCATGGCAAGCCCAATATGCTGTCTCTTCATATAGGCCCTGAGAGGCCTTACCTGAGGACTGGGCTCAGGCTGAGAATCACAATGTGTGTTTGTGACCAATGTGGCCCGCAAGCATGGGCTGGGCCTCATGGGCCACGCTAGTTTCAACTACACTGAACGTTGGACAACATGCCAAGCACAAGGTTTCTTGCCATGGGGAAAGAGTTCTGATTTCTGCATCATTTTAAACCCTGGGCAGTTTTTGGAGATAAGGTCTAGATTCTGGAGCCTGAAAACCGCAGTTGGGATAGATGACGACCTAAGGCCATGGCGGGTCCGATGTGCTCAGTGTGAGGCCAGCTGTCTGGGTGGGACCAGGAGTTCCAGGCTCAGGCTGGGTCAGAAGGGGAAATATTGCCCAGGTCAGCCTATATGTTTGGGGTACAGCCGATTGGCGTGCAGGTTGATCCCCATTTGGGGTTTCGGGGTAGCCCTGAGGGCAATGTTTTACTTCTGTAGGGCAGGCAGAGTGCGGCATTGTAGTTCTGGATTGCCAAACTGGAGGGCTTGTGGGCCAGTAGTCTGAGGACGGAGTCTGAGAACCCAAGCTAGGCCTAGGTTTCTGGGTGAGGATATGGCAGGCACAATCTACAGAACTCAATAGAGATCTCTGCATCTGAAGTCAGGGCAATGATCAGACGATCGCTCCGGTTGGACTTTCTACCCTGATGGCCCTTTCTTGAAGGGGGTTGGATCACGAGGACATGGGGGTTTTCCCACGATGGGAGTTGTGAGAAGCTCCAAACTGCAAAGATTCTTCTGCAGGACAATTGAGACCAGTTGGTTGGCTCCAGGCCAACGATTCCGAGCAGGGTTCTAAGGATGGATGGCTGGGTAGCCCACCTCGCATCCCAATTGTTGTGGCTTCCCAGGACAAACAGGGGCAATCTGAGCCCAACTGAGCACCTACCTGCACTCAGACCCATAGACAGATGTCCCCAGAGGTAAAAAGGAAAGAACAGGCCCCTAGGCACTAATCGGATCCATTGCTTTGGTTTCCAGGAATCTCTCCTCAGAGGCCTGGATTTCAATACCAGCATATGGCTGTTTCTTGACTCACCCATCAGAAAACATCTCATCTACACATGGGAAACTTGCACGTTGGAGCTGTGTCAAAGCCTCTGTTTAAAAGAACCCTTTAGGGCCCCAGTGCCACCGCTTCATTCCAAGGTCTCCATAGACACAAAAGCACATTAGGACACATCCCCAGGGGTGTCCATTTCAACTCAGCGTCCTCGGTTGCTCCCCACAGATCCAGGAGATCTAACCTGTCTTGTTGCTGGGAGACAATTGGAATGCGAGGTGGGCTACCCAGCCATCCATCCTTAGAACCCTGCTCAGAATCATTGGCCTGGACCCAAACAACAGGTCTCAATTGTCCTGCAGAAGACTCTCTGCAGTTTGGAGCTTCTCACAACTCCCATCGTGAGAAAACCCCCATGGCGTCGTGATGCCCTCTCATTCATGAAGGGGCCATCAGGGACAGAAACTCCAACCTGAGTGATCGTCTGATCCTCGCCCTGACTTCAGATGCACGAGATCTCGATTCAGGTCTGTACATTGTGCCTGCCATGGCCTCACCCAGAAACCTAAGCCTAGCTTGTGTTCTCAGACTTTGGTCGTCAGACTACTGCCCCACAAGCCCTCCAGTTTGGCAATCCAGAACTACAATGCAGCACCCTGCCCGCCCTCCAGAAGAAAAACATTGTCCTCTGGGGCTACCCAGTAACCCTAAATGAGGATCAACCTGCACCGACCTTGGCTGTACCCCAAATACATAGGCTGACCAGGGCACTAATGCCCTTTCTGACACAGCCTGAGCCTGGACCCCCTGGCCCCTCCCAGACAGCTGGCCGCACACTGAGCACATCGAGCTGCCGTGGCCTTAGGTCGTCATCCCTTCCCAACCTCGGTTTTCAGGTTTCAGAACCTAGACCTTATCTCCAATCACTGCCCAGGGTTGAAGGTGATGCAGAAATCAGAACTCCTTCCCCATGGCAAGAAACCTTGTGGTTGGCATGTTTTCCAACGTTCAGTGTAGATGAAACCAGTGTGGCCCATGATGCCCTGCCCATGCTCGCCGGCCACTTTGGTCACAAACGCACATTGTGACCCTCAGGCTGAGCCCAGTCCTCAAGTAAGGCCAGTCAGTGGCTGGATGAAGAGATAGCATATTGGGCTTGCCATGCCCTTAGGCCCCAATTTTTAACCATAGTTCGGGTCGTCCCTTCAGTCTTCCCCACGGCTTTGCTTTGGAATTCCAATTTAGTTGGGACACCTGAGGTAACAAAACTGAAATGAGTCCATCCATCCCACAGATTGACGAAAAGCAATTGGGAATCGGGCCAAATCCTCAGAAGAAGATTTGTCCATGGCCCATGAGGCCTCCCCGACATTCCACGGCCATCGCTGATACAAAATCTAGAGACAAAAGCCTGAGCAAGCGCCTAAGACTCGCACTTTCTTCATATACTGAAGAGTTCTTCTCATGGTTTGTAGATCGGGCCTGCCATACCTACGTCCCCAAACCTAAGCTGAGTTTGTGTTTTCAGACTTCTGTCCTCAAAGTCTTGGCCACACACCCTCCAGGCTGGGTCCCTGGAGACACACATTAGGACTGTGCCTACCAATCCATGGGAATTCTGCCCATTCCATGGTCCAAAATCGTACAAATTAGGAGAAACCTCCAAAGTCCCTGAGGCCATCCCAATAGTGTAGGTCTCCCAGAACAAACAAGGGCTATCTGACACCAGCTGATAATCGACCTCCACTCATACCATAGATGGATGTCCCCAGAGAAGAAATTGAACCAGACAGGACCCTAGGCCATAATAGGATCCATTGCTTTGGGTTACAGGCATGTGTCCTCAAAAGCCTGATTCCATTACGAGCATAGGGGTTTTCCTGAGGCACCCATCAGAACTCATCTCGTCTCCCAAGGAACCTGTGCATGGGAGCCATGTCCAAAGCTTAGGAGAGTACTTCAGGGTCCCGGTGCCACTGCCCCATTCCAAGGCCCTCATGGACACAAAAACACATTAGGACCCATCCTCAGGAAAGTCCATTTCAACTCAGCCACCCCGGTTGCTCCGGCAGAGCCATCAGATCTAAACTGTCTTGTTGCTAGGAGAGAATGGGAATGCGAGGCAGGCTTCCCAGGCATCCATCCACGAACGGTGCTCTGGAGTCATTCCATATGGGACGTCCTGGAGCTGTCCAACAGGTCTCAATTGTCCCGCAGAAGGAATCCTTGAAGGGGGCATTCCACAACTCCCAACGTGGGAAACCCTCATTGGCCCCGAGATTCTGCTCCCTTCATGAAGCGGCCATCATGCACAGAAACTCCAACCTGAGCCAACGTCTGATCCTCGCCCTGACTTCAAGACACCAGATGAGCATCTACCTCCACTCATTCCATAGATGAATATCCCCAGAGAAGAAGAATGAACAAGACAGGACCCTAGGCCATAATCGAATACATTGCTTTGGTTTACAGGCATGTCTCTTCAAAAGTCTGGATTCCAATACCAGCATAATGGGTTTCCTGAGGCACCCATCAGAACAAATCTCCTCTCCACAAGGAAACTTGTGCATGGGAGCTATGTCAATAGCTTAGGAGAATACTTCAGGGTCCCAGTGCCACCGCCACATTTCAAGGCCCTCATGGACACAAACACACATTAGGGCCCATCCTCAGGAAAGTCCATTTCAACTCAGCCACCCCGGTTGATCCCGCAGATTGATCCGATCTCAACTGTATTGTGGCTATTAGACAATTGGATTGTGAGGCGGGCTTCCCTGACATCCATCCTCCAAGGGTGCTCTGGAGTCATTCCATATGGGATGTCCTGGGCTGCCCAACAGGTCTCAATTGTCACACAGAAGGAATCACTGAAGGGGGCATCCCACCACTCCCACGTCGGAAAACCTCCATGGCCTTGAGATTCTGCTCCGTTCATGAAGGGGCGGTCATGCACAGAAACTACAACCTAGGCCAACGACTGATCCTCACCATGACTTCAGATGCTTGAGATAATGGTTGCGACTGCAGGGGTACCAGCCGTGCCCTCGGCCTCAAACTCAAGTCTAGCTTGTGTTCTCAGACTTCTGTCCTCACACTCCTGTTCCAGAAGCCCTCAAGTTTGGCAATTCCGGACCCACAATGCAGCACTCTGCCTGCCCTCTAGAAAAAATATCTTGCCTAATGAGGTGCCCAGGCACCTCAAATGAGGATAAACCTACAAGGCACTCGACTGTACCCAAATTATATAGTCTAACTTGGGCACTAGTGCACTGTATGACACAACCTGAGCCAGAACCTCCTGACCAACACCCAGGCAGTTGACCGCACACTGAGCATATCAGATGCGCCATCGCCTTAGATTGTCATCTCTTCCCAACTGCGATTTTTCAGGCTTCAGAACCTAGACCTTATCTCCAACCACTGCCCAGGGTTGAAAATGATGCAGAAATCAAAACACCTTCCCCATGGCAAGAGACCTTGTGATTGGCATGTTGTCCAAGGTCCAGTGTAGTTGAAACCAGTGTGGCCCATAGGCCCCGCCCATGATCGCGTGCCACGTTGGTCACAAACACACACTGTGACCCTCAGCCTGAGCCCAGGCCTCAAGTAAGGCCTCTCAGTGGCTGGATGAAGAGACAGCTTATTGTGCCTGCCATGCCCCTAGGCCCCAATTTTTAACCATAGTTTGGGTTTTCCCTTCACTCTTCCCCAGGGCTCTGCTTTGGAATTCCTCTTTTGTTCAGACACCTGAGGTAATAAACCTGAAAGGAGAAATCCCATCCCACAGATTGACGAAAAACAATTGGGATCGGGCCAAATCCACAGAGAGGAAGATTCGTCCATGGCCCATGAGTCCTCCCCCATTCCACGGCCATCGTTGATATAAAATCCAAATGCAAAAGCCTGAGCAAGTGCCTCAGACTCGCTCTTTCTTCATATCCTGAAGATTTCTTCTCATGATTTGTAGATTGGGCCTGCCATACCTACATCCCCAAACCTAAGCTGAGTTTGTGTTTTCAGACTTCTGTCCTCAAAGTCCTGGGCCACACACCCTCATGCTGGGGCCTCTGAAGCCACACATTAGGACTGTGCCTACCCAATCCATGGGAATTCTGCCCATTCAATTGTCCAAAATCGTACAAATTAGGAGAACTCTCCAAAGTCCCTGAGGCCAAACCAATAGTGTAGGTCTCCGGGGACAAACAAGGGCGGTAAGACACCAGGTGAGCATCTACCTCCACTCATTCCATAGATGAATATCCCCAGACAAGAAGAATGAACAAGACAGGACCCTAGGCCATAATCGAATACATTGCATTGGTTTACAGGCATGTCTCTTCAAAAGTCTGGATTCCAATACCAGCATAATGGGTTTCCTGAGGCACCCATCAGAACAAATCTCCTCTCCACAAGGAAACTTGTGCATGGGAGCTATGTCAAAAGCTTAGGAGAATACTTCAGGGTCCCAGTGCCACCGCTCCATTTCAAGGCCCTCATGGACACAAACACACATTAGGGCCCATCCTCAGGAAAGTCCATTTCAACTCAGCCACCCCGGTTGCTCCCGCAGAGGGATCCGATCTCAACTGTATTGTGGCTATTAGACAATTGGATTGTGAGGCGGGCTTCCCTGACATCCATCCTCCAAGGGTGCTCTGGAGTCATTCCATATGGGATGTCCTGGGCTGCCCAAAAGGTCTCAATTGTCACACAGAAGGAATCATTGAAGGGGGCACTCCACCACTCCCACGTCGGAAAACCTCCATGGCCTTGAGATTCCGCTCCGTTCATGATGGGGCTGTCATGCACAGAAACTGCAACCTGAGCCAACGTCTGATCCTCGCCGTGACTTCAGATGCTTGAGATATTGTTTCCGATCTGCAGGGGGTACCTACCGTGCCCTCGGCCTGAAGCCCATGTCTATCTTGTGTTCTCAGACTTCTGTCCTCAAACTCCTGGCCCGGAAGTCCTCCATTTTGGCAATTCCGGACCCACAAGGCAGCACTCTGCCTGCCCTCTAGAAAAAATATCTTGCCTAATGAGGTGCCCAGGCACCTCAAATGAGGATAAACCTACAGGGAACTCGACTGTACCCAAATTATATAGTCTAACTTGGGCACTAGTGCACTGTCTGACACAACCTCAGCCAGAACCCCCTGACCAACACCCAGGCAGCTGACCGCACACTGAGCATATCAGACGCGCCATCGCTTTAGGTCGTCATCTCTTCCCAACTGCGATTTTTCAGGCTTCAGAACTTATACCTTATGTCCAATCACTGCTCACGATTGAAAATGGTGCAGAAATCAGAACACCTTCCCCATGGCAAGAGACCTTGTGATTGGCATGTTGTCCAAGGTCCAGTGTAGTTGAAACCAGTTTGGCCCATGTGGCCCCACCCATGCTCGCGGGCCACTATTGTCACAAACACACATTTGACCCTCAGCCTGAGCCCAGTCTCAAGTAAGGCCGCTCAGTGGCTGGATGAAGAGACAGCTTATTGGGCCTGCCAAGCCCCTATGCCGCAATTTTTAACAATAGTTTGGGTTGTCCCTTCACTCTTCCCCAGGGCTCTGCTTTGGAATTCCTCTTTTGTTCGGACACCTGAGGTAATAAACCTGAAAGGAGACCTCCCATCCCACAGATTGACGAAAAAAATTGGGACCGCCCCAATGCACAGAAAGGAAGATTCGTCCATGGCCCATGATGCTTCCCCACATTCCATGGCCATCGTTGATATAAAATCCAGAGTCAAAAGCCTGAGCAAGTGCCTCAGACTCGCTCTTTCTTCATATCCTGAAGAGTTCTGCTCATCTTGTGTAGATTGGGCCTGCCATACCTATGTCCCCAAACATAAGGTGAGTTTGTGTTTTCAGACTTCTGTCCTCAAAGTCCTGGGCCACACAGCCTCCAGGCTGGGGCCCCTGGAGCCACACATTCGGACTGTGCCTACCCAATCCATGGGAATTCTGCCCATTCCATTGTCCAAAATCTTACAAATTGGGAGAACTCTCCAAAGTCCCCGAGGCAATCCCAATAGTGTAGGTCTCCAGGGACAAACAAGGGTGGTCTGACACCAGGTGAGCATCTACCTCCACTTATTCCATAGATGAATATCCCCAGAGAAGAAGAATGAACAAGACAGGACCCTAGGCCATAATCGAATACATTGCTTTGGTTTACAGGCATGTCTCTTCAAAAGTCTGGATTCCAATTCCAGCATAATGGGTTTCCTGAGGCACACATCAGAACAAATATCCTCTCCACAAGGAAACTTGTGCATGGGAGCTATGTCAAAAGCTTAGGAGAATACTTCAGGGTCCCGGGGCCACCGCCCCATTCCAAGGTCCTCATGGACACAAACACACATTAGGGCCCATCCTAAGGAAAGTCCATTTCAACTCATCCACCCCGGTTGCTCCCGCAGAGGGATCCGATCTCAACTGTATTGTGGCTAGTAGACAATTGGATTGTGAGGCGGGCTTGCCTGGCATCCATCCTCCAACGGTGCTCTGGAGTCATTCCATATGGGATGTCCAGGAGCTGCCCAACAGGTCTTAATTGTCAAACAGAAGGAATCATTGAAGGGGGCATCCCACCACTCCCACGTCGGAAAACCTCCATGGCCTTGAGATTCCGCTCCTTTCATGAAGGCGCAGTCATGCACAGAAACTCCAACCTGAGCCAACGTCTGATCCTCGCCGTGACTTCAGATGCTTGAGATTTTGTTTGCGACTGCAGGGGGTACCAGCCGTGCCCTCGGCCTGAAACTCAAGTCTAGCTCGTGTTCTCAAACTTCTGTCCTCACACTCCTGTCCCAGAAGCCCTCAAGTTTGGCAATTCCGGACCCACAATGCAGCACTCTGCCTGCCCTCTAGAAAAAATATCTTGCCTAATGAGGTGCCCAGGCACCTCAAATGAGGATAAACCTACAGGGCACTCGACTGTACCCAAATTATATAGTCTAACTTGGGCACTAGTGCACTGTATGACACAACCTGAGCCAGAACCTCCTGACCAACACCCAGGCAGTTGACCGCACACTGAGCATATCAGATGCGCCATCGCCTTAGATTGTCATCTCTTCCCAACTGCGATTTTTCAGGCTTCAGAACCTAGACCTTATCTCCAACCACTGCCCAGGGTTGAAAATGATGCAGAAATCAAAACACCTTCCCCATGGCAAGAGACCTTGTGATTGGCATGTTGTCCAAGGTCCAGTGTAGTTGAAACCAGTGTGGCCCATGAGGCCCCGCCCATGCTCGCGTGCCACGTTGGTCACAAACACACACTGTGACCCTCAGCCTGAGCCCAGGCTTCAAGTAAGGCCTCTCAGTGGCTGGATGAAGAGACAGCTTATTGTGCCTGCCATGCCCCTAGGCCCCAATTTTTAACCATAGTTTGGGTTTTCCCTTCACTCTTCCCCAGGGCTCTGCTTTGGAATTCCTCTTTTGTTCAGACACCTGAGGTAATAAACCTGAAAGGAGAAATCCCATCCCACAGATTGACGAAAAACAATTGGGATCGGGCCAAATCCACAGAGAGGAAGATTCGTCCATGGCCCATGAGTCCTCCCCCATTCCACGGCCATCGTTGATATAAAATCCAAATGCAAAAGCCTGAGCAAGTGCCTCAGACTCGCTCTTTCTTCATATCCTGAAGATTTCTTCTCATGATTTGTAGATTGGGCCTGCCATACCTACATCCCCAAACCTAAGCTGAGTTTGTGTTTTCAGACTTCTGTCCTCAAAGTCCTGGGCCACACACCCTCATGCTGGGGCCTCTGAAGCCACACATTAGGACTGTGCCTACCCAATCCATGGGAATTCTGCCCATTCAATTGTCCAAAATCGTACAAATTAGGAGAACTCTCCAAAGTCCCTGAGGCCAAACCAATAGTGTAGGTCTCCGGGGACAAACAAGGGCGGTAAGACACCAGGTGAGCATCTACCTCCACTCATTCCATAGATGAATATCCCCAGACAAGAAGAATGAACAAGACAGGACCCTAGGCCATAATCGAATACATTGCATTGGTTTACAGGCATGTCTCTTCAAAAGTCTGGATTCCAATACCAGCATAATGGGTTTCCTGAGGCACCCATCAGAACAAATCTCCTCTCCACAAGGAAACTTGTGCATGGGAGCTATGTCAAAAGCTTAGGAGAATACTTCAGGGTCCCAGTGCCACCGCCCCATTTCAAGGCCCTCATGGACACAAACACACATTAGTGCCCATCCTCAGGAAAGTCCATTTCAACTCAGCCACCCCGGTTGCTCTCGCAGAGGGATCCGATCTCAACTGTATTGTGGCTAGTAGACAATTGGATTGTGAGGCGGGCTTCCCTGGCATCCATTCTCCAAAAGTGCTCTGGTCATTCCATATGGGATGTCCTGGGCTGCCCAACAGGTCTCAATTGTCACACAGAAGGAATCATTGAAGGGGGCATCCCACCACTCCCACGTCGGAAAACCTCCATGGCCTTGAGATTCCGCTCCGTTCATGAAGGGGCGGTCATGCACAGAAACTGCAACCTGAGCCAACGTCTGATCCTCGCCGTGACTTCAGATGCTTGAGATATTGTTTCCGATCTGCAGGGGGTACCTACCGTGCCCTCGGCCTGAAGCCCATGTCTATCTTGTGTTCTCAGACTTCTGTCCTCAAACTCCTGGCCCGGAAGTCCTCCATTTTGGCAATTCCGGACCCACAAGGCAGCACTCTGCCTGCCCTCTAGAAAAAATATCTTGCCTAATGAGGTGCCCAGGCACCTCAAATGAGGATAAACCTACAGGGAACTCGACTGTACCCAAATTATATAGTCTAACTTGGGCACTAGTGCACTGTCTGACACAACCTCAGCCAGAACCCCCTGACCAACACCCAGGCAGCTGACCGCACACTGAGCATATCAGACGCGCCATCGCTTTAGGTCATCATCTCTTCCCAACTGCGATTTTTCAGGCTTCAGAACTTATACCTTATGTCCAATCACTGCTCACGATTGAAAATGGTGCAGAAATCAGAACACCTTCCCCATGGCAAGAGACCTTGTGATTGGCATGTTGTCCAAGGTCCAGTGTAGTTGAAACCAGTTTGGCCAATGAGGCCCCACCCATGCTCGCGGGCCACTATTGTCACAAACACACATTTGACCCTCAGCCTGAGCCCAGTCTCAAGTAAGGCCGCTCAGTGACTGGATGAAGAGACAGCTTATTGGGCCTGCCAAGCCCCTAGGTCCCAATTTTTAACAATAGTTTGGGTTGTCCCTTCACTCTTCCCCAGGGCTCTGCTTTGGAATTCCTCTTTTGTTCGGACACCTGAGGTAATAAACCTGAAAGGAGACCTCCCATCCCACAGATTGACGAAAAAAATTGGGACCGCCCCAATGCACAGAAAGGAAGATTCGTCCATGGCCCATGATGCCTCCCCACATTCCACGGCCATCGTTGATATAAAATCCAGAGACAAAAGCCTGAGCAAGTGCCTCAGACTCGCTCTTTCTTCACATCCTGAAGAGTTCTGCTCATGGTGTGTAGATTGGGCCTGCTATACCTACGTCCCCAAACATAAGGTGAGTTTGTGTTTTCAGACTTCTGTCCTCAAAGTCCTGGGCCACACACCCTCATGCTGGGGCCCCTGGAGCCACACATTCGGACTGTGCCTACCCAATCAATAGGAATTCTGACCATATCATTTTCCAAAATCTTACAAATTTGGAGAACTCTCCAAAGTCCCCGAGGCAAAACCAATAGTTTAGGTCTCCTGGGACAAACAAGGTGGTCTGACACCAGGTGAGCATCTACCTCCACTCATTCCATAGACGGATATCCCCAGAGAATAAGATTGAACCAGACAGGATCCTAGGCAATAGTCGGATCCATTGCTTTGGTTTACAGGCATGTCTCCTCAAGAGCCTGGATTCCAAGACCAGCATAAGGGTTTTCCTGAGGCACCCATCAGAACAAATCTCCTCTCCACAAGGAAACTTGTGCATGGGAGCCTTGTCAAAAGCTTAGGAGAATACTTCAGGGTCTCGGTGCCACCGCACCATTCCAAGGCCCTCATGGACACAAACACACATTAGGGCCCATCCTCAGGAAAGTCCATTTCAACTCAGCCACCCCGGTTGCTCCCGCAGAGGGATCCGATCTCAACTGTATTGTGGCTAGTAGACAATTGGATTGCAAGGCGGGCTTCCCTGACATCCATCCTCCAAGGGTGCTCTGGAGTCATTCCATATGGGATGTCCTGGAGCTGCCCAACTGGTCTCAATTGTCCCGCAGAAGGAATCCTTGAAGGGGGCATCACACAACTCCCAACGTGGGAAAAGCTCCATGGCTTTGAGATTCCGCTCCTTTCATGAAGGGGCAGTCATGCACAGAAACTACAACCTGAGCCAACGTCTGATCCTCGCCGTGACTTCAGATGCTTGAGATATGGTTTCCGATCTGCAGGGGGTACCAGCCGTGCCCTCGGCCTGAAGCCCAAGTCTAGCTTGTTTTCTCAGACTTCTGTCCTCAAACTCTTGGCCCAGAAGTCCTCCATTTTGGCAATTCCGGACCCACAACGCAGCACTCTGCCTGCCCTCTAGAAAAAATATCTTGCCTAATGAGGTGCCCAGGCACCTCAAATGAGGATAAACCTACAGGGCACTCGACTGTACCCAAATTATATAGTCTAACTTGGGCACTAGTGCACTGTCTGACACAACCTGAGCCAGAACCTCCTGACCTACACCCAGGCAACTGACCGCACACTGAGCATATCAGGTGCGCCATCGCATTAGATCGTCATCTCTTCCCAAATGCGATTTTTCAGGCTTCAGAACCTAGACCTTATCTCCAAACACTGCTCAAGATTGAAAATGATGCAGAAATCAGAACACTTTCGCATGGCAAGAGACCTTGTGATTGGCATGTTGTCCAAGGTCCAGTGTAGTTGTAACCAGGGTGGCCCATGAGGCCCCGCCCATGCTCGAGGGCCACAATTGTCACAAACACACATTTGACCCTCAGCCTGAGCCCAATCCTCAAGTAAGGCCTCTCAGTGGCTGGATGAAGAGACAGCTTATTGGGCCTGCCATGCCGCTAGGCCCCAATTTTTAACCATAGTTTGAGTTGTCCCTTCACTCTTCCCCAGGGCTCTGCTTTGGAATTCCACTTTTGTTCGGACACCTGAGGTAATAAACCTGAACGGAGACCTCCCAACCCACAGATAGACGAAAAATAATTTGGACCGGGCCAAATACACAGAAAGGAAGATTCGTGCACGGCCCATGAAACCTCCCCACATTCCACGGCCATCGTTGATATAAGCCCAAAAGTTTGGCAATTCCGGACCCACAATGCAGCACTCTGCCTGCCCTCTATAAAAAATGATTGCCTCAAGAGCTGGCCAGGCACCTTCAATGAGGATATACCTCCACAGCACTCGACTTTACCCAAATTATATAGTCTAACCTGGGCAATAATGCACTGTCGGACACAACCTGAGCCCGGACCTCCTGACCAGACCGCACACTGAGCACATAAGACCCGCCATGGCCTTAGGTCATCATCTCTTCCTTACCTCAGTTTTCAGGCCTCAGAACCGAGACATTATTTTCAATCACTGCCCAGAGGTGAGTGTGATGCAGAAATCAGAACACCTCCTTACCCATTGTAAGAAACCTTGTGGTTGGCATGTTGTCCAACGTTCAGTGTAGGAGAAACCAGCATTCACCCTGAGGCCCCGCCCATTCTTGAGTGCGACAAGGGCATAAACACGCATTGTGACCCTCAGCATGAGTCCTGTCCTCTAGTAAGTCCTCTCAGTGACTGGACCATTAAATGTCATAATGGGCTTGATATGTCCCTAAGCCCCAATTTTTAACCAGATTTCTGATTGTCCAGTCACCCCACCCCCAGGGCTCTACTCTGGAATCCCTCATTTGGTGGGACACCTGAGGTTAAAAAGAAAACAACATCAAAAAAAAAAAAAAAACGGACCTCTTCCATCCCACAGAGTGACCCAAACGCTTTGGACTGGTCCAAACCACCAGGGAGTAAGACTCGTCCATTTCCAATGAAGTCACCCAGAAATTTCACGACCATGAGTGACACGATATCCAGAGACAAAAACTTGAGCAAGAGCCTCACACTCGTCCTTTTCTCAAATCCCGAAAAGTTCTCCTCATGGTCTGTAGATAAGTCCTGCCATACCTATGACCTGAAACATAAGCCAAGTTTGTGTTTTCAGACAACTGTCCAAACAGCCCTGGCCTACACAACCTATAGGCTCAGGCCCCTGGAGCCAAACCTGAGGACTGTACTTGCCCTCTCCAAGGGAATTGTGTGTGCCCATTCCAATGGCCACATCCCTTCTAATACGATAAACCTCCAAAGTCCCTGATCCATCTCATTAGTGGTGGCTTCCCAGGTAAAACAGGGGCAATCTGAGCCCATCTGAGCACCTACCTGTACTCAGACCCATAGACAGATGTCCCCAGAGGTAAAAAGGAAAGAACAGGCCCCTAGGCACTAATCATATCCATTGCTTTGGTTTCCAGGCATCTCTCCTCAGAGGCCTGGATTTCAAAACCAGCATATGGCTGTTTCTTGACTCACCCATCAGAAAACATCTCATCTACACATGGGAAACTTGCACGTTGGAGCTGTGTCAAAGCATCTGTTTAGGAGAACATGTCAGGGCCCCAGTGCCACCGCTTCATTCCAAGGTCTCCATCGACACAAAAGCACATTAGGACCCATCCATAGGAGAGTCCATTTCAACTCAGCCTCCTCGGTTGCTCCCCCAGATCCAGCAGATCTAACCTGTCTTGTGTCTAGGAGACAATTGGGATGCGAGGTGGGCTACCCAGCCATGCATCCTTAGAACCCTGCTCAGAATCATTGGCCTGGAGCCAAACAGCAGGTATCAATTGTCCTGCAGAAGACACTTTGCAGTTTGGAGCTTCTCACAAATCCCATCGTGGGAAAACCCCCATGGCCTCGTGATGCCCCCCCTTTGTGAAGGGGCCATCAGGGACAGAAACACCAACTTGAGCGATCGTCTGATCCTCGCCCTGACTTCAGATGCACGAGATCTCGATTCAGGTCTGTAGATTGTGCCTTCGCTGATACAAAATCCAGAGACAAAAACCTGAGCCAGCGCCTCAGACTCACACTTTCTTCATATCCTGAAGATTTCTTCTCATGGTTTGTAGATCGGTCCTGCCATACCTACGTCCCCATACCTAAGCTGAGTTTGTGTTTTCAGACTTCTGTCCTCAAAGTCCAGGGCCGCACACCCTCCAGGCTGCGGCCCCTGGAGCCACACATTAGGACTGTGCCTACCAATCCATGAGAATTCTGCCCATTCCATTGTCCAAAATCGTACAAATTAGGAGAAACCTCCAAAGTCCCTGAGGCCATCCCAATAGTGTAGGTCGCCCGGAACAAACAAGGGCTGTCTGACACCAGCTGATAATCTACCTCCACTCATACCATAAATGAATGTCCCCAGAGGAGAAGATTGAACCAGACAGGACCCTAGGCCATAATAGGATCCATTGCCTTGGTTTACAGGCATGTCTCCTCAAAAGCCTGATTCCAATACGAGCATAGGGGTTTTGCTGAGGCACTCAGCAGAACTCATCTCGTCTCCACATGGAATCCTGTGCATGGGAGCCATGTCCAAAGCATAGAAGAGTACTTCAGGGTCCCGGTGCCACCGCCCCATTCCAAGGCCCTCATGGACACAAAAACACATTAGGACCCATCCTCAGGAAAGTCCATTTCAACTCAGCCACCCTGGTTGCTCCCGCAGAGCCATCAGATTTAAACTGTCTTGTTGCTAGGAGACAATTGGAATGCGAAGCTGGCTTCCAGGCATCCATCCTCGAACGGTGCTCTGGAGTCATTCCATATGGGATGTCCTGGAGCTGTCCAACAGGTCTCAAT
This sequence comes from Mustela nivalis, assembly GCF_964662115.1. Lineage (NCBI taxonomy): Eukaryota > Metazoa > Chordata > Mammalia > Carnivora > Mustelidae > Mustela > Mustela nivalis. The sequence continues at coordinate 1,562,048 of NW_028136496.1, forward strand.
TGTCTCGCAGAAGGAATCCTTGAAGGGGGCATCCCAAAACTCCCAACGTGGGAAAACCTCAATGGCCTCGAGATTCCACTCCTTTCATGAAACGGCCATCATGCACAGAAACTCCAACCTGAGCCAACGTCTGATCCTCCCCCTGATTCAGATGCATGAGTATTGGTTCAGATCTGCAGGGGTACCTGCCGTGCCCTCGCCCTGAATCCCAAGTCTAGCTTGTCTTTTCAGACTTCCGTCCTCACACTCCTGGCCCCGAAGCCCTCATGTTTGGCAATTCCGGACCCACAATGCAGCACTCTGCCTGCCCTCTAGAAAAAAATTATTGCCTCATGAGCTGCCCAGGCACCTTCAATGAGGATAAACCTCCACAGCACTGGACTTTACCCTAAGTATATATTCTAACCTGGGCCTTAATGCACTGTCGGACACAACCTAAGCCCGGACCTCCCGACCAACACCCGGAAAGCAGACCGCACACTGAGCACATAAGACCCGCCATGGCCTTAGGTCATCATCTCTTCCCTACCTCAGTTTTCAGGCCTCAGAACCGAGACATTATCTCCAATAACTGTCCAGGGGTGAGTGTGATGCAGAAATCAGAACACCTCCTTACACACGGTAAGAAAGCTTGTGGTTGGCACGTCGTCCAACGTTCAGTGTAGGAGAAACCAGCATTCACCCTGAGGCCCCGCCCATTCTTGAGTGGGACAAGGGCTTAAACACGCATTGTAAGCCTCAGCATGAGTCCTGTCCTCTAGTAAGTCCTCTCAGTGACTGGACCATTAGATGTCATAATGGGCTTGATATGTCCCTAGGCGCCAATTTTTAACCAGATTTCTGAATGTCCAGTCACCCCCCCCCCAGGGCTCTACTCAGGAATCCGTCATTAGGTGAGACACCTGAGGTTAAAAAGAAAACAACATCAAAAAAAAAAAAAAAACGGGCTTCTTCCATCCCACAGAGTGACCCCAAACGCTTTGGACTGGTCCAAACCACCAGGGAGTAAGACTTGTCCATTTCCCATGAAGTCACCCAGAAATTTCACGACCATGAGTGACACGATATCCAGAGACAAAAACTTGAGCAAGAGCCTCACACTCGCCCTTTTCTCAAATCCCGAAATGTTCTCCTCATGGTCTGTAGTTTAAGTCCTGCCATACCTATGACCTGAAACATAAGCCAAGTTTGTTGTTTCAGACAACTGTCCAAACAGCCCTGGCCTACACAACCTACAGGCTCAGGCCACTGGAGCCAAACCTGAGGACTGTACTTGCCCTCTCCAAGGGAATTGTGTGTGCCCATTCCAATGGCCACATCCCTTCTAATAGGATAAATCTCCAAAGTCCCTGATCCATCTCAATAGTGGTGGCTTCCCAAGTAAAACAGGGGCAATCTGAGCCCATCTGAGCACCTACCTCTACTCAGACCAATAGACAGATGTCCCCAGAGGTAAAAAGGAAAGAACAGGCCCCTAGGCACTAATCATATCCATTGCTTTGGTTTCCAGGCATCTCTCCTCAGAGGCCTGGATTTCAAAACCAGCATATAGCTCTTTCTTGAGTCACCCATCAGAAAACATCTCATCTACCCTTGGGAAACTTGCACGTTGGAGCTGTGTCAAAGCCTCTGTTTAGAAGAACCCTTCAGGGCCCCAGTGCCCCCGCTTCATTCCAAGGTCTCCATAGACACAAAAGCACATTAGGACCCATCCAAAGGAGAGTCCATTTCAACTCAGCCTCCTCGGTTGCTCCCCCGATCCAGCAGATAACCTGTCTTGTTCCTAGGAGACAATAGGAATGCGAGGTGGGCTACCCAGCCATGCATCCTTAGAACCCTGCTCAGAATCATTGGCCTGGAGGGAAAAAAAAGGACTCAAATGTCCTCAGAAGACACTTTGCAGTTTGGAGCTTCTCACAACTCCCATCGTGGGAAAACCCCCATGGCCTCGTGATGCCGCCCCTTCGTGAAGGGGCCATCAGGGACAGAAACACAAACTTCAGCGATCGTCTGATCCTCGCCCTGACTTCAGATGCACGAGATCTCGATTCACGTCTGTAGATTGTGCCGTCGCTGATACAAAATCCAGAGACAAAAACCTGAGCAAGCGCCTCAGACTCGCACTTTCTTCATATCCTGAAGAGTTCTTCTCAAGGTTTGTAGCTCAGGCCTACCATACCAACGTCCCCAAACCTAAGGTGAGTTTGTGTTTTCAGACTTCTGTCCTCAAAGTCCTGGGCCACACACCCTCCAGGCTGGGGCCCCTGGAGCCACACATTAGGACTGTACCTAACAATCCATGGGAATTCTGCCCATTCCATTGTCCAAAATCGTACAAATTAGGAGAAACCTCCAAAGTCCCTGAGGCCATCCCAATAGTGTAGGTCGCCCGGAACAAACAAGGGCTGTCTGACACCAGCTGATAATCGACCTCCACTCATACCATAAATGGATGTCCCCAGAGGAGAAGATTGAACCAGACAGGACCCTAGGCCATAATAGGATCCATTGCCTTGGTTTATAGGCATGTATCCTCAAAAGCCTGATTCCAATACGAGCATAGGGGTTTTGCTGAGGCACCCATCAGAACTCATCTCGTCTCCACAAGGAAACCTGTGCATGGGAGCCATGTCCAAAGCATAGGAGAGTACTTCAGAGTCCCGGTGCCACCGCCCCATTCCAAGGCCCTCATGGACACAAAAAAACATTAGACCAATCCTCAGGAAAGTCCATTTCATCTCAGCCACCCCGGTTGCTCCCGCAGAGCCATCAGATCTAAACTGTCTTGTTGCTAGTAGACAATTGGAATGTGAGGCGGGCTTCCCATGCATCCATCCTTGAACGGTGCTCTGGAGTCATTCCATATGGGATGTCCTGGAGCTGTCCAACAGGTCTCAATTGTCCCGCAGAAGGAATCCTTGAAGGGGGCATCCCAAAACTCCCAACGTGGGAAAACCTCAATGGCCTCGAGATTCCGCTCCTTTCATGAAACGGCCGTCAATGCACGGAATGTCCAACCTGAGCCAACGTCTGATCCTCGCCCTGACTTCAGATGCATGAGTATTGGTTCAGATCTGCAGGGTGAACCTGCCGTGCCCTCGCCCTGAAACCCAAGTCTAGCTTGTCTTCTCAGACTTCCGTCCTCACACTCCTGGCCCCGAAGCCCTCAAGTTTGGCAATTCCGGACCCACAATGCAGCACTCTGCCTGCCCCCTAGAAAAAAATTATTGCATCATGAGCTGCACAGGCACCTTCAATGATGATAAACCTCCACAGCACCCGACTTCACACAAATTATATAGTCTAACCTGGGCACTAATGCACTGTCGGACACAACCTGAGCCCGGACCTCCTGACCAACACCCGGAAAGAACAGAGCACACTGAGTACATAAGCCCTGCCATGGCCTTAGGTCATCATCTCTTCCCTACCTCAGTTTTCAGGCCTCAGAACCGAGACATTATCTCCAATCACTGCCCAGGGGTGAGTGTGATGCAGAAATCAGAACACCTCCTTACCCATGGTAAGAAACCTTGTGGTTGGCACGTCGTCCAACGTTCAGTGTAGGAGAAACCAGCATTCACCCTGAGGCCCCGCCCAATCTTGAGTGCGACAAGGGCATAAACACGCATTGTGACCCTCAGCATGAGTCCTGTCCTCTAGTAAGTCCTCTCAGTGACTGGACCATCAGATGTCATAATGGGCTTGATATGTCCCTAGGCCCCAATTTTTAACCAGATTTCTGAATGTCCAGTCACCCCCCCCAAGGGCTCTACTCAGGAATCCCTCATTAGGTGAGACACCTGAGGTTAAAAAGAAAACAACATCAATAAAAAAAAAAAAACGGACCTCTTCCATCCCACAGAGTGACCCCAAACGCTTTGGACTGGTCCAAACCACCAGGGAGTAAGACTCGTCCATTTCCAATGAAGTCACCCAGAAATTTCACGACCATGAGTGACACGATATCCAGAGACAAAAACTTGAGCAAGAGCCTCACACTCCTCCTTTTCTCAAATCCCGAAAAGTTCTCCTCATGGTCTGTAGATAAGTCCTGCCATACCTATGACCTGAAACATAAGCCAAGTTTGTGTTTTCAGACAACTGTCCAAACAGCCCTGGCCTACACAACCTATAGGCTCAGGCCCCTGGAGCCAAACCTGAGGACTGTACTTGCCCTCTCCAAGGGAATTGTGTGTGCCCATTCCAATGGCCACATCCCTTCTAATACGATAAACCTCCAAAGTCCCTGATCCATCTCATTAGTGGTGGCTTCCCAGGTAAAACAGGGGCAATCTGAGCCCATCTGAGCACCTACCTGTACTCAGACCCATAGACAGATGTCCCCAGAGGTAAAAAGGAAAGAACAGGCCCCTAGGCACTAATCATATCCATTGCTTTGGTTTCCAGGCATCTCTCCTCAGAGGCCTGGATTTCAAAACCAGCATATGGCTGTTTCTTGACTCACCCATCAGAAAACATCTCATCTACACATGGGAAACTTGCACGTTGGAGCTGTGTCAAAGCATCTGTTTAGGAGAACATTTCAGGGCCCCAGTGCCACCGCTTCATTCCAAGGTCTCCATCGACACAAAAGCACATTAGGACCCATCCATAGGAGAGTCCATTTCAACTCAGCCTCCTCGGTTGCTCCCCCAGATCCAGCAGATCTAACCTGTCTTGTGTCTAGGAGACAATTGGGATGCGAGGTGGGCTACCCAGCCATGCATCCTTAGAACCCTGCTCAGAATCATTGGCCTGGAGCCAAACAGCAGGTATCAATTGTCCTGCAGAAGACACTTTGCAGTTTGGAGCTTCTCACAAATCCCATCGTGGGAAAACCCCCATGGCCTCGTGATGCCCCCCCTTTGTGAAGGGGCCATCAGGGACAGAAACACCAACTTGAGCGATCGTCTGATCCTCGCCCTGACTTCAGATGCACGAGATCTCGATTCAGGTCTGTAGATTGTGCCATCGCTGATACAAAATCCAGAGACAAAAACCTGAGCCAGCGCCTCAGACTCACACTTTCTTCATATCCTGAAGATTTCTTCTCATGGTTTGTAGATCGGTCCTGCCATACCTACGTCCCCATACCTAAGCTGAGTTTGTGTTTTCAGACTTCTGTCCTCAAAGTCCAGGGCCGCACACCCTCCAGGCTGCGGCCCCTGGAGCCACACATTAGGACTGTGCCTACCAATCCATGAGAATTCTGCCCATTCCATTGTCCAAAATCGTACAAATTAGGAGAAACCTCAAAGTCCCTGGCCATCCCAATAGTGTAGGTCGCCCGGAACAAACAAGGGCTGTCTGACACCAGCTGATAATCTACCTCCACTCATACCATAAATGGATGTCCCCAGAGGAGAAGATTGAACCAGACAGGACCCTAGGCCATAATAGGATCCATTGCCTTGGTTTACAGGCATGTCTCCTCAAAAGCCTGATTCCAATACGAGCATAGGGGTTTTGCTGAGGCACTCAGCAGAACTCATCTCGTCTCCACATGGAATCCTGTGCATGGGAGCCATGTCCAAAGCATAGAAGAGTACTTCAGGGTCCCGGTGCCACCGCCCCATTCCAAGGCCCTCATGGACACAAAAACACATTAGGACCCATCCTCAGGAAAGTCCATTTCAACTCAGCCACCCCGGTTGCTCCCGCAGAGCCATCAGATCTAAACTGTCTTGTTGCTAGGAGACAATTGGAATGCGAAGCTGGCTTCCAGGCATCCATCCTCGAACGGTGCTCTGGAGTCATTCCATATGGGATGTCCTGGAGCTGTCCAACAGGTCTCAATTGTCTCGCAGAAGGAATCCTTGAAGGGGGCATCCCAAAACTCCCAACGTGGGAAAACCTCAATGGCCTCGAGATTCCACTCCTTTCATGAAACGGCCATCATGCACAGAAACTCCAACCTGAGCCAACGTCTGATCCTCGCCCTGACTTCAGATGCATGAGTATTGGTTCAGATCTGCAGGGGTACCTGCCGTGCCCTCGCCCTGAATCCCAAGTCTAGCTTGTCTTTTCAGACTTCCGTCCTCACACTCCTGGCCCCGAAGCCCTCATGTTTGGCAATGCCGGACCCACAATGCAGCACTCTGCCTGCCCTCTAGAAAAAAATTATTGCCTCATGAGCTGCCCAGGCACCTTCAATGAGGATAAACCTCCACAGCACTGGACTTTACCCTAAGTATATATTCTAACCTGGGCCTTAATGCACTGTCGGACACAACCTAAGCCCGGACCTCCCGACCAACACCCGGAAAGCAGACCGCACACTGAGCACATAAGACCCGCCATGGCCTTAGGTCATCATCTCTTCCCTACCTCAGTTTTCAGGCCTCAGAACCGAGACATTATCTCCAATAACTGTCCAGGGGTGAGTGTGATGCAGAAATCAGAACACCTCCTTACACACGGTAAGAAAGCTTGTGGTTGGCACGTCGTCCAACGTTCAGTGTAGGAGAAACCAGCATTCACCCTGAGGCCCCGCCCATTCTTGAGTGGGACAAGGGCTTAAACACGCATTGTAAACCTCAGCATGAGTCCTGTCCTCTAGTAAGTCCTCTCAGTGACTGGACCATCAGATGTCACAATGGGCTTGATATGTCCCTAGGCCCCAATTTTTAACCAGATTTCTGAATGTCCAGTCACCCCCCCCAGGGCTCTACTCAGGAATCCGTCATTAGGTGAGACACCTGAGGTTAAAAAGAAAACAACAACAACAAAAAAAAAAAACGGGCTTCTTCCATCCCACAGAGTGACCCCAAACGCTTTGGACTGGTCCAAACCACCAGGGAGTAAGACTCGTCCATTTCCCATGAAGTCACCCAGAAATTTCACGACCATGAGTGACACGATATCCAGAGACAAAAACTTGAGCAAGAGCCTCACACTCGCCCTTTTCTCAAATCCCGAAATGTTCTCCTCATGGTCTGTAGTTTAAGTCCTGCCATACCTATGACCTGAAACATAAGCCAAGTTTGTTGTTTCAGACAACTGTCCAAACAGCCCTGGCCTACACAACCTACAGGCTCAGGCCACTGGAGCCAAACCTGAGGACTGTACTTGCCCTCTCCAAGGGAATTGTGTGTGCCCATTCCAATGGCCACATCCCTTCTAATAGGATAAATCTCCAAAGTCCCTGATCCATCTCAATAGTGGTGGCTTCCCAAGTAAAACAGGGGCAATCTGAGCCCATCTGAGCACCTACCTCTACTCAGACCAATAGACAGATGTCCCCAGAGGTAAAAAGGAAAGAACAGGCCCCTAGGCACTAATCATATCCATTGCTTTGGTTTCCAGGCATCTCTCCTCAGAGGCCTGGATTTCAAAACCAGCATATAGCTCTTTCTTGAGTCACCCATCAGAAAACATCTCATCTACCCTTGGGAAACTTGCACGTTGGAGCTGTGTCAAAGCCTCTGTTTAGAAGAACCCTTCAGGGCCCCAGTGCCCCCGCTTCATTCCAAGGTCTCCATAGACACAAAAGCACATTAGGACCCATCCAAAGGAGAGTCCATTTCAACTCAGCCTCCTCGGTTGCTCCCCCGATCCAGCAGATAACCTGTCTTGTTCCTAGGAGACAATAGGAATGCGAGGTGGGCTACCCAGCCATGCATCCTTAGAACCCTGCTCAGAATCATTGGCCTGGAGGGAAAAAAAAGGACTCAAATGTCCTCAGAAGACACTTTGCAGTTTGGAGCTTCTCACAACTCCCATCGTGGGAAAACCCCCATGGCCTCGTGATGCCGCCCCTTCGTGAAGGGGCCATCAGGGACAGAAACACAAACTTCAGCGATCGTCTGATCCTCGCCCTGACTTCAGATGCACGAGATCTCGATTCACGTCTGTAGATTGTGCCGTCGCTGATACAAAATCCAGAGACAAAAACCTGAGCAAGCGCCTCAGACTCGCACTTTCTTCATATCCTGAAGAGTTCTTCTCAAGGTTTGTAGCTCAGGCCTACCATACCAACGTCCCCAAACCTAAGGTGAGTTTGTGTTTTCAGACTTCTGTCCTCAAAGTCCTGGGCCACACACCCTCCAGGCTGGGGCCCCTGGAGCCACACATTAGGACTGTACCTAACAATCCATGGGAATTCTGCCCATTCCATTGTCCAAAATCGTACAAATTAGGAGAAACCTCCAAAGTCCCTGAGGCCATCCCAATAGTGTAGGTCGCCCGGAACAAACAAGGGCTGTCTGACACCAGCTGATAATCGACCTCCACTCATACCATAAATGGATGTCCCCAGAGGAGAAGATTGAACCAGACAGGACCCTAGGCCATAATAGGATCCATTGCCTTGGTTTATAGGCATGTATCCTCAAAAGCCTGATTCCAATACGAGCATAGGGGTTTTGCTGAGGCACCCATCAGAACTCATCTCGTCTCCACAAGGAAACCTGTGCATGGGAGCCATGTCCAAAGCATAGGAGAGTACTTCAGAGTCCCGGTGCCACCGCCCCATTCCAAGGCCCTCATGGACACAAAAAAACATTAGACCAATCCTCAGGAAAGTCCATTTCATCTCAGCCACCCCGGTTGCTCCCGCAGAGCCATCAGATCTAAACTGTCTTGTTGCTAGGAGACAATTGGAATGTGAGGCGGGCTTCCCATGCATCCATCCTTGAACGGTGCTCTGGAGTCATTCCATATGGGATGTCCTGGAGCTGTCCAACAGGTCTCAATTGTCCCGCAGAAGGAATCCTTGAAGGGGGCATCCCAAAACTCCCAACGTGGGAAAACCTCAATGGCCTCGAGATTCCGCTCCTTTCATGAAACGGCCGTCAATGCACGGAATGTCCAACCTGAGCCAACGTCTGATCCTCGCCCTGACTTCAGATGCATGAGTATTGGTTCAGATCTGCAGGGTGAACCTGCCGTGCCCTCGCCCTGAAACCCAAGTCTAGCTTGTCTTCTCAGACTTCCGTCCTCACACTCCTGGCCCCGAAGCCCTCAAGTTTGGCAATTCCGGACCCACAATGCAGCACACTGCCTGCCCCCTAGAAAAAAATTATTGCATCATGAGCTGCACAGGCACCTTCAATGATGATAAACCTCCACAGCACCCGACTTCACACAAATTATATAGTCTAACCTGGGCACTAATGCACTGTCGGACACAACCTGAGCCCGGACCTCCTGACCAACACCCGGAAAGAACAGAGCACACTGAGTACATAAGCCCTGCCATGGCCTTAGGTCATCATCTCTTCCCTACCTCAGTTTTCAGGCCTCAGAACCGAGACATTATCTCCAATCACTGCTCAGGGGTGAGTGTGATGCAGAAATCAGAACACCTCCTTACCCATGGTAAGAAACCTTGTGGTTGGCACGTCGTCCAACGTTCAGTGTAGGAGAAACCAGCATTCACCCTGAGGCCCCGCCCAATCTTGAGTGCGACAAGGGCATAAACACGCATTGTGACCCTCAGCATGAGTCCTGTCCTCTAGTAAGTCCTCTCAGTGACTGGACCATCAGATGTCATAATGGGCTTGATATGTCCCTAGGCCCCAATTTTTAACCAGATTTCTGAATGTCCAGTCACCCCCCCCAAGGGCTCTACTCAGGAATCCCTCATTAGGTGAGACACCTGAGGTTAAAAAGAAAACAACATCAATAAAAAAAAAAAAACGGACCTCTTCCATCCCACAGAGTGACCCCAAACGCTTTGGACTGGTCCAAACCACCAGGGAGTAAGACTCGTCCATTTCCAATGAAGTCACCCAGAAATTTCACGACCATGAGTGACACGATATCCAGAGACAAAAACTTGAGCAAGAGCCTCACACTCCTCCTTTTCTCAAATCCCGAAAAGTTCTCCTCATGGTCTGTAGATAAGTCCTGCCATACCTATGACCTGAAACATAAGCCAAGTTTGTGTTTTCAGACAACTGTCCAAACAGCCCTGGCCTACACAACCTATAGGCTCAGGCCCCTGGAGCCAAACCTGAGGACTGTACTTGCCCTCTCCAAGGGAATTGTGTGTGCCCATTCCAATGGCCACATCCCTTCTAATACGATAAACCTCCAAAGTCCCTGATCCATCTCATTAGTGGTGGCTTCCCAGGTAAAACAGGGGCAATCTGAGCCCATCTGAGCACCTACCTGTACTCAGACCCATAGACAGATGTCCCCAGAGGTAAAAAGGAAAGAACAGGCCCCTAGGCACTAATCATATCCATTGCTTTGGTTTCCAGGCATCTCTCCTCAGAGGCCTGGATTTCAAAACCAGCATATGGCTGTTTCTTGACTCACCCATCAGAAAACATCTCATCTACACATGGGAAACTTGCACGTTGGAGCTGTGTCAAAGCATCTGTTTAGGAGAACATTTCAGGGCCCCAGTGCCACCGCTTCATTCCAAGGTCTCCATCGACACAAAAGCACATTAGGACCCATCCATAGGAGAGTCCATTTCAACTCAGCCTCCTCGGTTGCTCCCCCAGATCCAGCAGATCTAACCTGTCTTGTGTCTAGGAGACAATTGGGATGCGAGGTGGGCTACCCAGCCATGCATCCTTAGAACCCTGCTCAGAATCATTGGCCTGGAGCCAAACAGCAGGTATCAATTGTCCTGCAGAAGACACTTTGCAGTTTGGAGCTTCTCACAAATCCCATCGTGGGAAAACCCCCATGGCCTCGTGATGCCCCCCCTTTGTGAAGGGGCCATCAGGGACAGAAACACCAACTTGAGCGATCGTCTGATCCTCGCCCTGACTTCAGATGCACGAGATCTCGATTCAGGTCTGTAGATTGTGCCATCGCTGATACAAAATCCAGAGACAAAAACCTGAGCCAGCGCCTCAGACTCGCACTTTCTTCATATCCTGAAGATTTCTTCTCATGGTTTGTAGATCGGTCCTGCCATACCTACGTCCCCATACCTAAGCTGAGTTTGTGTTTTCAGACTTCTGTCCTCAAAGTCCAGGGCCGCACACCCTCCAGGCTGCGGCCCCTGGAGCCACACATTAGGACTGTGCCTACCAATCCATGAGAATTCTGCCCATTCCATTGTCCAAAATCGTACAAATTAGGAGAAACCTCAAAGTCCCTGAGGCCATCCCAATAGTGTAGGTCGCCCGGAACAAACAAGGGCTGTCTGACACCAGCTGATAATCTACCTCCACTCATACCATAAATGGATGTCCCCAGAGGAGAAGATTGAACCAGACAGGACCCTAGGCCATAATAGGATCCATTGCCTTGGTTTACAGGCATGTCTCCTCAAAAGCCTGATTCCAATACGAGCATAGGGGTTTTGCTGAGGCACTCAGCAGAACTCATCTCGTCTCCACATGGAATCCTGTGCATGGGAGCCATGTCCAAAGCATAGAAGAGTACTTCAGGGTCCCGGTGCCACCGCCCCATTCCAAGGCCCTCATGGACACAAAAACACATTAGGACCCATCCTCAGGAAAGTCCATTTCAACTCAGCCACCCCGGTTGCTCCCGCAGAGCCATCAGATCTAAACTGTCTTGTTGCTAGGAGACAATTGGAATGCGAAGCTGGCTTCCAGGCATCCATCCTCGAACGGTGCTCTGGAGTCATTCCATATGGGATGTCCTGGAGCTGTCCAACAGGTCTCAATTGTCTCGCAGAAGGAATCCTTGAAGGGGGCATCCCAAAACTCCCAACGTGGGAAAACCTCAATGGCCTCGAGATTCCACTCCTTTCATGAAACGGCCATCATGCACAGAAACTCCAACCTGAGCCAACGTCTGATCCTCCCCCTGATTCAGATGCATGAGTATTGGTTCAGATCTGCAGGGGTACCTGCCGTGCCCTCGCCCTGAATCCCAAGTCTAGCTTGTCTTTTCAGACTTCCGTCCTCACACTCCTGGCCCCGAAGCCCTCATGTTTGGCAATGCCGGACCCACAATGCAGCACTCTGCCTGCCCTCTAGAAAAAAATTATTGCCTCATGAGCTGCCCAGGCACCTTCAATGAGGATAAACCTCCACAGCACTGGACTTTACCCTAAGTATATATTCTAACCTGGGCCTTAATGCACTGTCGGACACAACCTAAGCCCGGACCTCCCGACCAACACCCGGAAAGCAGACCGCACACTGAGCACATAAGACCCGCCATGGCCTTAGGTCATCATCTCTTCCCTACCTCAGTTTTCAGGCCTCAGAACCGAGACATTATCTCCAATAACTGTCCAGGGGTGAGTGTGATGCAGAAATCAGAACACCTCCTTACACACGGTAAGAAAGCTTGTGGTTGGCACGTCGTCCAACGTTCAGTGTAGGAGAAACCAGCATTCACCCTGAGGCCCCGCCCATTCTTGAGTGGGACAAGGGCTTAAACACGCATTGTAAGCCTCAGCATGAGTCCTGTCCTCTAGTAAGTCCTCTCAGTGACTGGACCATCAGATGTCACAATGGGCTTGATATGTCCCTAGGCGCCAATTTTTAACCAGATTTCTGAATGTCCAGTCACCCCCCCCAGGGCTCTACTCAGGAATCCGTCATTAGGTGAGACACCTGAGGTTAAAAAGAAAACAACAACAACAACAAAAAAAAACGGGCTTCTTCCATCCCACAGAGTGACCCCAAACGCTTTGGACTGGTCCAAACCACCAGGGAGTAAGACTCGTCCATTTCCCATGAAGTCACCCAGAAATTTCACGACCATGAGTGACACGATATCCAGAGACAAAAACTTGAGCAAGAGCCTCACACTCCTCCTTTTCTCAAATCCCGAAATGTTCTCCTCATGGTCTGTAGTTTAAGTCCTGCCATACCTATGACCTGAAACATAAGCCAAGTTTGTTGTTTCAGACAACTGTCCAAACAGCCCTGGCCTACACAACCTACAGGCTCAGGCCACTGGAGCCAAACCTGAGGACTGTACTTGCCCTCTCCAAGGGAATTGTGTGTGCCCATTCCAATGGCCACATCCCTTCTAGTAGGATAAATCTCCAAAGTCCCTGATCCATCTCAATAGTGGTGGCTTCCCAAGTAAAACAGGGGCAATCTGAGCCCATCTGAGCACCTACCTCTACTCAGACCAATAGACAGATGTCCCCAGAGGTAAAAAGGAAAGAACAGGCCCCTAGGCACTAATCATATCCATTGCTTTGGTTTCCAGGCATCTCTCCTCAGAGGCCTGGATTTCAAAACCAGCATATAGCTCTTTCTTGAGTCACCCATCAGAAAACATCTCATCTACCCTTGGGAAACTTGCACGTTGGAGCTGTGTCAAAGCCTCTGTTTAGAAGAACCCTTCAGGGCCCCAGTGCCCCCGCTTCATTCCAAGGTCTCCATAGACACAAAAGCACATTAGGACCCATCCAAAGGAGAGTCCATTTCAACTCAGCCTCCTCGGTTGCTCCCCCGATCCAGCAGATAACCTGTCTTGTTCCTAGGAGACAATAGGAATGCGAGGTGGGCTACCCAGCCATGCATCCTTAGAACCCTGCTCAGAATCATTGGCCTGGAGGGAAAAAAAAGGACTCAAATGTCCTCAGAAGACACTTTGCAGTTTGGAGCTTCTCACAACTCCCATCGTGGGAAAACCCCCATGGCCTCGTGATGCCGCCCCTTCGTGAAGGGGCCATCAGGGACAGAAACACAAACTTCAGCGATCGTCTGATCCTCGCCCTGACTTCAGATGCACGAGATCTCGATTCACGTCTGTAGATTGTGCCGTCGCTGATACAAAATCCAGAGACAAAAACCTGAGCAAGCGCCTCAGACTCGCACTTTCTTCATATCCTGAAGAGTTCTTCTCAAGGTTTGTAGCTCAGGCCTGCCATACTTACGTCCCCAAACCTAAGCTGAGTTTGTGTTTTCAGACTTCTGTCCTCAAAGTCCTGGGCCACACACCCTCCAGGCTGGGGCCCCTGGAGCCACACATTAGGACTGTACCTAACAATCCATGGGAATTCTGCCCATTCCATTGTCCAAAATCGTACAAATTAGGAGAAACCTCCAAAGTCCCTGAGGCCATCCCAATAGTGTAGGTCGCCCGGAACAAACAAGGGCTGTCTGACACCAGCTGATAATCGACCTCCACTCATACCATAAATGGATGTCCCCAGAGGAGAAGATTGAACCAGACAGGACCCTAGGCCATAATAGGATCCATTGCCTTGGTTTACAGGCATGTCTCCTCAAAAGCCTGATTCCAATACGAGCATAGGGGTTTTGCTGAGGCACCCATCAGAACTCATCTCGTCTCCACAAGGAAACCTGTGCATGGGAGCCATGTCCAAAGCATAGGAGAGTACTTCAGAGTCCCGGTGCCACCGCCCCATTCCAAGGCCCTCATGGACACAAAAAAACATTAGGACCAATCCTCAGGAACGTCCATTTCATCTCAGCCACCCCGGTTGCTCCCGCAGAGCCATCAGATCTAAACTGTCTTGTTGCTAGGAGACAATTGGAATGTGAGGCGGGCTTCCCATGCATCCATCCTTGAACGGTGCTCTGGAGTCATTCCATATGGGATGTCCTGGAGCTGTCCAACAGGTCTCAATTGTCCCGCAGAAGGAATCCTTGAAGGGGGCATCCCAAAACTCCCAACGTGGGAAAACCTCAATGGCCTCGAGATTCCGCTCCTTTCATGAAGCGGCCGTCAATGCACGGAATGTCCAACCTGAGCCAACGTCTGATCCTCGCCCTGACTTCAGATGCATGAGTATTGGTTCAGATCTGCAGGGTGAACCTGCCGTGCCCTCGCCCTGAAACCCAAGTCTAGCTTGTCTTCTCAGAATTCCGTCCTCACACTCCTGGCCCCGAAGCCCTCAAGTTTGGCAATTCCGGACCCACAATGGAGCACTCTGCCTGCCCCCTAGAAAAAAATTATTGCATCATGAGCTGCACAGGCACCTTCAATGATGATAAACCTCCACAGCACCCGACTTCACACAAATTATATAGTCTAACCTGGGCACTAATGCACTGTCGGACACAACCTGAGCCCGGACCTCCTGACCAACACCCGGAAAGAACAGAGCACACTGAGTACATAAGCCCTGCCATGGCCTTAGGTCATCATCTCTTCCCTACCTCAGTTTTCAGGCCTCAGAACCGAGACATTATCTCCAATCACTGCCCAGGGGTGAGTGTGATGCAGAAATCAGAACACCTCCTTACCCATGGTAAGAAACCTTGTGGTTGGCACGTCGTCCAACGTTCAGTGTAGGAGAAACCAGCATTCACCCTGAGGCCCCGCCCAATCTTGAGTGCGACAAGGGCATAAACACGCATTGTGACCCTCAGCATGAGTCCTGTCCTCTAGTAAGTCCTCTCAGTGACTGGACCATGAGATGTCATAATGGGCTTGATATGTCCCTAGGCCCCAATTTTTAACCAGATTTCTGAATGTCCAGTCACCCCCCCCAAGGGCTCTACTCAGGAATCCCTCATTAGGTGAGACACCTGAGTTTAAAAAGAAAACAACATCAATAAAAAAAAAAAAACGGACCTCTTCCATCCCACAGAGTGACCCCAAACGCTTTGGACTGGTCCAAACCACCAGGGAGTAAGACTCGTCCATTTCCAATGAAGTCACCCAGAAATTTCACGACCATGAGTGACACGATATCCAGAGACAAAAACTTGAGCAATAGCCTCACACTCGTCCTTTTCTCAAATCCCGAAAAGTTCTCCTCATGGTCTGTAGGTAAGTCCTGCCATACCTATGACCTGAAACATAAGCCAAGTTTGTGTTTTCAGACAACTGTCCAAACAGCCCTGGCCTACACAACCTATAGGCTCAGGCCCCTGGAGCCAAACCTGAGGACTGTACTTGCCCTCTCCAAGGGAATTGTGTGTGCCCATTCCAATGGCCACATCCCTTCTAATACGATAAACCTCCAAAGTCCCTGATCCATCTCATTAGTGGTGGCTTCCCAGGTAAAACAGGGGCAATCTGAGCCCATCTGAGCACCTACCTGTACTCAGACCCATAGACAGATGTCCCCAGAGGTAAAAAGGAAAGAACAGGCCCCTAGGCACTAATCATATCCATTGCTTTGGTTTCCAGGCATCTCTCCTCAGAGGCCTGGATTTCAAAACCAGCATATGGCTGTTTCTTGACTCACCCATCAGAAAACATCTCATCTACACATGGGAAACTTGCACGTTGGAGCTGTGTCAAAGCATCTGTTTAGGAGAACATGTCAGGGCCCCAGTGCCACCGCTTGATTCCAAGGTCTCCATCGACACAAAAGCACATTAGGACCCATCCATAGGAGAGTCCATTTCAACTCAGCCTCCTCGGTTGCTCCCCCAGATCCAGCAGATCTAACCTGTCTTGTGTCTAGGAGACAATTGGAATGCGAGGTGGGCTACCCAGCCATGCATCCTTAGAACCCTGCACAGAATCATGGCCTGGAGCCAAACAGCAGGTATCAATTGTCCTGCAGAAGACACTTTGCAGTTTGGAGCTTCTCACAAATCCCATCGTGGGAAAACCCCCATGGCCTCGTGATGCCCCCCCTTTGTGAAGGGGCCATCAGGGACAGAAACACCAACTTGAGCGATCGTCTGATTCTCGCCCTGACTTCAGATGCACGAGATCTCGATTCAGGTCTGTAGATTGTGCCATCGCTGATACAAAATCCAGAGACAAAAACCTGAGCCAGCGCCTCAGACTCGCACTTTCTTCATATCCTGAAGATTTTTTCTCATGGTTTGTAGATCGGTCCTGACATACCTACGTCCCCATCCTAAGCTGAGTTTGTGTTTTCAGACTTCTGTCCTCAAAGTCCTGGGCCACACACCCTACAGGCTGGGGCCCCTGGAGCCACACATTAGGACTGTGCCTAACAATCCATGAGAATACTGCCCATTCCATTGTCCAAAATCGTACAAATTAGGAGAAACCTCCAAATTCCCTTAGGCCATCCCAATAGTGTAGGTCGCCCGGAACAAACAAGGGCTGTCTGACACCAGCTGATAATCTACCTCCACTCATACCATAAATGGATGTCCCCAGAGGAGAAGATTGAACCAGACAGGACCCTAGGCCATAATAGGATCCATTGCCTTGGTTTACAGGCATGTCTCCTCAAAAGCCTGATTCCAATACGAGCATAGGGGTTTTGCTGAGGCACTCAGCAGAACTCATCTCGTCTCCACATGGAATCCTGTGCATGGGAGCCATGTCCAAAGCATAGAAGAGTACTTCAGGGTCCCGGTGCCACCGCCCCATTCCAAGGCCCTCATGGACACAAAAACACATTAGGACCCATCCTCAGGAAAGTCCATTTCAACTCAGCCACCCCGGTTGCTCCCGCAGAGCCATCAGATCTAAACTGTCTTGTTGCTAGGAGACAATTGGAATGCGAAGCTGGCTTCCAGGCATCCATCCTCGAACGGTGCTCTGGAGTCATTCCATATGGGATGTCCTGGAGCTGTCCAACAGGTCTCAATTGTCTCGCAGAAGGAATCCTTGAAGGGGGCATCCCAAAACTCCCAACGTGGGAAAACCTCAATGGCCTCGAAATTCCACTCCTTTCATGAAACGGCCATCATGCACAGAAACTCCAACCTGAGCCAACGTCTGATCCTCCCCCTGATTCAGATGCATGAGTATTGGTTCAGATCTGCAGGGGTACCTGCCGTGCCCTCGCCCTGAATCCCAAGTCTAGCTTGTCTTTTCAGACTTCCGTCCTCACACTCCTGGCCCCGAAGCCCTCATGTTTGGCAATTCCGGACCCACAATGCAGCACTCTGCCTGCCCTCTAGAAAAAAATTATTGCCTCATGAGCTGCCCAGGCACCTTCAATGATGATAAACCTCCACAGCACTGGACTTTACCCTAAGTATATATTCTAACCTGGGCCTTAATGCACTGTCGGACACAACCTAAGCCCGGACCTCCCGACCAACACCCGGAAAGCAGACCGCACACTGAGCACATAAGACCCGCCATGGCCTTAGGTCATCATCTCTTCCCTACCTCAGTTTTCAGGCCTCAGAACCGAGACATTATCTCCAATAACTGTCCAGGGGTGAGTGTGATGCAGAAATCAGAACACCTCCTTACACACGGTAAGAAAGCTTGTGGTTGGCACGTCGTCCAACGTTCAGTGTAGGAGAAACCAGCATTCACCCTGAGGCCCCGCCCATTCTTGAGTGGGACAAGGGCTTAAACACGCATTGTAAGCCTCAGCATGAGTCCTGTCCTCTAGTAAGTCCTCTCAGTGACTGGACCATTAGGTGTCACAATGGGCTTGATATGTCCCTAGGCGCCAATTTTTAACCAGATTTCTGAATGTCCAGTCACCCACCCCCCCAGGGCTCTACTCAGGAATCCGTCATTAGGTGAGACACCTGAGGTTAAAAAGAAAACAACATCAAAAAAAAAAAAAAAACGGGCTTCTTCCAACCCACAGAGTGACCCCAAACGCTTTGGACTGGTCCAAACCACCAGGGAGTAAGACTCGTCCATTTCCCATGAAGTCACCCAGAAATTTCACGACCATGAGTGACACGATATCCAGAGACAAAAACTTGAGCAAGAGCCTCACACTCGCCCTTTTCTCAAATCCCGAAAAGTTCTCCTCATGGTCTGTAGTTTAAGTCCTGCCATACCTATGACCTGAAACATAAGCCAAGTTTGTTGTTTCAGACAACTGTCCAAACAGCCCTGGCCTACACAACCTACAGGCTCAGGCCACTGGAGCCAAACCTGAGGACTGTACTTGCCCTCTCCAAGGGAATTGTGTGTGCCCATTCCAATGGCCACATCCCTTCTAATAGGATAAATCTCCAAAGTCCCTGATCCATCTCAATAGTGATGGCTTCCCAAGTAAAACAGGGGCAATCTGAGCCCATCTGAGCACCTACCTGTACTCACACCAATAGACAGATGTCCCCAGAGGTAAAAAGGAAAGAACAGGCCCCTAGGCACTAATCATATCCATTGCTTTGGTTTCCAGGCATCTCTCCTCAGAGGCCTGGATTTCAAAACCAGCATATAGCTCTTTCTTGAGTCACCCATCAGAAAACATCTCATCTACCCTTGGGAAACTTGCACGTTGGAGCTGTGTCAAAGCCTCTGTTTAGAAGAACCCTTCAGGACCCCAGTGCCCCCGCTTCATTCCAAGGTCTCCATAGACACAAAAGCACATTCGGACCCATCCAAAGGAGAGTCCATTTCAACTCAGCCTCCTCGGTTGCTCCCCCGATCCAGCAGATAACCTGTCTTGTTCCTAGGAGACAATAGGAATGCGAGGTGGGCTACCCAGCCATGCATCCTTAGAACCCTGCTCAGAATCATTGGCCTGGAGGGAAAAAAAAGGACTCAAATGTCCTCAGAAGACACTTTGCAGTTTGGAGCTTCTCACAACTCCCATCGTGGGAAAACCCCCATGGCCTCGTGATGCCGCCCCTTCGTGAAGGGGCCATCAGGGACAGAAACACAAACTTCAGCGATCGTCTGATCCTCGCCCTGACTTCAGATGCACGAGATCTCGATTCACGTCTGTAGATTGTGCCGTCGCTGATACAAAATCCAGAGACAAAAACCTGAGCAAGCGCCTCAGACTGGCACTTTCTTCATATCCTGAAGAGTTCTTCTCAAGGTTTGTAGCTCAGGCCTGCCATACCTACGTCCCCAAACCTAAGCTGAGTTTGTGTTTTCAGACTTCTGTCCTCAAAGTCCTGGGCCACACACCCTCCAGGCTGGGGCCCCTGGAGCCACACATTAGGACTGTACCTAACAATCCATGGGAATTCTGCCCATTCCATTGTCCAAAATCGTACAAATTAGGAGAAACCTCCAAAGTCCCTGAGGCCATCCCAATAGTGTAGGTCGCCCGGAACAAACAAGGGCTGTCTGACACCAGCTGATAATCGACCTCCACTCATACCATAAATGGATGTCCCCAGAGGAGAAGATTGAACCAGACAGGACCCTAGGCCATAATAGGATCCATTGCCTTGGTTTACAGGCATGTATCCTCAAAAGCCTGATTCCAATACGAGCATAGGGGTTTTGCTGAGGCACCCAGCAGAACTCATCTCGTCTCCACAAGGAAACCTGTGCATGGGAGCCATGTCCAAAGCATAGGAGAGTACTTCAGAGTCCCGGTGCCACCGCCCCATTCCAAGGCCCTCATGGACACAAAAAAACATTAGGACCAATCCTCAGGAGAGTCCATTTCATCTCAGCCACCCCGGTTGCTCCCGCAGAGCCATCAGATCTAAACTGTCTTGTTGCTAGGAGAAATTTGGAATGTGAGGCGGGCTTCCCATGCATCCATCCTTGAACGGTGCTCTGGAGTCATTCCATATGGGATGTCCTGGAGCTGTCCAACAGGTCTCAATTGTCCCGCAGAAGGAATCCTTGAAGGGGGCATCCCAAAACTCCCAACGTGGGAAAACCTCAATGGCCTCGAGATTCCGCTCCTTTCATGAAGCGGCCGTCAATGCACTGAATGTCCAACCTGAGCCAACGTCTGATCCTCGTTCTGACTTCAGATGCATGAGTATTGGTTCAGATCTGCAGGGGGTACCTGCCGTGCCCTAGCCCTGAAACCAAGTCTAGCTTGTCTTTTCAGACTTCCGTCCTCACACTCCTGGCCCCGAAGCCCTCATGTTTGGCAATTCCGGACCCACAATGCAGCACTCTGCCTGCCCTCTAGAAAAAAATTATTGCCTCATGAGCTGCCCAGGCACCTTCAATGATGATAAACCTCCACAGCACTGGACTTTACCCTAAGTATATATTCTAACCTGGGCCTTAATGCACTGTCGGACACAACCTAAGCCCGGACCTCCCGACCAACACCCGGAAAGCAGACCGCACACTGAGCACATAAGACCCGCCATGGCCTTAGGTCATCATCTCTTCCCTACCTCAGTTTTCAGGCCTCAGAACCGAGACATTATCTCCAATAACTGTCCAGGGGTGAGTGTGATGCAGAAATCAGAACACCTCCTTACAAACGGTAAGAAAGCTTGTGGTTGGCACGTCGTCCAACGTTCAGTGTAGGAGAAACCAGCATTCACCCTGAGGCCCCGCCCATTCTTGAGTGGGACAAGGGCTTAAACACGCATTGTAAGCCTCAGCATGAGTCCTGTCCTCTGGTAAGTCCTCTCAGTGACTGGACCATTAGATGTCACAATGGGCTTGATATGTCCCTAGGCGCCAATTTTTAACCAGATTTCTGAATGTCCAGTCACCCCCCCCCCAGGGCTCTACTCAGGAATCCGTCATTAGGTGAGACACCTGAGGTTAAAAAGAAAACAACATCAAAAAAAAAAAAAACGGGCTTCTTCCAACCCACAGAGTGACCCCAAACGCTTTGGACTGGTCCAAACCACCAGGGAGTAAGACTCGTCCATTTCCCATGAAGTCACCCAGAAATTTCACGACCATGAGTGACACGATATCCAGAGACAAAAACTTGAGCAAGAGCCTCACACTCGCCCTTTTCTCAAATCCCGAAAAGTTCTCCTCATGGTCTGTAGTTTAAGTCCTGCCATACCTATGACCTGAAACATAAGCCAAGTTTGTTGTTTCAGACAACTGTCCAAACAGCCCTGGCCTACACAACCTACAGGCTCAGGCCACTGGAGCCAAACCTGAGGACTGTACTTGCCCTCTCCAAGGGAATTGTGTGTGCCCATTCCAATGGCCACATCCCTTCTAATAGGATAAATCTCCAAAGTCCCTGATCCATCTCAATAGTGATGGCTTCCCAAGTAAAACAGGGGCAATCTGAGCCCATCTGAGCACCTACCTGTACTCACACCAATAGACAGATGTCCCCAGAGGTAAAAAGGAAAGAACAGGCCCCTAGGCACTAATCATATCCATTGCTTTGGTTTCCAGGCATCTCTCCTCAGAGGCCTGGATTTCAAAACCAGCATATAGCTCTTTCTTGAGTCACCCATCAGAAAACATCTCATCTACCCTTGGGAAACTTGCACGTTGGAGCTGTGTCAAAGCCTCTGTTTAGAAGAACCCTTCAGGACCCCAGTGCCCCCGCTTCATTCCAAGGTCTCCATAGACACAAAAGCACATTCGGACCCATCCAAAGGAGAGTCCATTTCAACTCAGCCTCCTCGGTTGCTCCCCCGATCCAGCAGATAACCTGTCTTGTTCCTAGGAGACAATAGGAATGCGAGGTGGGCTACCCAGCCATGCATCCTTAGAACCCTGCTCAGAATCATTGGCCTGGAGGGAAAAAAAAGGACTCAAATGTCCTCAGAAGACACTTTGCAGTTTGGAGCTTCTCACAACTCCCATCGTGGGAAAACCCCCATGGCCTCGTGATGCCGCCCCTTCGTGAAGGGGCCATCAGGGACAGAAACACAAACTTCAGCGATCGTCTGATCCTCGCCCTGACTTCAGATGCACGAGATCTCGATTCACGTCTGTAGATTGTGCCGTCGCTGATACAAAATCCAGAGACAAAAACCTGAGCAAGCGCCTCAGACTGGCACTTTCTTCATATCCTGAAGAGTTCTTCTCAAGGTTTGTAGCTCAGGCCTGCCATACCTACGTCCCCAAACCTAAGCTGAGTTTGTGTTTTCAGACTTCTGTCCTCAAAGTCCTGGGCCACACACCCTCCAGGCTGGGGCCCCTGGAGCCACACATTAGGACTGTACCTAACAATCCATGGGAATTCTGCCCATTCCATTGTCCAAAATCGTACAAATTAGGAGAAACCTCCAAAGTCCCTGAGGCCATCCCAATAGTGTAGGTCGCCCGGAACAAACAAGGGCTGTCTGACACCAGCTGATAATCGACCTCCACTCATACCATAAATGGATGTCCCCAGAGGAGAAGATTGAACCAGACAGGACCCTAGGCCATAATAAGATCCATTGCCTTGGTTTACAGGCATGTATCCTCAAAAGCCTGATTCCAATACGAGCATAGGGGTTTTGCTGAGGCACCCAGCAGAACTCATCTCGTCTCCACAAGGAAACCTGTGCATGGGAGCCATGTCCAAAGCATAGGAGAGTACTTCAGAGTCCCGGTGCCACCGCCCCATTCCAAGGCCCTCATGGACACAAAAAAACATTAGGACCAATCCTCAGGAGAGTCCATTTCATCTCAGCCACCCCGGTTGCTCCCGCAGAGCCATCAGATCTAAACTGTCTTGTTGCTAGGAGAAATTTGGAATGTGAGGCGGGCTTCCCATGCATCCATCCTTGAACGGTGCTCTGGAGTCATTCCATATGGGATGTCCTGGAGCTGTCCAACAGGTCTCAATTGTCCCGCAGAAGGAATCCTTGAAGGGGGCATCCCAAAACTCCCAACGTGGGAAAACCTCAATGGCCTCGAGATTCCGCTCCTTTCATGAAGCGGCCGTCAATGCACGGAATGTCCAACCTGAGCCAACGTCTGATCCTCGTTCTGACTTCAGATGCATGAGTATTGGTTCAGATCTGCAGGGTGAACCTGCCGTGCCCTCGCCCTGAAACCCAAGTCTAGCTTGTCTTCTCAGAATTCCGCCCTCACACTCCTGGCCCCGAAGCCCTCAAGTTTGGCAATTCCGGACCCACAATGCAGCACTCTGCCTCCCCCCTAGAAAAAAATTATTGCATCATGAGCTGCACAGGCACCTTCAATGATGATAAACCTCCACAGCACACGACTTCACACAAATTATATAGTCTAACCTGGGCACTAATGCACTGTCGGACACAACCTGAGCCCGGACCTCCTGACCAACACCCGGAAAGAACAGAGCACAATGAGTACATAAGCCCTGCCATGGCCTTAGGTCATCATCTCTTCCCTACCTCAGTTTTCAGGCCTCAGAACCGAGACATTATCTCCAATCACTGCCCAGGGGTGAGTGTGATGCAGAAATCAGAACACCTCCTTACCCATGGTAAGAAACCTTGTGGTTGGCACGTCGTCCAACGTTCAGTGTAGGAGAAACCAGCATTCACCCTGAGGCCCCGCCCAATCTTGAGTGCGACAAGGGCATAAACACGCATTGTGACCCTCAGCATGAGTCCTGTCCTCTAGTAAGTCCTCTCAGTGACTGGACCATCAGATGTCATAATGGGCTTGATAAGTCCCTAGGCCCCAATTTTTAACCAGATTTCTGAATGTCCGGCCCCCCCCCCAAGGGCTCTACTCAGGAATCCCTCATTACGTGAGACACCTGAGGTTAAAATAAAACAACATCAATAAAAAAAAAAAAAACGGACCTCTTCCATCCCACAGAGTGACCCCAAACGCTTTGGACTGGTCCAAACCACCAGGGAGTAAGACTCGTCCATTTCCCATGAAGTCACCCAGAAATTTCACGACCATGAGTGACACGATATCCAGAGACAAAAACTTGAGCAAGAGCCTCACACTCGTCCTTTTCTCAAATCCAAAATTTCTCCTCATGGTCTGTAGATAAGTCATGCCATACCTATGACCTGAAACATAAGCCAAGTTTGTGTTTTCAGACAACTGTCCAAACAGCCCTGGCCTACACAACCTATAGGCTCAGGCCCCTGGAGCCAAACCTGAGGACTGTACTTGCACTCTCCAAGGGAATTGTGTGTGCCCATTCCAATGGCCACATCCCTTCTAATACGATAAACCTCCATAGTCCCTGATCCATCTCATTAGTGGTGGCTTCCCAGGTAAAACAGGGGCAATCTGAGCCCATCTGAGCACCTACCTGTACTCAGACCCATAGACAGATGTCCCCAGAGGTAAAAAGGAAAGAACAGGCCCCTAGGCACTAATCATATCCATTGCTTTGGTTTCCAGGCATCTCTCCTCAGAGGCCTGGATTTCAAAACCAGCATATGGCTGTTTCTTGACTCACCCATCAGAAAACATCTCATCTACACATGGGAAACTTGCACGTTGGAGCTGTGTCAAAGCATCTGTTTAGGAGAACATTTCAGGGCCCCAGTGCCACCGCTTCATTCCAAGGTCTCCATCGACACAAAAGCACATTAGGACCCATCCATAGGAGAGTCCATTTCAACTCAGCCTCCTCGGTTGCTCCCCCAGATCCAGCAGATCTAACCTGTCTTGTGTCTAGGAGACAATTGGAATGCGAGGTGGGCTACCCAGCCATGCATCCTTAGAACCCTGCTCAGAATCATTGGCCTGGAGCCAAACAGCAGGTATCAATTGTCCTGCAGAAGACACTTTGCAGTTTGGAGCTTCTCACAAATCCCATCGTGGGAAAACCCCCATGGCCTCGTGATGCCCCCCTTTGTGAAGGGGCCATCAGGGACAGAAACACCAACTTGAGCGATCATCTGATCCTCGCCCTGACTTCAGATACACGAGATCTCGATTCAGGTCTGTAGATTGTGCCATCGCTGATACAAAATCCAGAGACAAAAACCTGAGCCAGCGCCTCAGACTCGCACTTTCTTCATATCCTGAAGATTTTTTCTCATGGTTTGTAGATCGGTCCTGACATACCTACGTCCCCATCCTAAGCTGAGTTTGTGTTTTCAGACTTCTGTCCTCAAAGTCCTGGGCAACACACCCTCCAGGCTGGGGCCCCTGGAGCCACACATTAGGACTGTGCCTAACAATCCATGAGAATTCTGCCCATTCCATTGTCCAAAATCGTACAAATTAGGAGAAACCTCCAAAGTCCCTGAGGCCATCCCAATAGTGTAGGTCGCCCGGAACAAACAAGGGCTGTCTGACACCAGCTGATAATCTACCTCCACTCATACCATAAATGGATGTCCCCAGAGGAGAAGATTGAACCAGACAGGACCCTAGGCCATAATAGGATCCATTGCCTTGGTTTACAGGCATGTCTCCTCAAAAGCCTGATTCCAATACGAGCATAGGGGTTTTGCTGAGGCACTCAGCAGAACTCATCTCGTCTCCACATGGAATCCTGTGCATGGGAGCCATGTCCAAAGCATAGAAGAGTACTTCAGGGTCCCGGTGCCACCGCCCCATTCCAAGGCCCTCATGGACACAAAAACACATTAGGACCCATCCTCAGGAAAGTCCATTTCAACTCAGCCACCCCGGTTGCTCCCGCAGAGCCATCAGATCTAAACTGTCTTGTTGCTAGGAGACAATTGGAATGCGAAGCTGGCTTCCAGGCATCCATCATCGAACGGTGCTCTGGAGTCATTCCATATGGGATGTCCTGGAGCTGTCCAACAGGTCTCAATTGTCTCGCAGAAGGAATCCTTGAAGGGGGCATCCCAAAACTCCCAACGTGGGAAAACCTCAATGGCCTCGAAATTCCACTCCTTTCATGAAACGGCCATCATGCACAGAAACTCCAACCTGAGCCAACGTCTGATCCTCCCCCTGATTCAGATGCATGAGTATTGGTTCAGATCTGCAGGGGTACCTGCCGTGCCCTCGCCCTGAATCCCAAGTCTAGCTTGTCTTTTCAGACTTCCGTCCTCACACTCCTGGCCCCGAAGCCCTCATGTTTGGCAATTCCGGACCCACAATGCAGCACTCTGCCTGCCCTCTAGAAAAAAATTATTGCCTCATGAGCTGCCCAGGCACCTTCAATGAGGATAAACCTCCACAGCACTGGACTTTACCCTAAGTATATATTCTAACCTGGGCCTTAATGCACTGTCGGACACAACCTAAGCCCGGACCTCCCGACCAACACCCGGAAAGCAGACCGCACACTGAGCACATAAGACCCGCCATGGCCTTAGGTCATCATCTCTTCCCTACCTCAGTTTTCAGGCCTCAGAACCGAGACATTATCTCCAATAACTGTCCAGGGGTGAGTGTGATGCAGAAATCAGAACACCTCCTTACACACGGTAAGAAACCTTGTGGTTGGCACGTCGTCCAACGTTCAGTGTAGGAGAAACCAGCATTCACCCTGAGGCCCCGCCCATTCTTGAGTGGGACAAGGGCTTAAACACGCATTGTAAGCCTCAGCATGAGTCCTGTCCTCTAGTAAGTCCTCTCAGTGACTGGACCATTAGATGTCATAATGGGCTTGATATGTCCCTAGGCCACAATTTTTAACCAGATTTCTGAATGTCCAGTCACCCCCCCCAGGGCTCTACTCAGGAATCCGTCATTAGGTGAGACACCTGAGGTTAAAAAGAAAACAACATCAAAAAAAAAAAAAACGGACTTCTTCCATCCCACAGAGTGACCCCAAACGCTTTGGACTGGTCCAAACCACCAGGGAGTAAGACTCGTCCATTTCCCATGAAGTCACCCAGAAATTTCACGACCATGAGTGACACGATATCCAGAGACAAAAACTTGAGCAAGAGCCTCACACTCGCCCTTTTCTCAAATCCCGAAAAGTTCTCCTCATGGTCTGTAGTTTAAGTCCTGCCATACCTATGACCTGAAACATAAGCCAAGTTTGTTGTTTCAGACAACTGTCCAAACAGCCCTGGCCTACACAACCTACAGGCTCAGGCCACTGGAGCCAAACCTGAGGACTGTACTTGCCCTCTCCAAGGGAATTGTGTGTGCCCATTCCAATGGCCACATCCCTTCTAATAGGATAAATCTCCAAAGTCCCTGATCCATCTCAATAGTGGTGGCTTCCCAAGTAAAACAGGGGCAATCTGAGCCCATCTGAGCACCTACCTGTACTCACACCAATAGACAGATGTCCCCAGAGGTAAAAAGGAAAGAACAGGCCCCTAGGCACTAATCATATCCATTGCTTTGGTTTCCAGGCATCTCTCCTCAGAGGCCTGGATTTCAAAACCAGCATATAGCTCTTTCTTGAGTCACCCATCAGAAAACATCTCATCTACGCTTGGGAAACTTGCACGTTGGAGCTGTGTCAAAGCCTCTGTTTAGAAGAACCCTTCAGGGCCCCAGTGCCCCCGCTTCATTCCAAGGTCTCCATAGACACAAAAGCACATTAGGACCCATCCAAAGGAGAGTCCATTTCAACTCAGCCTCCTCGGTTGCTCCCCCGATCCAGCAGATAACCTGTCTTGTTTCTAGGAGACAATAGGAATGCGAGGTGGGCTTCCCAGCCATGCATCCTTAGAACCCTGCTCAGAATCATTGACCTGGAGGGAAAAAAAAGGACTCAAATGTCCTCAGAAGACACTTTGCAGTTTGGAGCTTCTCACAACTCCCATCGTGGGAAAACCCCCATGGCCTCGTGATGCCGCCCCTTCGTGAAGGGGCCATCAGGGACAGAAACACAAACTTAAGCGATCGTCTGATCCTCGCCCTGACTTCAGATGCACGAGATCTCGATTCACTTCTGTAGATTGTGCCGTCGCTGATACAAAATCCAGAGACAAAAAACTGAGCAAGCGCCTCAGACTCGCACTTTCTTCATATCCTGAAGAGTTCTTCTCAAGGTTTGTAGCTCAGGCCTGCCATACCTACGTCCCCAAACCTAAGCTGAGTTTGTGTTTTCAGACTTCTGTCCTCAAAGTCCTGGGCCACACACCCTCCAGGATGGGGCCCCTGGAGCCACACATTAGGACTGTGCCTAACAATCCATGGGAATTCTGCCCATTCCATTGCCCAAAATCGTACAAATTAGGAGAAACCTCCAAAGTCCCTGAGGCCATCCCAATAGTGTAGGTCGCCCGGAACAAACAAGGGCTGTCTGACACCAGCTGATAATCGACCTCCACTCATACCATAAATGGATGTCCCCAAGGAAATGATTGAACCAGACAGGACCCTAGGCCATAATAGGATCCATTGCCTTGTTTTACAGACATGTCTCCTCAAAAGCCTGATTCCAATACGAGCATAGGGGTTTTGCTGAGGCACCCAGCAGAACTCATCTCGTCTCCACAAGGAAACCTATGCATGGGAGCCATGTCCAAAGCATAGGAGAGTACTTCATGGTCCCGGTGCCACCGCCCCATTCCAAGGCCCTCATGGACACAAAAACACATTACGACCGATCCTCAGGAAAGTCCATTTCAACTCAGCCACCCCCGATGCTCCCGCAGAGCCGTCAGATCTAAACTGTCTTGTTACTAGGAGACAATTGGAATGCGAGGTGGGCTTCCCAGGCATCCATCCTCGAACGGTGCTCTGGAGTCATTCCATATGGGATGTCCTGGAGCTGTCCAAAAGGTCTCAATTGTCCCGCAGAAGGAATCCTTGAAGGGGGCATCCCACAACTCCCAACGTGGGAAAACTTCAGTGGCCTTGAGATTCCGCTCCATTCATGAAGCGGCCGTCATGCACGGAAACTCCAACCTGAGCCAACGTCTGATCCTCGCCCTGACTTCAGACGCATGTGTATTGGTTCAGTTCTGCAGGGGGTACCTGCCGTGCCCTCGCCCTGAAACCCAAGTCTAGCTTGTCTTCTCAGACTTCCGTCCTCACACTCCTGGCCCCGAAGCCCTCATGTTTGGCAATTCCGGACCCACAATGCAGCACTCTGCCTGCCCTCTAGAAAAAAATTATTGCCTCATGAGCTGCCCAGGCACCTTCAATGAGGATAAACCTCCACAGCACTGGACTTTACCCTAAGTATATATTCTAACCTGGGCCTTAATGCACTGTCGGACACAACCTAAGCCCGGACCTCCCGACCAACACCCGGAAAGCAGACCGCACACTGAGCACATAAGACCCGCCATGGCCTTAGGTCATCATCTCTTCCCTACCTCAGTTTTCAGGCCTCAGAACCGAGACATTATCTCCAATAACTGTCCAGGGGTGAGTGTGATGCAGAAATCAGAACACCTCCTTACACACGGTAAGAAACCTTGTGGTTGGCACGTCGTCCAACGTTCAGTGTAGGAGAAACCAGCATTCACCCTGAGGCCCCGCCCATTCTTGAGTGGGACAAGGGCTTAAACACTCATTGTAAGCCTCAGCATGAGTCCTGTCCTCTAGTAAGTCCTCTCAGTGACTGGACCATTAGATGTCATAATGGGCTTGATATGTCCCTAGGCCACAATTTTTAACCAGATTTCTGATTGTCCAGTCACCCACCACCCCCAGAGCTCTACTCTGGAATCCCTCATTTGGGGGGACACCTGAGGTTAAAAAGAAAACAACATCAAAAAAAAAAACAACGGACTTCTTCCATCCCACAGAGTGACCCCAAACGCTTTGGACTGGTCCAAACCACCAGGGAGTAAGACTCGTCCATTTCCCATGAAGTCACCCAGAAATTTCACAACCATGAGTGACACGATATCCAGAGACAAAAACTTGAGCAAGAGCCTCACACTCGCCCTTTTCTCAAATCCCGAAAAGTTCTCCTCATGGTCTGTAGATAAGTCCTGCCATACCTATGACCTGAAAAATAAGCCAAGTTTGTATTTTCAGACAACTGTCCAAACAGCCCTGGACTTCACAACCTACAGCTCAGGCCCTTGGAGCCAAACCTGAAAAATATACTTGCCCTCTCCAAGGGAATTGTGTGTGCCAATTCCAATGGCCACATCCCTTCTAATAGGATAAACCTCCAAAGTCCCTGATCCATCTCATTAGTGGTGGCTTCCCAGGTAAAACAGGGGCAATCTGAGCCCATCTGAGCTCCTACCTGTACTCAGACCCACAGACAGATGTCCCCAGAGGTAAAAAGGAAAGAACAGGCACCTAGGCACTAATCATATCAATTGCTTTGGTTTCCAGGCATCTCTCCTCAGAGGCCTGGATTTCAAAACCAGCATATGGCTGTTTCTTGACTCACCCATCAGAAAACATCTCATCTACACATGGGAAACTTGTACGTTGAAGCTGTGTCAAAGCCTCTGTTTAGGAGAACCCTTCAGGGCCCCAGTGCCACCGCTTCATTCCAAGGTCTCCATCGACACAAAAGCACATTAGGACCCATCCATAGGAGAGTCCATTTCAACTCAGACTCCTCGGTTGCTCCCCCAGATCCAGTAGATCTAACCTGTCTTGTTTCTAGGAGACAATTGGAATGTGAGGTGGGCTACCCAGCCATGCATCCTTAGAACCCTGCTCAGAATCATTGGCCTGGAGCCAAACAACAGGTCTCAATTGTCCTGCAGAAGACACTTTGAAGATTGGAGCTTCTCACAAATCCCATCGTGGGAAAACACCCATGGCCTCGTGATGCCGCCCCTTTGTGAAGGGGCCATCAAGGACAGAAACACCAACTTGAGCGATCGTCTGATCCTCGCCCTGATTTCAGATGCACGAGATCTCGATTCAGGTCTGTAGATTGTTCCATCGCTGATATATAATCCAGAGACAAAAACCTGAGCAAGCGCCTCAGACTCGCACTTTCTTCATATCCTGAAGAGTTCTTCTCATGGTTTGTAGATCGGGCCTGCCATACCTACGTACCCATACCTATGCTGAGTTTGTGTTTTCAGACTTCTGTCCTCAAAGTCCAGGGTCACACACCCTCCAGGCTGCGGCCCCTGGAGCCACACATTAGGACTGTGCCTACCATCCATGGGAATTCTGCCCATTCCATTGTCCAATATCGTACAAATTAGGAGAAACCTCCAAAGTCCCTGAGGCCATCCCAATGGTGTAGGTCGCCCGGAACAAACAAGGACTGTCTGACACCAGCTGATAATCTACCTCCACTCATACCATAAATGGATGTCACCAAGGAGAAGATTGAACCAGACAGGACCCTAGACCATAATAGGATCCATTGCCTTGTTTTAAAGGCATGTCTCCTCAAAAGCCTGATTCCAATACGAGCATAGGGGTTTTGCTGAGGCACCCAGCAGAACTCATCTCGTCTCCACAAGGAAACCTAAGCATGGGAGCCATGTCCAAAGCATAGGAGAGTACTTCAGAGTCCCGGTGCCACCGCCCCATTCCAAGGCCCTCATGGACACAAAAAAACATTAGGACCAATCCTCAGGAAAGTCCATATCAACTCCACCACTTCGGTTGCTCCCGCAGAGGGATCAGATCTAAACTGTCTTGTTGCTAGGAGACAATTGGAATGCGAGGCGGGCTTCCCAGGAATCCATCCTCGAACTGTGCTCTGGAGTCATTCCATATGGGATGTCCTGGAGCTGTCCAACAGGTCTCAATTGTCGCGCGGAAGGAATCCTTGAAGGGGGCATCCCACAACTCCCAACGTGGGAAAAACTCAATGGCCTCGAGATTCCGCTCCCTTCATGAAGCGGCCTTCATGCACGGAAACTCCAACCTGAGCCAACGTCTGATCCTCGCCCTGACTTCAGATGCATGCGTATTGTTTCAGATCTGCAGGGGGTACCTGCCGTGCCCTCACCCTGAAACCCAAGTCTAGCTTGTCTTCTCAGACTTCCGTCCTCACACTCCTGGCACGGAAGCCCTCAAGTTTGGCAATTCCGGACCGACAATGCAGCACTCTGCCTGCCCTCTTGAAAAAAATTATTGCCTCATGAGCTGCCCAGGCACCTTCAATGAGGATAAACCTCAACAGCACTCGACTTCACCCAAATTATATAGTCTAACCTGGGCACTAATGCACTGTCGGACACTACCTGAACCCGGACCTCCTGACCAACACCCGGAAAACAGACCGCACACTGAGCACATAAGACCCGCCATGGCCTTAGGTCATCATCTCTTCCCTACCTCAGTTTTCAGGCCTCAAAACCGATGCCTGCCCAGGGGTGAGTGTGATGCAGAAATCAGAACACCTCCTTACCCATTGTAGGAAACCTTGTGGCACGTCGTCCAACGTTCAGTGTGTAGGAGAGACCAGCATTCACCCTGAGGCCCCGCTCATTCTTGAGTGCGACTAGGGCATAAACACGCATTGTGACCCTCAGCATGAGTCCTGTCCTCTAGTAAGTCCTCTCAGTGACTGGACCATTAGATGTCATAATGGGCTTGATATGTCCCTAAGCCCCAATTTTTAACCAGATTTCTGATTGTCCAGTCACCCCCCCCCCAGGGCTCTACTCTGGAATCCCTCATTTGGTGAGACACCTGAGGTTAAAGAGAAAACAACATAAAAAAAAAAAAAGGACTTATTCCATCCCACAGTGTGACCCCAAACGCTTTGGACTGGTACAAACCACCAGGGAGTAAGACTCGTCCATTTGCCATGAATTCACCCAGAAATTTCACGACCATGAGTGACACGATATCCAGAGACAAAAACTTGAGCAAGAGCCTCACATTCGCGATTCTCTCAAATCCCGAAAAGTTCTCCTCATGGTCTGTAGATAAGTCCTGCCATACCTATGACCTGAAACATAAGCCAAGTTTGTGTTTTCAGACAACTGTCCAAACAGCCCTGGCCTACACAACCTACAGTCTCAGGCCCCTGGAGCCAAACCTGAGGACTGTACTTGCCCACTCCAAGGGAATTGTGTGTGCCCATTCCAATGGCCACATCCCTTCTAAGAGGATAAACCTCCAAAGTCCCTGATCGATCTCATTAGTGGTGGCTTGCCAGGTAAAACAGGGGGCAATCTGAGCCCATCTGAGTACCTACCTGCACTCAGACCCATAGACAGATGTCCCCAGAGGTAAAAAGGAAAGAACAGGCCCCTAGGCACTAATCATATCCATTGCTTTGGTTTCCAGGCATCTCTCCTCAGAGGCCTGGATTTCAAAACCAGCATATGGCTGTTTCTTGACTCACCCATCAGAAAACATCTCATCTACATTGGGAAACTTGCACGTTGGAGCTGTATCAAAGCCTCTGTTTAGGAGAACCCTTCAGGGCCCCAGTGCCACCGCTTCATTCCAAGGTCTCCATCGACACAAAAGCACATTAGGACCAATCCATAGGAGAGTCCATTTCAACTCAGCCTCCTCGATTGCTCCCCCAGATCCAGCAGATCTAACGTGTCTTGTTTCTAGGAGACAATTGGAATGCGAGGTGGGCTACCCAGCCATGCATCCTTAGAACCCTGCTCAAATCATTGGCCTAGAGCCAAACAACAGGTCTCAATTGTCCTTCAGAAGACACTTTGCAGTTTGGAGTTTCTCACAAATTTCATCGTGGGAAAACCCCCATGGCCTCGTGATGCCGCCCCTTCGTGAAGGGGCCATCAGGGACAGAAACACCAACTTGAGCGATCGTCTGATCCTCGCCCTGACTTTAGATGCACAAGATCTCGATTCAGTTTTGTAGATTGTGCCATCGCTGATACAAAATCCAGAGACAAAACCTGCGCAAGTGCCTCAGACTCGCACTTTCTTCATATCCTGAAGAGTTCTTCTCATGGTTTGTAGATCGGGCCTGCCATACCTACGTCCCCATACCTAAGCTGAGTTTGTGTTTTCCGACTTCTGTCCTCAAAGTCCAGGGCCACAAACCCTCCAGACTGAGGCCCCTGGAGCCACACATTAGGACTGTGCCTACCAATCCATGGGAATTCTGCCCATTCCATTGTCCAAAATCGTAAAAATTAGGAGAAACCTCCAAATTCCCTGAGGCCATCCCAATAGTGTAGGTCGCCTTGAACAAATAAGGGCTGTCTGACACCAACTGATAATCTACCTCCACTCATATCATAAATGGATGTCCCCAAGGAGAAGATTGAACCAGACAGGACCCTAGGACATAATAGGATCCATTGCCTTGGTTTACAGGCATGTCTCCTCAAAAGCCTGATTCCAATACGATCATTGGGGTTTTGCTGAGGCACCCAGCAGAACTCATCTCTTCTCCTCAAGGAAACCTGTGCATGGGAGCCATGTCCAAAGCATAGGAGAGTACTTCAGGGTCCCGGTGCCACCGCCCCATTCCAAGGCCCTCATGGACACAAAAACACATTAGGACCCATCCTCAGGAAAGTCCATTTCAACTCAGCCACCCCGGTTGCTCCCGCAGAGCCATCAGATCTAAACTGTCTTGTTGCTAGGAGACAATTGGAATGCGATGCGGGCTTCCCAGGCATCCATCTCGAACGGTGCTCTGGAGTCATTCCATATGGGATGTCCTGGAGCTGTCCAACACGTCTCAATTGTCGCGCAGAAGGAATCCTTGAAGGGGGCATCCCACAACTCCCAACGTGGGAAAAACTCAATGGCCTCGAGATTCCGCTCCATTCATGAAGCGGCCGTCATGCACGGAAACTCCAACCTGAGCCAACGTCTGATCCTCGCCCTGAATTCAGATGCATGAGTATTGGTTCAGATCTGCAGGGGGTACCTGCCGTGCCCTCGCCCTGAAACCCAAGTCTAGCTTGTCTTCTCAACTTCGGTCCTCACATTCCTGGCCCTGAAGCCTTCAAGTTTGGCAATTCCGGACTCACAATGCAGCAATCTGCCTGCCCTCTAGAAAAAAAATTATTGCCTCATGAGCTTCCCAGGCACCTTCAATGAGGATAAACCTCCACAGCACTCTACTACACCCAAATTATATAGTCTAACCTGAGCACTAATGCACTGTCGGACAAAACCTGAGCCCGGACCTCCTGATCAACACCCGGAAACCAGACCGCACACTGAGCACATAAGACCCACCATGGCCTTAGGTCATCATCTCTTCGCTATCTCAGTTTTCAGGCCTCAGAACCGAGACATTATCTCCAATCACTGCCCAGGGGTGAGTGTGATGCAGAAATCAGAACACCTCCTTACACATGGTAAGAAACCTTGTGGTTGGCACGTCGTGCAACGTTCAGTGTAGGAGAAACCAGCATTCACCTTGAGGCCCCGCCCATTCTTGAGTGTGACAAGGGTATAAACACTCATTTTGACCCTCAGCATGGGTCCTTTCTTCTAGTAAGTCCTCTCAGTGACTGGACCATTAGTTGTCATAATGGGTTTGGTATGACACTAGGCCCCAATTTTTAACCAGATTTCTGATTGTCCAGTCACCCCCGCCTAGGGCTTTACTCTGGAATCCCTCATTTGGTGGGACACCTGAGGTTAAAAACAAAACAACATCAAAAAAAAAAAAAAAACGGACTTCTTCCATTCCACAGAGTGACCCCAAACGCTTTGGACTGGGCCAAACCACCAGGGAGTAAGACTCGTCCATTTCCCATGAAGTCACCCAGAAATTTCACGACCATGAGTGACATGATATCCAGAGACAAAAACTTGAGCAAGAGCCTCACACTCGCCCTTTTATCAAATCCCAAAAAGTTCTCCTCATGGTCTGTAGATAAGTCCTGCCATACCTATGACCTGAAACATAAGCCAAGTTTGTGTTTTCAGACAACTGTCCAAACAGCCCTGGCCTACTCAACCTACAGGCTCAGGCCCCTGGAGCCAAACCTGAGGACTGTACTTGCCCTCTCCAAGGGAATTGTGTGTGCCCATTCCAATGGCCACATCCCTTCTAATAGGA
The DNA here is from genome assembly GCF_964662115.1 of Mustela nivalis. Lineage (NCBI taxonomy): Eukaryota > Metazoa > Chordata > Mammalia > Carnivora > Mustelidae > Mustela > Mustela nivalis. The sequence continues at coordinate 1,598,157 of NW_028136496.1, forward strand.
TAAACATCCAAATTCCCTGATCCATCTCATTATTGGTGGCTTCCCAGGTAAAACAGGGGCAATCTGATCCCTTCTGAGCACCTACCTGTACTCAGACCCATAGACAGATGTCCCCAGAGGTAAAAAGGAAAGAACAGGCCCCTAGGCACTAATCGGATCCATTGCTTTGGTTTCCAGGCATCTCTCCTCAGAGGCCTGGATTTCAAAACCAGCATATGGCTGTTTCTTGACTCACCCATCAGAAAATATCTCATCTAAACATGGGAAACTTGCACGTTGGAGCTGTGTCAAAGCCTCTGTTTAGGAGAACCCTTCAGGTCCCCAGAGCCACGGCTTCATTCCAAGGTCTCCATAGAAACAAAAGCACATTAGGACCCATCCATAGGGGAGTCCATTTCAACTCACTCTCCTCGGTTGCTCCCCCAGATCCAGCAGATCTAACCTATCTTGTTTCTAGGAGACAATTGGAATGTGAGGTGGGCTACCCAGCCATTCATCCTTAGAACCCTGCTCAGAATCATTGGCCTGGAGCCAAACAACAGGTCTCAATTGTCCTGCAGAAGACACTTTGCAGTTTGGAGCTTCTCACAAATCCCATCGTGGGAAAATCCCCATGACCTCGTGATGCCGCCCCTTCGTGAAGGGCCCATCAGGGACAGAAACACCAACTTGAGCGATCGTCTGATCCTCGCCCTGACTTCAGATGCACCTGATCTCGATTCAGGTCTGTAGATTGTGCCATCGCTGATACAAAATCCAGAGACAAAAACCTGAGCAAACACCGCAGACTCGCACTTTCTTCATATCCTGAAGAGTTCTTCTCATGGTTTGTAGATCGGGCCTGCCATACCTATGTCCCCAAAACTAGGATGAGTTTGTGTTTTCAGACTTCTGTCCTCAAAGTCCTGGGCCACACATCCTCTAGTCTGGGGCCCCTGGAGCCACACATTAGGACTGTGCCTACCAATCCATGGGAATTCTGCCCATTCCATTGTCCAAAATCAAACAAATTAGGAGAAACCTCCAAAGACCCTGAGGCCATCCCAATAGCGTAGGTCGCCCGGAACTAACAAGGGCTGTCTGACACCAGCTGATAATCTACCTCCACTCATACCATAAATGGATGTCCCCAGAGGAGAAGATTGAACCAGACAGGACACTAGGCCATAATAGGATCCATTTCCTTGTTTTACAGGCATGTCTCCTCAAAAGCCTGATTCCAATACGAGCATAAGGGTTTTGCTGAGGCACCCAGCAGAACTCATCTCGTCTCCACAAGGGAACCTATGCATGGGAGCCATGTCCAAAGCATAGGAGAGTACTTCAGGGTCCCGGTGCCACCGCCCCATTCCAGGGCCATCATGGACACAAAAACACATTAGGACCCATCCTCAGGAAAGTCCATTTCAACTCAGCCACCCCGGTTGCTCCGCAGAGCCATCAGATCTAAATTGTCTTGTTGCTAGGAGACAATTGGAATGCGAGGCGGGCTTCCCAGGCATCCGCCTCGAACAGTGCTCTGGAGTCATTCCATATGGGATGTCCTGGAGCTGTCCAACAGGCCTCAATTGTCCCGCAGAAGGTATCCTTGAAGGTGGCATCCCACAACTCCCAACGTGGGAAAATCTCAATGGCCCTGAGATTCCGCTCCCTTCATGAAGCGGCCATCATGCACAGAAACTCCAACCTGAGCCAACGTCTGATCCTCGCCCTGACTTCAGATGCAAGAGTATTGGTTCAGATCTGCAGGGGGTACCTGCCGTGCCCTAGCCCTGAAACCAAGTCTAGCTAGTCTTCTCAGACTGCCGTCCTCACACTCCTGGCCCCGAAGCCCTCAAGGTTGGCAATTCCGGACCCACAATGCAACACTCTGCCTGCCCTCTAGAAAAAAATTATTGCCTCATGAGCTGCCCAGGCACCTTCAATGAGGATAAACCTCCACAGCACTCTACTTCACCCAAACTATATAGTCTAACCTGGGAACTAATGCACTGTCGGACACAACCTGAGCCCGGACTTCCCGACCAACTCCCAGAAAGCAGACCGCAAACTGAGCACATAAGACCCGCCAAGGCCGTAGGTCATCATCTCTTCCCTACCTCAGTTTTCAGGCCTCAGAAACGAGACATTATCTCCAATCACTGCCCAGGGGTGAGTGTGATGCAGAAATCAGAACACCTCCTTACCCATGGTAAGAAACCTTGTGTTTGGCACGTCGTCCAACGTTCAGTGTAGAAGAAACCAGCATTCACCCTGAGGCCCCGCACATTCTTGAGTGCGACAAGGGCATAAACACGCATTGTGACCCTCAGCATGAGTCCTGTCCTCTAGTAAGTCCTCTCAGTGACTGGACCATTAGATGTCATAATGGGCTTGATATGTCCCTAGGTCCCAATTTTTAACCAGATTTCTGATTGTCCAGTCAACCCCCCCCCCCCAGGGCTCTACTCTGGAATCCCTCATTTGGTGGGACACCTGAGGTTAAAAAGAAAACAACATCAAAAAAAAAAATAAACGGACTTCTTCTATCCCACAGAGTGACCCCAAACGCTTTGGACTGGGCCAAACCACCAGGGAGTAAGACTCGTCCATTTCCCATGAAGTCACCCAAAAATTTCACGACCATGAGTGACAAGATATCCAGAGACAAAAACTTGAGCAAGAGCCTCACACTCGCCCTTTTCTCAAATCCCGAAATATTCTCCTCATGGTCTGTATATAAGTCCTACCATACCTATGACCTGAAACATAAGCCAAGTTTGTGTTTTCAGACAACTGTCCAAACAGTCCTGGCCTACACAACCTACAGTCTTAGGCCCCTGGAGCCAAACCTGAGGACTGTACTTGCCCTCTCCAAGGGAATTGTGTGTGCCCATTCCAATGGCCACATTCCTTCTAATAGGATAAACCTCCAAAGTCCCTGATCCATCTCATTAGTGGTGGCTTCCCAGGTAAAACAGGGGCAATCTGAGCCCATCTGAGCACCTACCTGTACTCAGACCCATAGACAGATGTCCCCAGAGGTAAAAAGCAAAGAACAGACCCCTAGTCACTAATCATATCCATTGCTTTGGTTTCCAGGTATCTCTCCTCAGAGGCCTGGATCAAAACCAGCAAAGGCTGTTTCTTGACTCACCCATCAGAAAACATCTCATCTACACATGGGAAACTTGCACGTTGGAGCTGTTTTCAAAGGCTCTGTTTAGGAGAACCCTTCAGGGCCCCAGTGCCACCGCTCTTTCCAAGGTTCCATAGACACAAAAGCACATTAGGACCCATCCACAGGAGAGTCCATTTCAACTCAGCCTCCTCGGTTTCTCCCCTAGATCCAGCAGAACTAACCTGTCTTGATGCTAGGAGACAATTGGAATGCGAGGTGGGCTACCCAGCCATCCATCCTTAGAACCCTGCTCAGAATCATTGGCTTGGAGCCAACAACAGGTCTCAATTGTCCTGCAGAAGACACTTTGCAGTTTGGAGCTTCTCACAATTCCCATTGTGGGAAAACCGCCATGGCCTCGTGATGCCCCCCTTTATGAAGGGGCTATCAGGGTCAGATACTCCAACCTGAGCGATCGTCTGATCCTCGCCCTGACTTCAGATGCACGAGATCTCTATTCAGTTCTGTAGATTGTGCCTGCCATGTCCTCACCCAGAAACTGAAGCCTAGCTAGTGTTCTCAGACTTCTGTCCTCAGACTACTGACCCAGAAGCCCTCCATTTTGGCAATCCAGAACTACAAAGCAGCACTCTGCCTGCCCTCCAGAAGAAAAACTTTGCCCTCTGGGGCTACCAAGTAACCCCAAGTGAGGATCAGCCTGCGCCTACCTTGGCTGTACCCCAAATACATAGGCTGACCAGGGCACTAATGCCCTTTCTGACACTGCCTGAGCCTAGACCTCCTGGCCGCACCAAGACAGCTGGCCGCACACTGAGCACATCGAGCCGCCAAGGCCTTAGGACGTCATCTCTTTCCACCTCGGTTTTCAGGCTTCAGAACCTAGACCTTATCTCTATTCACTGCCCAGACCTGAACCTAATGCAGAAATCAGAATTCCTTCCCCAGGGCAAGAAACCTTGTGGTTGGCATGTTGTCCAATGTTAAGTTTAGTTGAAACCAGTGTGGCCCATGAGGCCCCGCTTATGCTTGCTTTCCAAGCCCCCATACACACAATCCTCACCAGTGTTTGAGTTTACCAGTCGCCCAGCCCGTACCTGGGGCTCTGCTCTGGAATCCCTTTCTTGGAGAGACACATGAGTCAGAAAACACGACTCCACCCTTACCAGAAAATGACCCCAAACTCTTGGGAGCTGGGACAAATCCCCAGAGAGAGATACTCGTCCACAGTCCCTGAGGCCACCCCTCCTATCCACGGCTATCCCGGACACAACATCCAGAGACAAAAGCCTGAAGGAACGCCTCCCATTCGCCCTTGTTTCAGAGGCCCAGGAGCTCCCTCTCGGGCTGTACATCCGGCCTGCCATACGCTAGGCGCCACTCATGAGCTGAGTTTGTGTTTTCAGACTTTTGTGCCCACAGCCTGGACCCACAAAACCTCCAGGCTAGGGCCTCTGGAGACACAGCGAAAGATTGTGCCTGCCCTCTCCAAGGAAATTGTGCCCAATCCATTGACCACAACCCTACAGGTTAGGGAAAAGCTCCAAGGCCCCTGAGGCCATCAATAGTGTAGGCCACCCTGGACTAAGAAGGGCTCTCTGACACCAGCGGAGCATCTATCTCCACTTAGACTCTCAGACAGTGTCCCCAGAGACAGAAGGTTGAAATGGACAGGCCCCCAGGCCCTAATCTGAACTTTAGCTTTGGTTTCCATGTGTCCGTCCTCAGAGGACTGTTTTCGTAGACCAGCACACGGAGCTTTTCTGAGGCACCAAACCAAACCTCTCTTGTCTTCTCATGGGAAGCTTACTTACTGGGGATGTATCAAACCCTTCAGGTAGGAGAGTTCCGCAGGGCCACAGAACAACCAGCACATTCCAAGGTCTCCATGGACTCAAACGCACATTATGACGCATCCTCAGGAGAGGCCATTTCAACTCAGCCCCCTGGGTAGCGTGCCCCAGAGGCACCAGATCAAACATATCTTGTGGCTAATGGCCAATGGGAATGCGAGGCATGCTGTACAGGGATCCATCCTTCGAACCCTGCTCTACAGTCCTTCCGTATCCTATGTCCTGGAGCCATGCAACAGGACTCGAATGTCCCGCAGAAGGAAACCTTGTGGTTGGGGTAACCTCCAAACTCAGCGTGGGAAAACTTTCTTGGCCTCATGAGGCCCCCACTTCATGAAGGTGCCATCATGGCCAAAAACTCCAGCCTCAGCCAACGTCTGATCCTCAGCCTGACTTCAGATGCAGGAGATTTTGATTCAGCCTCTGCAGACGGGCCTGCTCTGCCCTTGGCTCCATTCCTCACCCTAGCTTGTGTTTTCAGACTTCTGTCCTCACATTCTGGGCCCACAAACCCACCCTCCTGGAAATTCTGGGGCCACAATGAAGCACTCTGCCTGCCTTCCAGGAGAAAAACATTGTCTATGGTGCTGCCCAGAACCCCAAATGAGGACCAAACAGCTTGGCCATCGGCAACACCCCAATTGCATAGGCTACCTTAAACACTGATGCTCTGTCGCAAATTTCCTGAGCCCAGACCTTCCAACAGACACCGACACAGCTGGCTGCACACCCAGCACATTGGACCAGCCACTGCCTTAGGCCACCATCCATTCCCAACCTGGGTTTTCAGTCATCGGAACCTGGACCTTATCTCCAATTCCTGCACACGGGGGAACCTGATGCACAAGTCAGAACCCCTCCTTCCCCATGGCAAGAAACCTTGCTGCTGGCAGTGAGTCAAACATTCAGTGTAGGAGAAAACGGCATGACCCATGAGGCCACGCCCATGCGTGAGGGCCGCCTTGGGCACAAACACACATGGTGACCCTCAGCATGAGTACCTCATTCAAGTAATGCCTCTCAGTGACTGGACCAAGAGCCCGCATATGTGGCTTGCCATGCCCATAGGAACCCAGGACTAACTAGATGGTGTGTATTCCAGTTGAGGGAAGCCACTGCTGTGCTCTAGAGTCCCTCTCCTGGGGGGTCCCCTGTGGCAGAAAACAGTACTCTTCCCTTCCCACAGAATGAACCCAAACACTTGGGAGCTTGGACAATCCCCCGAGAGGAAGGCTCTTCCTCGGCCCCTGAAGCAACCCCTACCCTGAACGGCCACTGTGAACGCAACACCCAGAGACAAATCCTGAGCGAATGCATCCCACTTGCCCTCCTTTGATATCCAGAGGATCTCCCCTCACGGACTGGAGATCAGGCCTGCCATTACCTTGGCCCCTAGCTGAGCCAAGTTTGCTTTTTCAGACATCTGTCCCCACAGCCCTGGCAAACACAGCCTCTCGGCTGGGTCCTCTGGAGCCATACCATATGACCGTGCCTGCTCTCTCCTGGAAAACTGTGTCCATTCCTTTGGCCACACAACTCCAGAATATGAGAAACCTCAAGGACATCCCACTACTGGGAGCCTCCCTGGACACACAGGGGCATTCGGACACAAGCTGAGCAGCTACCTCCACGAAAGCATGCACACAGATGTCAACAGAGATAGAAGGTTGAGCCGGCCAGGCCCTTAGGCCCTAATCTCAACTCTTGCTTTGGTTTCCAGGTGTCACTCCTCAGAGGCTTTGGTTCGAAGAACAGGATATGGGGCTTTCCTGAGGCACTGAACAGAACTCCTCTCGACTCCACATGGGAAGCTTCCTTGTTGAAGCCGTGTCAAACACCTCAGGTTGAGAATCCTGCAGAGTCCCTGAGCCACCTCCACATTCCAAGGTCTCCCAGGCCACCAACCCACAGTAGGACTCATCTTCAGGAGAGTCCATTTCAACTCTCCCTTCTGGGTAGCTCACCCAGGAGGCCACAGATTGAGCCGGCCTTGTCCTGACTAAAGAGTGGGAATATGAGGTGGCGTTCCCAGGCATCCATGCTTAGACACCTGCTCTCGAGTCTTTCCATATGGGGCCTCCTGGAACCATCCAATAGGACTCGACATTCGTGCAGAAGGAAACCTTGAGGTTTGGAGTAGTTCACAAATCTCATCGTAGGCAAACCTCCCTGGCCTCATGACGCCCCCACACCCTTCAGGAAGAGGCCATGCTGGACAAAAACTCTAGCCTTAGGCTCGTCTCATAGTTGACATGACCTCAGAGCAGGAGATCTCGATTCAGCCTCTGCAGAGTGGGCCTGCCATGCCTTCGATCCCAAACCTCACGCTAGCTTGTTTTTTCAGACTTCCTTCCTCACACTCCTGGCAAACAAGCCCTCCGGACTAGGAACTCCAGAACCACAACCAGGCCCAGTGTCTACCCAACGGAAGAAAAACGTTTCCTTGTGGGGCTATCCAGAAAACCCAGATGAGGATCAACCTGCTCGGGCCTCAACGGTACCCGAACTGGATAGGCTGCACTGGGCACTCATGCTCTGTCTGACACAGCCTGAAGCCAGACGTCCAGACAGACAAGGAGACAGCTGGCCGCACACCCCGCACTCGGACACGCCATGGTCATATGCCGTCAACTCTTCCTAACCTTGGTTTTCAGATATCTGAACCTAGATATTATATCAATTCTCCATACAGCTGGGTATCGCATGCAAAAAACAGAACTCTTCCTTCCCCATGGCTATAAAGCTTGCTCTTGGCATGGAGTCACACCTTCAGGGTGGGAGAAACCTTCATGGCCCCTGATGCCACGCCCAAACGTGAGTGCTGCTTGGGCACAAATTCAAACAGTGACCCTCAGCATGAGCCCCATGTCAAAGAAAGGCCTGTCAGGGCCTGGACCAAGAGCCCGCATATTGACTTGCCAAGCACCTATGCACCCAATCCTCACCAGTGATTGATTTTACCAGTCGCCCAGCCCATACCTGGGTCTCTGGTCTGGAATCCCTTTCTTGGAGAGACACATGAGCCAGAAAACACGACTCCACCCTTACCAGAAAATGACCCCAAACTCTTGGGAGCTGGGACAAATCCCCAGAGAGAGATACTCGTCCACAGTCCCTGAGGCCACCCCTCCTATCCACGGCTATCCCGGACACAACATCCAGAGACAAAAGCCTGAAGGAACGCCTCCCACTCGCCCTTGTTTCAGAGGCCCAGGAGCTCCCTCTCGGGCTGTACATCCGGCCTGCCATACCCTAGGCGCCACTCATGAGCTGAGTTTGTATTTTCAGACTTCTGTGTCCACAGCCTGGTCCCACACAACCTACAGGCTAGGACTTCTGGTGCCACAGCGAAAGATTGTGCCTGCCCTCTCCAAGGAAAGTGTGCACAATCCATTGACCACAACCCCACAGGTTAGGGAAAAGCCCCAAGGCCCCTGAGGCCATCAATAGTGTAGGCCACCCTGGACTAAGAGGGGCTCTCTGACACGAGCGGTGCAACTATCTCCACTTAGACTCTCAGATATTGTCCCCAGAGACAGAAGTTTGAAATGGACAGGCCCCCAGGCCCTAATATGAACCTTAGCTTTGGTTTCCATGTGTCCGTCCTCAGAGGACTGTTTTCGTAGACCAGCACTAGGGGCTTTTCTGAGGCACCAAACAAAACCTCTCTTGTCTCCACATGGGGAGCTTTCTTACTGGGGATGTATCAAACCCTTCAGGTAGGAGAGTTCCGCAGGGCCACTGAACAACCAGCACATTACAAGGTCTTCATGGACCCAAACGCACATTATGACCCATCCTCGGGAGAGGCCATTTCAACTCAGCCCACTGGGTAGCGTGCCCCAGAGGCAGGAGATCAAACATATCTTGTCGCTCATGGTCAATGGGAAACCGAGGCATGCTGTACAGGGATCCATCCTTCGAACCCTGCTCTACAGTCCTTCCGTAGGGTATGTCCTGGAGCCATGCAACAGGACACGAATATCCCGCAGAAGAAACCTTGTGGTTTGGGGCAACCTCCAAACTCAGCGTGGGAAAACTTCCTTGGCCTCATGAGGCCCCCGCTTCATGAAGGTGCCATCATGGACACATACTCCAGCCTCAGCCAACGTCTGATCCTCAGCCTGACTTCAGATGCAGGAGATTTCGATTCAGCCTCCGCAGAGTGGGCCTGCTCTGCCCTTGGATCCAATCCTCACCCTAGCTGGTGTTTTCAGACTTCCGTCCTCACACTCCTGGCCCACACACCCTCCCTACTGGGAATTCTGGGGCCACAATGAAGCACTCTGCCTGCCTCCCAGGAGAAAAACATTGTCTATGGTGCTGCCCAGAGATCCCAAATGAGGATCAAACTGCTTGGCCCTCGGCAACACCCCAATTGCATAGGCTACCTTAAACACTGATGCTCTGTCGCAAATTGCCTGAGCCCAGACCTTCCAACAGACACCGACACAGCTGGCTGCACACCCAGCACATTGGACCAGCCACTGCCTTAGGCCACCATCCATTCCCAACCTGGGTTTTCAGTCATCGGAACCTGGACCTTATCTCCAATTCCTGCACACGGGGGAACCTGATGCACAAGTCAGAACCCCTCCTTCCCCATGGCAAGAAACCTTGCTGCTGGCAGTGAGTCAAACATTCAGTGTAGGAGAAAACGGCATGACCCATGAGGCCACGCCCATGCGTGAGGGCCGCCTTGGGCACAAACACACATGGTGACCCTCAGCATGAGTACCTTATTCAAGTAACGCCTCTCAGTGACTGGACCAAGAGCCCGCATATGTGGCTTGCCATGCCCATAGGCACCCAGGACTAACTAGATGGTGTGTATTCCAGTTGAGGGAGGCCACTGCTGTGCTCTAGAGTCCCTCTCCTGGGGGGTCCCCTGTGGCAGAAAACAGTACTCTTCCCTTCCTACAGATTGAACCGAAACACTTGGGAGCTTGGACAATCCCCCGAGAGGAAGGCTCTTCCTCGGCCCCTGAAGCAACCCCTACCCTGAACGGCCACTGTGAACGCAGCACCCAGAGACAAAAGCCTGAGCGACTGCCTCCCACTTGCCCTCCTTTGATATCCAGAGGATCTCCCCTCACGGACTGGAGAGCAGGCCTGCCATTACCTTGGCCTCTAGCTGAGCCAAGTTTGCTTTTTCAGACATCTGTCCCCACAGCCCGGGCAAACACAGCCACTAGGCTGGGTCCTCTGGAGCCATACCACAGGACCGTGCCTTCTCTCTACTGGGAAACTGTGTCCATTCCTTTGGCCACACACCTCCAGAATATGAGAAATCTCAAGGCCCTCGAGGACATCCCACTACTGGGAGCCTCTCTGGACACACAGGGGCATTCGGACACAAGCTGAGCAGCTACCTCCACGAAAGCATGCACACAGATGTCAACAGAGATAGAAGGTTGAGCCGGCCAGGCCCTTAGGCCCTAATCTCAACTCTTGCTTTGGTGTCCAGGTGTCACTCCTCAGAGGCTTTGGTTCGAAGAACAGTATATGGGGCTTTCCTGAGGCACTGAACAAAACTCCTCTCGACTCCACATGGGAAGCTTCCTTGTTGGAGCCGTGTCAAACACCTCAGGTTGGAGAATCCTGCAGAGTCCCTGAGCCACCTCCACATTCCAAGGTCTCCCAGGCCACCAACCCACAGTAGGACTCATCTTCAGGAGAGTCCATTTCAACTCTCCCCTCTGGGTAGCTCACCCAGGAGCCCGCAGATTGAGCCTGACTTGTCCTGACTAAAGAGTGGGAATATGAGGTGGCATTCCCAGGCATCCATGCTTAGACACCTGCTCTCGAGTCTTCCCATATGGGACCTCCTGGAACCATCCAATAGGACTCGACAGTCGTGCAGAAGGAAACCTTGAGGTTTGGAGTAGTTCACAAATCCCATCGTAGGCAAACCTCCCTGGCGTCATGGAGCCCCCACACCCTTAAGGAAGAGGCCATGCTGGACAAAAACTGTAGCCTGAGGCACGTCTCATAGTTGACATGACCTCAGTGCAGGAGATCTCGATACAGCCTCTGCAGAGTGGGCCTGCTCTGCCCTCGGTCCCAAACCTCAGGCTAGCTTGTGTTTTCAGACTTCCTTCCTCACACTCCTGGCAAACAAGCCCTCCGGACTAGGAACTCCAGAACCACATCCCAGCCAGTGTCTGCCCAACGGAAGAACAACGTTTCCCTGTGGGGTTCCCCAGAAAACCCAGATGAGGATCAACCTGCTCGGGCCTTGACGTGCCCCGAACTGGATAGGCTGCTCTGGGCACTTAAGTTCCATCTGACACAGCCTGAAGCCACACGTCCAGACAGACAAGGAGACAGCTGGCCACACACCCAGCACTTCGGACACGCCATGGTCTTATGCTGTCACCTCTTCCTAACCTTGGTTTTCAGATATCTGAACCTAGACATTATATCAATTCTCCACACAGCTGGGTATCGCAAGCACAAAAGAGAACTCCTCCTTCCCCATGGCTGTAAAGCTTGCTCTTGGCATGGAATCACACCTTCAGGGTGAGAGAAACCTTCATGTCCCATGATTCCACGCCCAACCGTGGGTGCAGCAGCACAAATTCACACTGTGACCCTCAGCATGAGCCCCATGTCAAAGAAAGGCCTGTCAGGGCCTGGACCAAGAGCCCACATATGGGGCTTGCCAGGCCGCTATGCACCCAATCCTCACCAGTGTTTGAGTTTTCCAGTCACCCCGCCCGTTCCGCGGGATCTGCTCTCGAATCCCTTTCTTGGAGAGACACATGAGCCAGACAACACGACTCCACCCTTCACACAAAATGACCCCAAACTCTTGGGAGCTGGGACAAATCCCCAGACAGGGATACTCGTCCATAGTCCCTGAGGCCACCCGTCCAATCCACGGCTATCCCGGACACAACATCCAGAGACAAAAGCCTGAAGGAACGCCTCCCACTCGCCCTTGTTTCAGAGGCCCAGGAGCTCCCTCTTGGGCTATACATCCGGCCTGCCATACACTAGGCGCCACTCATAAGCTGAGTTTGTGTTTCCAGACATCTGTGCCCACAGCCTGGACTCACACAACCTCCAGGCTAGCCTCCATTCCAAGGCCCTCATGGACACAAACACACATTAGGCCCCATCCTCAAGAAAGTCCATTTCAACTCAGCCACCCCGGTTTCTCCCGCAGAGCCATCAGATCTCAACTGTCTAGTCCCTTCACTCTTCCCCAGGGCTCTGCTTTGGAATTCCTCTTTGTTTGGGGCACCTGAGGTATCAAACCTGAAAGGAGACCTCCCATCCCACAGATTGACGAAAAACCATTGGGACCGGGCCATATCCACAGAGAGGAAGATTCGTCCATGACCCATGAGGCCTCGCCACATTCCACGGTCATCGTTGATACAAAATCCAGAGAACAAAGCCTGAGCAAGCGCCTCAGACTCGCTCTTTCTTCATATCCTGAAGTTTTATTCTCATGGTTTGTAGATTGGGCCTGCCATACCTACGTCCCCAAACCTAAGCTGAGTTTGTGTTTTCAGACTTCTGTCCTCAAATTCCAGGGCCACACACCCTCCAGGATGGGGCCCCTGGAGCCACACATTAGGACTGTGCTTACCCCATGCATGGAAATTCTGCCCATTCCATTGTTCAATATCTACATATTAGGAGAACCCTGGAAAGTCCCCGAGGCCATCCCAAGAGTGTAGGTCTCCCGGGACAAACAAGGGCGGTCTGACACCAGCTGAGAATCTATCTCCACACATGACATAGATGGATGTCCCTAGAGAAGAAGATGGAACCAGACATGACCCTAGGCCATAATCAGATCCAAGCTTTGGTTTACAGGCATGTCTCCTCAAAAGCCTGAATTCCAATACAAGCATAGGGGGTTTCCTGAGGCACCCATCAGAACAAACCTCATCTGCACAAGGAAACTTGAGCATGGGAGCTATGTCAAAAGTTTAGGAGAATACTTCAGGGTCCCGGTGCCACCGCCCCATTCCAAGGTTCCCATGGACACAAACACACTTTAGGAACTTACCTCGGGAAAGTCCATTTCAACTCAGCCTCCCCGGTGTCTCCCGCAGAGCCATCAGATCTCAACTGTCTTGTTGTTAGGAGACAATTGAAATGCGAGGCGATCTTCCCTGGCATCCATCTTAGAACAATGCTCTGGAGTCATTCCATAGGAAATGTCCTGGAGCTGCCCAACAAGTCTCAAATGTCCCGAATAAGGAATCCTTGAAGGGGGCATCCCACTACTCCCAACGTGGGAAAACGTTAAGAGCCTTGAGACTCCGCTTCGTTCATGAAGGGGCAGTCATGCACAGAAACTCCAACCGGAGACAACGTCTGTTCCTCGCCGTGACTTCATATGCTTGAGATATTGGTTCAGATCTGCAGGGGACACCTGCAGTTCCCTCGGCCTGAAGCCCAAGTTTAGGTTGTGTTCTCAGACTTCTGTCCTCACACTCCTAGCCCAGAAGCCCTCACGTTTGGCAATTCCGGACCCACAATGCAGCACTCTGCCTGCCCTATAGAAAAAATATCTTGCCTAATGAACTGCCCGGGCACCTCAAATTAGGATCAACCTACACGACACTCGACTGTACCCAAATTATATAGTCTAACCTGGGCACTAATGCACTGTCTGACACAACCTGAGCCCGAACCTCCTGACCAACAACTAGGCACCTGACCGCACACTGAGCACATCAGACCCACCATGGCCTTAGGTCATCATCTCTTCCCAAATGCGGTTTTCTGACTTCCGTACCTAGACCTTATCTCCAACCACTGCCCAGGGTTGAAAAGGATGCAGAAATCAGAACTCCTTCCCCATGGCAAGAGACCTTGTGATTGGCATATGGGGCCTTCCATGCCCCTAGGCCCCAAATTTTAACCATAGTTTTGGTTGTCCCCTCACTCTTCCCCAGGGCTCTGCTTTGGAATTCTTCTTTGGTTGGGACCCTGAGGTAACAAACCTGAGAGGAGACCTCCCATCCCACAGATTGAAGAAAAGCAATTGGGACCGTGCCAAATCCCAAGAGAGGAAGTTTCGTCCATGGCCCATGAGACTTCCCCACATTCCACGGCCATCGTTGACACAAAATCCAGAGACCAAAGCCTGAGCAAGCGCCTCAGACTCGCTCTTTCTTCATATCCTGAAGAGTTCTTCTCATGGCTTGTAGATTGGGCCTGCCATACCTACGTCCCCAAACCTAAGCTGATTCTGTGTTTTCCGACTTCTGTCCTCAAAGTCCTGGGCCACACACCCTCAAGGCTGGGGCCCCTGGAGCCACACATTAGGACTGTGCCTACTTCATGCATGGGAATTCTGCCCATTGAATTGTACAAAATTGTACAAATTAGGAGATCCCTCCAAAGTACCCGAGGCCATCCCAATATGTAGGTCTCTTTGGACAACAAGGGCGGTCTGACACCAGCTGAGCATCTACCTCCAATCATACCATAGATGGATGTCCCCAGAGAAGGACATGGAACCAGACAGGACCCTGCCATAATCGGATCCATTGCTTTGGTTTACAGGCATGTCTCCTAAAAATCCTGGATTCCAATACCAGCATAGGGGGTTTCCTGAGGCACCCATCAGAAAACACCTCGTCTCCACGAGGAAACTTGTGCATGGGACCTATGTCAAAATCTTAGGAGAATACTTCAGAGTCCCGGTGCCACTGCCCCATTCCAAGGACCTAATGGACACAACCACACATTAGGCCCCATGCTCAGGAGCTGTCCATTTCAAATCAGCCACCCTGGTTGCTCCCGCAGAGCCATCCGATCTCCACTGTCTTGTAGCTAGGAGACAATTGGAATGCGAGGCGGGCTTCCCTGGCATCCATCCTCAAAGAGTGCTCTGGAGTCATTCCATATGGGATGTTTTGGAGCTGCCCAACAGGTCTCAATTGTCCCGCAGAAGGAATCCTTGAAGGGGGCATCCCACAACTCCCAATGAGGGAAAACCTGCATGGCCTTGAGATTCCTTTCCGTTCATGAAGGGCAGTCATTCACAGAAACTACAACCTGAGTCAACGTCTGATCCTTGCCGTGACTTCAGATGCATGAGATATGGGTTCAGATGTGCAGGGGGTACCGGCCTTGCCCTCGGTGACGCCCAAGTCTAGCTTGTGTTCTCAGACTTCTGTCCTCACACTACTGCCCAGAAGCGCTCACGTTTGGAATTCCGGACCCACAATGCAGCACTCTGCCTGCCCTCTAGAAAAAATATCTTGCCTAATGAGCTGCCCAGGCACCTCAAATGAGGATCAACCTACCGGGCACTCCACTGTACCCAAATTATATAGTATAACCTGGGCACTAATGCACTGTCTGACACAACCTGAGCCCGAACCTCCTGACCAACAACCAGGCAGCTGACCGCACACTGAGCACATCACACCCACCATGGCCTTAGGTCATCATCTATTCCCAACTGCGGTTTTCAGGCTTCCGAACCTAGACCTTTTCTCCAACCACTGCCTATGGTTGAAAATGATGCAGAAATCAGAACTCCTTCCCCATGGCAAGAGACCTTGTGATTGGCATGTTGTCCAAAGTTCAGTGTAGTTGAAACCAGTGTGGCCCATGAGGCCCCGCCCATGCTCACGGGACACATTGGTCACAAACACACATTGTGACCCTCAGCCTGAGCCCAGTCCTCAAGTAAGGCCTCTCAGTGGCTGGATGAAGAGACAGCATATGGGGCCTGCCATGCCCTTAGGCCCCAAATTTTAACCATAGTTTGGGTTGTCCCTTCAATCTTCCCCAGGGCTCTGCTTTGCAATTCCTCTTTGGTTGGGACACCTGAGGTAACAAACCTGAAAGGAGACCTCCCGTCCCACAGATTGACGAAAACAATTGGGGCCGGGCCAAATCCCAAGAGAGGAAGTTTCGTCCATGGCCCATGAGGCTTCCCCACATTCCACGGCCATCGTTGACACAAAATCCAGAGACCAAAGCCTGAGCAAGTGCCTCAGACTCGCTCTTTCTTCATATCCTGAAGAGTTCTTCTCATAGCTTGTAGATTGGGCCTGCCATACCTACGTCCCCAAACCTAAGCTGATTCTGTGTTTACCGACTTCTGTCCTCAGAGTCCTGGGCCACACACACTCCAGCCTGGGGCCCCTGGAGCGACACATTAGGACTGTGCCTACTTCATGCATGGGAATTCTGCCCATTCCATAATCCAAAATTTACAAATTAGGAGATCCCTCCAAAGTCCCCAAGGCCATCCCAATATGTAGGTCTCTTTGGACAAACAAGGGCGGTCTGACACCAGCTGAGCAACTAGCTCCACTCAAACATAGATGGATGTCCCCAAAGAAGGAGATGGAACCTGACAGGACCCTAGGCCATAATCGGATCCATTGCTTTGGTTTACAGGCATGTCTCCTCCAAAATCCTGGATTCCAATACCAGCATAGGGGGTTTCCTGAGGCACCCATCAGAAAACATCTCATCTCCATGAGGAAAGTTGTGCATGGAACCTATGTCAAATCCTTAGGAGAATACTTCAGAGTCCCGGTGCCACTGCCCCATTCCAAGGTCCTCATGGACACAAACACACATTAGGCCCCATGCTCAGGAAAGTCCATTTCAACTCAGCCACCCCGGTTGCTCCCGCAGAGCCATCCTATCTCCACTGTCTTGTTGCTAGGAGACAATTGGATGTGAGGCGGGCTTCCATGGCATCCATCCTCCAACGGTGCTCTGGAGTCATTCCATATGGGATATTTTGGAGCTGCCCAACAGGTCTCAATTGTGCCGCAGAAGGAATCCTTGAAGGGGGCATCCCACAACTCCCAACGTGGGAAAACCTCCATGGCCTTGGGATTCCTCTCCGTTCTTGAAGGGGCAGTCATGCACAGAAACTTCAACCTGAGCCAACGTCTGAGCCTCGCCGTGACTTCAGATGCATGAGATATTGGTTCAGATGTGCAGGGGGTACCTGCCTTGCCCTCGGCCTGAAGCCCAGGTCTAGCTTGTGTTCTCAGACTTTTGTCCTCACACTACTGAACCAGAAGCCCTCAAGTTTGGCAATTCCGGGCCCACAATGCAGCACTCTGCCTGCCCTCTAGAAAAAATATCTTGCCTAATGAGCTGCCCAGGCTCCTCAAATGAGGATCAACCTAAACGGCACTCGACTGTACCCAAATTATATAGTGTAACCTGGTCACTAATGCACTGTCTGACACAACCTGAGCCCGAACCTCCTGAACAACAACCAGGCAGCTGACCGCACACTGAGCACATCAGACCCACCATGGCCTTAGGTCATCATCTCTTCCCAACTGCGGTTTTCAGGCTTCTGAACCTAGACCTTTTCTCCAAACACTGCCAATGGTTGAAAATGATGCAGAAATCAGAACTCCTTCCCCATGGCAAGAGACCTTGTGATTGGTATGTTGTCCAAAGTTCAGTGTAGTTTAAACCAGTGTGGCCCATGAGGCCCGGCCCCTTCTCGCGGGCCACATTGGTCACAAACACACATTGTGACCCTCAGCCTGAGCCCAGTCCTCAAGTAAGGCCTCTCAGTGGCTGGATGAAGAGACAGCATATGGGGCCTGCCATGCCCCTAGGCCCCAAATTTTAACCATAGTTTGGGTTGTCCATTCACTCTTCCCCAGGGCTCTGCTTTGGAATTCCTCCTGGTTGGGACACCTGAGGTAACAAACCTGAAAGGAGACCTCCCATCCCACAGATTGACGAAAAACAATTGGGACCGTTCCAAATCCACAGAGAGGAAGATTCGTCCATGGCCCATGAGGCCTCCCCACATTCCACGGCCATCGTTGACACAAAATCCAGAGACCAAAGCCTGAGCAATCGCCTCAGACTCGCTCTTTCTTCGTATTCTGAAGATTTCTTATCATGGTTTGTAGATTGGGCCAGCCATACCTAAGTCCCCAAACCTAAGCTGAGTTTGTGTTTTCAGAATTCTGTCCTCAACGTCCTGGGCCACAAACCCTCCAGGCTGGGGCCCGTGGAGCCAAACATTAGGAATGTGCCTACCCCATGCATGGGAATTCTGCCCATTCCATTGTCCAAAATTGTACCAATGAGGAGAACCCTCTAATGTCCCCGAGGCCATCCAAATATGTAGGTCTCAGTGGACAACAAGGGCGGTCTGACACCAGCTGAGTATCTACGTCCACTCATACCATAGAAGGATGTCCCTAGAGAAGGATATGGTACAACACAGGACCCTAGGCCATAATCGGATCCATTGCTTTGGTTTACAGTCATGATTCCTCAAAATCCTGGTTTCCAATACCAGCATAGGGGGTTTCCTGAGGCACCCATCAGAAAACATCTCGTCTCCACGAGGAAACTTGTGCATGGGACCTATGTCAAAATCTTAGGAGAATACTTCAGAGTCCCGGTGCCATCGTTCCATTCCTAGATCCTCATGGACACAAACACACATTAGGCTCCATGCTCAGGAAAGTCCATTTCAACTCAGCCACCCCGGTTGTTCCCGCAGAGCCATCCGATCTCCACTGTCTTGTTGCTAGGAGACAATTGGAATGCGAGGCGGGCTTCCCTGGCATCCATCCTTGAACGGTGCTCTGGATACATTCCATATGGGATGTTTTGGAGCCGCCCAAAAGGTCTCAATTGTCCCGCAGAAGGAATCCTTGAAGGGAACATCCCACAACTCCCAACGTGGGAAAACCTCCATGGCCTTGGGATTCCTCTCCGTTCATGAAGGGGCAGTCATGCACAGAAACTTCAACCTGAGCCAACGTCTGAGCCTCGCCGTGACTTCAGATGCATGAGATATTGGTTCAGATGTGCAGGGGGTACCTGCCTTGCCCTCGGCCTGAAGCCCAAGTCTAGCTTGTGTTCTCAGACTTCTGTCCTCACACTACTGGCCCGGAAGCCCTCAAGTTTGGCAATTCCGGAACCACATTGCAGCACTCTGCCTGCTCTCTAGAAAAAATATATGCCTAATGAGCTGCCCAGGCACCTCAAATGAGGATCATCATACACGGCACTCGACTGTACCCAAATTACATAGTCTAACCTGGGCAATAATGCACTGTCTGACACAACCTGAGCCCGAACCTCCTGACCAACAACCAGGCAGCTGACCGCACACTGAGCACATCAGACCCACCATGGCCTTAGGTCATCATCTCTTCCCAACTGCGGTTTTCAGGCTTCCGAACCTAGACCTTATCTCCAACCACTGCCCAGGGTTGAAAATGATGCAGAAATCAGAACTCCTTCCCCATGGCAAGAGACCTTGTGATTGGCATGCTGTCCAAAGTTCAGTGTAGTTGAAACCAGGGTGGCCCATGAGGCCCGGCCCCTTCTCGCGGGCCACATTGGTCACAAACACACATTGTGACCCTCTGCGTGATCCCCGTCCTCAAGTAAGGCCTCTCAGAGGCTGGATAAAGAGACAGTATATGGGGCCTGCCATGCCCCTAGGACCCAAATTTTAACCATAGTTTGGGTTGACCCTTCACTCTTCCCAAGGGCTCTACTTTGGAATTCCTCTTTGGTTGGGACACCTGAGGTTACAAACCTGAAAGGAGACCTCCCATCCCACAGATTGACGAAAAACAATTGGGACCGGGCCAAATCCACAGAGAGGAAGATTCGTCCATTGCCCATGAGGCCTCCCCTTAATCCACGGCCATCGTTGACCCAAAATCCAGAGACCAAAGCCTGAGCAAGCGCCTAAGACTCGCTCTTTCTTCGTATCCTGAAGAGTTCTTCTCATGGTTTGTAGATTGGGCCTGCCATACCTACGTCCCCCAACCTAAGCTGAGTTTGTGTTTTCAGACTTCTGTCCTCAAAGTCCTGGGCCACATACCCTCCAGGCTGGGGCCCCTGGAGCCACACATTAGGACTGTCCCTACCCCATGCATGGGAATTCTGCCCATTCCATTGTCCAAAATTGTACAAATTAGGAGAACCCTCCAAAGTCCCCGAGGCCATCCCAATATGTAGGTCTCTGTGGACAAACAAGGGCGGTCCTACACCAGCTGACCATTACCTCCATCTATAACATAGATAGATGTCCCCAGAGAAGGATATGGTTCCAGACAGGACCCTAGGCCATATTCGGATCCATTGCTTTGGTTTACAGGCATGTCTCCTCAAAATCCTGGATTCCAATACCAGCATAG
The DNA here is from genome assembly GCF_964662115.1 of Mustela nivalis. Classification (NCBI taxonomy): domain Eukaryota; kingdom Metazoa; phylum Chordata; class Mammalia; order Carnivora; family Mustelidae; genus Mustela; species Mustela nivalis. Next base: position 1,618,274 of record NW_028136496.1, read on the forward strand.
GGGGTTTCCTGAGGCACCCATCAGAAAAAATCTCGTCTCCACGAGGAAACTTGTGCATGGGACCTATGTCAAAATCTTAGGAGAATACTTCAGAGTCCCAGTGCCACCGACCCATTCCAAGGTCCTCATGGACACAAACACACATTAGGCCCAATGCTCAGGAAAGTCCATATCAACTCAGCCAAACAGGATGCTCCCGCAGAGCCATCCGATCTCAACTGTCTTATTGCAAGGAGACAATTGGAATGCAAGGCAGGCTTCCCTGGAATCCATCCTCGAACGGTGCTCTGGAGTCATTCCATATGGGATGTTTTGGAGCTGCCCAACAGGTCTCAATTGTCCCGCGAAGGAATCCTTGAAGGGGGCTTCCCACAACTCCCAAAGTGGGAAAACCTTCATGGCCTTGAGATTCCTCTCCGTTCTGGAAGGGGCAGTCATGCACAGAAACTCCAACCTGAGCCAACGTCTGATCCTCGCCGTGCCTTCAGATGCATGAGATATTGGTTCAGATGTGCAGGGGGTACCTGCCTTGCCCTCGGCCTGAAGCCCAAGTCTAGCTTGTGGTCTCAGACTTCTGTCCTCACTCTACTGGCCCAGAAGACCTCACGTTTGGCAATTCTGGACCCACAATGCAGCACTCTGCCTGACCTCTAGAAAAAATATCTTGCCTAAGGAACTGCACGGGCACCTCAAATAATGATCAACCTACACGGCATTCGACTGTATCCAAATTATATAGTCTAACCTAGGCACTAATTCCCTGTCTGACACAACCTGAGCCCGAAACTCCTGACTAACAACCAGGCAGCTGACCGCACACTGAGCACATCAGACCCACCATGGCCTTAGGTCATCATCTCTTCCCAACTGCGGTTTTCAGGCTTCCGAACCTAGACCTTATCTCCAACGACTGCCCAGGGTTGAAAATGATGCAGAAATCAGAACTCCTTCACCATGGCAAGAGACCTTGTGATTGGCATGTTGTCCAAAGTTCAGTGTAGATGAAACCAGTGTGGCCCATGAGGCCCCGCCCATGCTCGCAAGCCACATTGGTCACAAACACACATTGTGACCCTCAGCCTGAGCCCAGTCCTCAAGTAAGGCCTCTCAGTGGCTGGTGAAGAGATAGCATATGGGGCCTGCCATGCCCCTAGGCCCCAAATTTTAACGATAGTTTGGCTTGTCCCTTTACTCTTCCCCAGGGCTCTGGTTTGGAATTCCTCCTGGTTGGGACACCTGAGGTAACAAACCTGAAAGGAGACCTCCAATCCCACAGATTGACAAAAAACAATTGGGACCGAACCAAATCCACAGCGAGGAAGATTCGTCCATGGCCCATGAGGCCTCCCCACATTCCACGGCCATCGTTGACACAAATCCAGAGACCAAAGCCTGAGCAATCGCCTCAGACTAGCTCTTTCTTCGTATTCTGAAGATTTCTTCTCATGGTTTGTAGATTGGACCTGCCATACCTACGTCCCCAAACCTAAGCTGAGTTTGTGTTTTCAGACTTCTGTCCTCAAAGTCCTGGGCCACACACCCTCCAGGCTGGGGCCACTGGAGCCACACATTAGGACTGTGCCTACCCCATGCATGGGAATTCTGCCCATTCCATTGTCCAAAATTGTACCAATTAGGAGAACCCTCCAAAGTCCCCGAGGCCATCTCAAAATGTAGGTCTCAGTGGACAAACAAGGGCGGTCTGACACCAGCTGAGAATCTACGTCCACTCATACCATAGATGGATGTCCCCAGAGAAGGATATGGTACCAGACAGGACCCTAGGTCATAATCGCATCCATTGCTTTGGTTTACAGTCATGACTCCTCAAAATCCTGGATTCCAATACTAGCATAGGGTGTTTCCTGAGGCACCCATCAGAAAACATCTCGTCTCCACGAGGAAACTTGTGCATTGGACCTATGTCAAAATCTTAGGAGAATACTTCAGAGTCCCGGTGCCACCGCTCCATTCCTAGGTCCTCATGGACACAAACACACATTAGGCCCCATGCTCAGGAGCTGTCCTTTTCAAATCAGCCACACCGGTTGCTCTCGCAGAGCCATCCGATCTCCACTGTCTTGTTGCTAGGGGACAATTTGAATGCGAGGCGGGCTTCCCTAACATCCATCCTCGAACGGTGCTCTGGAGTCATTCCATATGGGATGTCCTGGAGCTGCCCAACAGGTCGCAATTGTCTTGCAGAAGGAATCCTTGAAGGGGACATCTCACAACTCCCAACGTGGGAAAACCTCCATGGCCTTGAGATTCCTCTCCGTTCATGAAGGGGCAGTCATGCACAGAAACTTCAACCTGAGCCAACGTCTGAGCCTCGCCGTGACTTCAGATGCATGAATATTGGCTCAGATGTGCATGGGGTACCTGCTTTGCCCTCGGCCTGTAGCCCAAGTCTAGCTTGTGTTCTCAGACTTCTGTCCTCACACTACTGGCCCAGAAGCCCTCACGTTTGGCAATTCCGGACCCACAATGCAGCACTCTGCCTGCTCTCTAGAAAAAATATCTTGCCTAATGAGCTGCCCAGGCACCTCAAATGAGGATCATCATACACGGCACTCGACTGTACCCAAATTACATAGTCTAACCTGGGCAATAATGCACTGTCTAACACAACCTGAGCCCGAACCTTCTGACCAACAACCAGGCAGCTGACCGCACACTGAGCACATCAGACCCACCATGGCCTTAAGTCATCATCTCTTCCCAACTGCGGGTTTCAGGCTTCCGAACCTAGACCTTATCTCCAACCACTGCCCAGGGTTGAAAATGATGCAGAAATCAGAACTCCTTCCCCATGGCAAGAGACCTTGTGATTGGCATATTGTCCAAAATTCAGTGTAGATGAAACCAGTGTGGCCCATGAGGCTCCGCCCATGCTCGGGAGCCACATTGGTCACAAACACACATTGTGACCCTCTGCGTGATCCCCGTCCTCAAGTAAGGCCTCTCAGAGGCTGGATAAAGAGACAGTATATGGGGCCTGCCATGCCCCTAGGACCCAAATTTTAACCATAGTTTGGGTTGACCCTTCACTCTTCCCAAGGGCTCTACTTTGGAATTCCTCTTTGGTTGGGACACCTGAGGTTACAAACCTGAAAGGAGACCTCCCATCCCACAGATTGACGAAAAACAATTGGGACCGGGCCAAATCCACAGAGAGGAAGATTCGTCCATTGCCCATGAGGCCTCCCCTTAATCCACGGCCATCGTTGACCCAAAATCCAGAGACCAAAGCCTGAGCAAGCGCCTAAGACTCGCTCTTTCTTCGTATCCTGAAGAGTTCTTCTCATGGTTTGTAGATTGGGCCTGCCATACCTACGTCCCCCAACCTAAGCTGAGTTTGTGTTTTCAGACTTCTGTCCTCAAAGTCCTGGGCCACATACCCTCCAGGCTGGGGCCCCTGGAGCCACACATTAGGACTGTCCCTACCCCATGCATGGGAATTCTGCCCATTCCATTGTCCAAAATTGTACAAATTAGGAGAACCCTCCAAAGTCCCCGAGGCCATCCCAATATGTAGGTCTCTGTGGACAAACAAGGGCGGTCCTACACCAGCTGACCATTACCTCCATCTATAACATAGATAGATGTCCCCAGAGAAGGATATGGTTCCAGACAGGACCCTAGGCCATATTCGGATCCATTGCTTTGGTTTACAGGCATGTCTCCTCAAAATCCTGGATTCCAATACCAGCATAGGGGGTTTCCTGAGGCACCCATCAGAAAAAATCTCGTCTCCACGAGGAAACTTGTGCATGGGACCTATGTCAAAATCTTAGGAGAATACTTCAGAGTCCCAGTGCCACCGACCCATTCCAAGGTCCTCATGGACACAAACACACATTAGGCCCAATGCTCAGGAAAGTCCATATCAACTCAGCCAAACAGGATGCTCCCGCAGAGCCATCCGATCTCAACTGTCTTATTGCAAGGAGACAATTGGAATGCAAGGCAGGCTTCCCTGGAATCCATCCTCGAACGGTGCTCTGGAGTCATTCCATATGGGATGTTTTGGAGCTGCCCAACAGGTCTCAATTGTCCCGCGAAGGAATCCTTGAAGGGGGCTTCCCACAACTCCCAAAGTGGGAAAACCTTCATGGCCTTGAGATTCCTCTCCGTTCTGGAAGGGGCAGTCATGCACAGAAACTCCAACCTGAGCCAACGTCTGATCCTCGCCGTGCCTTCAGATGCATGAGATATTGGTTCAGATGTGCAGGGGGTACCTGCCTTGCCCTCGGCCTGAAGCCCAAGTCTAGCTTGTGGTCTCAGACTTCTGTCCTCACTCTACTGGCCCAGAAGACCTCACGTTTGGCAATTCTGGACCCACAATGCAGCACTCTGCCTGACCTCTAGAAAAAATATCTTGCCTAAGGAACTGCACGGGCACCTCAAATAATGATCAACCTACACGGCATTCGACTGTATCCAAATTATATAGTCTAACCTAGGCACTAATTCCCTGTCTGACACAACCTGAGCCCGAAACTCCTGACTAACAACCAGGCAGCTGACCGCACACTGAGCACATCAGACCCACCATGGCCTTAGGTCATCATCTCTTCCCAACTGCGGTTTTCAGGCTTCCGAACCTAGACCTTATCTCCAACGACTGCCCAGGGTTGAAAATGATGCAGAAATCAGAACTCCTTCACCATGGCAAGAGACCTTGTGATTGGCATGTTGTCCAAAGTTCAGTGTAGATGAAACCAGTGTGGCCCATGAGGCCCCGCCCATGCTCGCAAGCCACATTGGTCACAAACACACATTGTGACCCTCAGCCTGAGCCCAGTCCTCAAGTAAGGCCTCTCAGTGGCTGGTGAAGAGATAGCATATGGGGCCTGCCATGCCCCTAGGCCCCAAATTTTAACGATAGTTTGGCTTGTCCCTTTACTCTTCCCCAGGGCTCTGGTTTGGAATTCCTCCTGGTTGGGACACCTGAGGTAACAAACCTGAAAGGAGACCTCCAATCCCACAGATTGACAAAAAACAATTGGGACCGAACCAAATCCACAGCGAGGAAGATTCGTCCATGGCCCATGAGGCCTCCCCACATTCCACGGCCATCGTTGACACAAATCCAGAGACCAAAGCCTGAGCAATCGCCTCAGACTAGCTCTTTCTTCGTATTCTGAAGATTTCTTCTCATGGTTTGTAGATTGGACCTGCCATACCTACGTCCCCAAACCTAAGCTGAGTTTGTGTTTTCAGACTTCTGTCCTCAAAGTCCTGGGCCACACACCCTCCAGGCTGGGGCCACTGGAGCCACACATTAGGACTGTGCCTACCCCATGCATGGGAATTCTGCCCATTCCATTGTCCAAAATTGTACCAATTAGGAGAACCCTCCAAAGTCCCCGAGGCCATCTCAAAATGTAGGTCTCAGTGGACAAACAAGGGCGGTCTGACACCAGCTGAGAATCTACGTCCACTCATACCATAGATGGATGTCCCCAGAGAAGGATATGGTACCAGACAGGACCCTAGGTCATAATCGCATCCATTGCTTTGGTTTACAGTCATGACTCCTCAAAATCCTGGATTCCAATACTAGCATAGGGTGTTTCCTGAGGCACCCATCAGAAAACATCTCGTCTCCACGAGGAAACTTGTGCATTGGACCTATGTCAAAATCTTAGGAGAATACTTCAGAGTCCCGGTGCCACCGCTCCATTCCTAGGTCCTCATGGACACAAACACACATTAGGCCCCATGCTCAGGAGCTGTCCTTTTCAAATCAGCCACACCGGTTGCTCTCGCAGAGCCATCCGATCTCCACTGTCTTGTTGCTAGGGGACAATTTGAATGCGAGGCGGGCTTCCCTAACATCCATCCTCGAACGGTGCTCTGGAGTCATTCCATATGGGATGTCCTGGAGCTGCCCAACAGGTCGCAATTGTCTTGCAGAAGGAATCCTTGAAGGGGACATCTCACAACTCCCAACGTGGGAAAACCTCCATGGCCTTGAGATTCCTCTCCGTTCATGAAGGGGCAGTCATGCACAGAAACTTCAACCTGAGCCAACGTCTGAGCCTCGCCGTGACTTCAGATGCATGAATATTGGCTCAGATGTGCATGGGGTACCTGCTTTGCCCTCGGCCTGTAGCCCAAGTCTAGCTTGTGTTCTCAGACTTCTGTCCTCACACTACTGGCCCAGAAGCCCTCACGTTTGGCAATTCCGGACCCACAATGCAGCACTCTGCCTGCTCTCTAGAAAAAATATCTTGCCTAACGAGCTGCCCAGGCACCTCAAATGAGGATCATCATACACGGCACTCGACTGTACCCAAATTACATAGTCTAACCTGGGCAATAATGCACTGTCTAACACAACCTGAGCCCGAACCTTCTGACCAACAACCAGGCAGCTGACCGCACACTGAGCACATCAGACCCACCATGGCCTTAAGTCATCATCTCTTCCCAACTGCGGGTTTCAGGCTTCCGAACCTAGACCTTATCTCCAACCACTGCCCAGGGTTGAAAATGATGCAGAAATCAGAACTCCTTCCCCATGGCAAGAGACCTTGTGATTGGCATATTGTCCAAAATTCAGTGTAGATGAAACCAGTGTGGCCCATGAGGCTCCGCCCATGCTCGGGAGCCACATTGGTCACAAACACACATTGTGACCCTCAGCTGAGCCCAGTCTTCAAGTAAGGCCTCTCAGTGGTTGGTGAAGAGACAGCATATGGGGCCTGCCATGACCCTAGGCCCCAAATTATAACCATAGTTTGGGTTGTCCCTTCACTCTTCCCCAGGGCTCTGCTTTGGAATTCCTCTTTGGATGGGACACCAGAGGTTACAAACCTGAAAGGAGACCTCCCATCCCACAGATTGACGAAAAACAATTGGGATCGGTCCAAATCCACAGAGGAAGATTCGTCCATGTCCCATGAGGTCTCCCCACATTCCACGGCCATCGTTGACACAAAATCCAGAGACCAAAGCCTGAGCAAGCGCCTCAGACTCGCTCTTTCTTCATATCATGAAGAGTTCTTCTCATGGTTTGTAGATTGGGCCTGCCATACCTACGTCCCCTAACCTAAGCTGAGTCTGTGTTTTCAGACTTCTGTCCTCAAAGTCCTGGGCCACACACCCTCTAGGCTGGGGCCCCTGGAGCCACACATTAAGATTGTACCTACCCCATGCATAGTAATTCTGCCCATTCCATTTTCCAAAATTGTACAAATTAGGAGAACCCTCCAAAGTAACCGAGGCGATCCCAATATGTAGGTCTCAGTGGACAAACAAGTGCGGTCTGACACCAGCTGAGCATCTACCTCCACTCATACCATAGATGGATGCCCCAGTGAAGGATATGGTACCAGAAAGGACCCTAGGCCATAATCGGTTCCATTGCTTTAATTTACAGGCATGTCTCCTCGAAATCCTGGATTCCAATACCAGCATAGGGGGTTTCCTGAGGCACCCATCAGAAAAAATCTCGTCTCCACGAGGAAACTTGTGCATGGGACCTATGTCAAAATATTAGGAGAATACTTCAGAGTCCTGGTGCCACCGCCCCATTCCAAGGTCCTCATGGACACAAACACACATTAGGCCCCATGCTCAGGAAAGTCCATTTCAACTCAGCAATCCCGGTTGCTCACACAGAGCCATCGGATCTCAACTGTCTTGTTGCTAGGAGACAATTGGAATGCGAGGCGGACTTCCCTTGCATCCATCCTCGAACGGTGCTCTGGAGTCATTCCATATGGGATGTTTTGGAGCTGCCCAACAGGTCTCAATTGTCCCGCAGAAGGAATCCTTGAAGGGGGCATTCCACAACTCCCAACGTGGGAAAACCTCCATGGCCTTGAGATTCCTCTCCGTTCATGAAGGGGCAGTCATGCACAGAAACTACAACCCGAGCCAACGACTGAATATCGCCGTGACTTCACATGCATGAGATATTGGTTCAGATGTGCAGGGGGTACCTGCCTTGCCCTCGGCCTGAAGCCCAAGTCTAGCTTGTGTTCTCAGACTTCTGTCCTCACACTACTGGCCCAGAAGCCCTCAAGTTTGGCAATTCCGGGCCCACAATGCAGCACTCTGCCTGCTCTCTAGAAAAAATATCATGCCTAATGAGCTGCCCAGGCACCTCAAATGAGGATCAAACTACACGGCACTCGACTGTACCCAAATTGTAGAGTCTAACCTCGGCACAAATGCACTGTCTGACACAACCTAAGCCCGAACCTCCTGACCAACATCCAGGCAGCTGACCGCACACTGAGCACATCAGAACCACCATGGCCTTAGGTCATCATCTCTTCCCAACTGCGGTTTCAGGCTTCCGAACCTAGACCTTATCTCCAACCACTGCCCAGGGTTGAAAATGATGCAGAAATCAGAACTCCTTCCCCATGGCAAGAGACATGTGATTGGCATGTTGTCCAAAGTTCAGTGTAGTTGAAACCACTGTGGCCCATGAGGCACCGCTCATGCTCCCGAGCCACATTGGTCACAAACATACATTGTGACCCTCAGCCTGAACCCAGTCCTCAAGTAAGGCCTCTCAGTGGCTGGATGAAGAGACGGCATATGGGGCCTGCCATGCCCCTAGGCCCCAAATTTTAACCATAGTTTGGGTTGTCCCTTCACTCTTCCCCAGGGCTCTGCTTTGGAATTCCTCTTTGGTTGGGACACCTGAGGTAACAAACCTGAAAGGAGACCTCCCATCCCACAGATTGACGAAAAACAATTGGGTCTGCGCCAAATCCACAGAGAGGAATATTCGTCCATTGCCCATGAGGCCTCCCCCCATTCCACGGCCATCGTTGACACAAAATCCAGAGACCAAAGCCTGAGCAAGCGCCTCAGACTCTCTCTATCTTCAAATCCTGAAGAGTTCTTCTCATGGTTTGTAGATTGGGCCTGCCATACCTACGTCCCCAAACCTAAGCTGAGTTTGTGTTTTCAGACTTCGGTCCTCAAAGTCCTGGCCACACACCCTCCAAGCTGGGGCCCCTGGAGCCACACATTAGGACTGTGCCTACCTCATGCATGGGAATTCTGCCCATTCCATTGTCCAAAATTGTACAAATTAGGAGAACCCTCCAAAATCCCCGAGGCCATCCCAATATCTAGGTCTCTTTGGACAAACAAGGGCGGTCTGACACCAGCTTAGCATCTACCTCGACTCATACTATAGATGGATGTCCCCAGTGAAGGATATGGTACCAGAAAGGACCCTAGGCCATAATCGGATCCATTGCTTTGGTTTACAGGCATGTCTCCTCAAAATCCTGGATTCCAATACCAGCATAGGGGGTTTCCTGAGGCACCCATCAGAAAAAATCTCGTCTCCACGAGGAAACTTGTGCATGGGACCTATGTCAATAATTTAGGAGAATACTTCAGAGTCCCGGTGCCACCGCCCCATTCCAAGGTCCTCATGGACACAAACACACATTAGGCCCCATGCTCAGGAAAGTCCATTTCAACTCAGCCACCCCGGTTGCTCCCGCAGAGCCATCCGATCTCAACTGTCTTGTTGCTAGAAGACAATTGGAATGCGAGGCGGACTTTCCTGGCATCCATCCTCGAACGGTGCTCTGGAGTCATTCCATATGGGATGTTTTGGAGCTGCCCAACATGTCTCAATTGTCCCGCAGAAGGAATCCTTGAAGGGGGCATCCCACAACTCCCAACGTGGGAAAACCTCCATGGCCTTGAGATACCTCTCTGTTCATGAAGGGGCAGTCATGCACAGAAACTACAACCCGAGCCAACGACTGAATTCGCTGTGACTTCAGATGCATGAGATATTGGTTCAGATGTGCAGGGGGTACCTGCCTTGCCCTCGGCCTGAAGCCCAAGTCTAGCTTGTGTTCTCAGACTACTGTCCTCACACTACTGGCCCAGAAGCCCTCAAGTTTGGCAATTCCGGACCCACAATGCAGCACTCTGCCTGCTCTCTAGAAAAAATATCGTGCCTAATGAGCTGCCCAGGCACCTCAAATGAGGATCAAACTACACGGTACTCGACTGTACCCAAATTGTAGAGTTTAACCTGGGCACAAATGCACTGTCTGACACAACCTGAGCCCGAACCCCCTGACCAACATCCAGGCAGCTGACTGCACACTGAGCACATCAGAACCACCATGGCCTTAGGTCATCATCTCTTCCCAACTGCGGTTTCAGGCTTCCGAACCTAGACCTTATCTCCAACCACTGCCCAGGGTTGAAAATGATGCAGAAATCAGAACTCCTTCCCCATGGCAAGAGACCTTGTGATTGGCATGTTGAGCAAAGTTCAGCGTAGTTGAAACCAGTGTGGCCAATGAGGCCCTGCCCATGCTCGCGAGCCACATTGGTCACAAACACACATTGTGACCCTCAGCCTGAGCCCAGTCCTCAAGTAAGGCCTCTCAGTGGCTGGATGAAGAGACAGCATATGGGGCCTGCCATGCCCCTAGGCCCCAAATTTTAACCATATTTTGGGGTGTCCCTTCACTCTTCCCCAGGGCTCTGCTTTGGAATTACTCTTTGGTTGGGACACCTGAGGTTACAAACCTGAAAGGAGACCTCCCATCCCACAGATTGACAAAAAACAACTGGGACCAGGCCAAATCCCAAGAGATGAAGATTCGTCCATGGCCCATTAGGCCTCCCCTCATTCCACGACCATCGTTGACACAAATCCAGAGACCAAAGCCTGAGCAAGCGCCTCAGACTCGCTCTTTCTTCATATCCTGAAGAGTTCTTCTCATGGTTTGTAGATTGGGCCTGCCATTCCTGCGTCCCCAAACCTAAGCTGAGTTGGTGTTTTCAGACTTCTGTCCTCAAAGTCTTGGGCCACACACCCTTTAAGTTAGGGCCACTGGAGCCACACATTAGGACTCTGCCTACCCCATGCATGGGAATTCTGCCCATTCCATTGTCCAAAATTGTACATATTAGGAGAACCCTCCAAAGTCCCTGAAGCCATCCCAATATGTAGATCTCTGTGGACAAACAACTGCGGTCTGACACCAGCTGAGCATCTACCTGCACTCATACCATAGATGGATGTCCCAAGAGAAGGAGATGGAACCAACCGGACCCTAGGCCATAATCGGATCCATTGCTTTGGTTTACAGGCATGTCTCCTCAAAATCCTGGATTCCAATACCAGCAAAGGGGGTTTCCTGAGGCACTTATCAGAAAAATCTCATCTCCACGAGGAAACTTGTGCATGGGTCCTATGTCAAAATATTAGGAGAATATTTCAGAGTCCCGGTGGCACCGCCCCATCCCAAGGTCCTCTTGGACACAAACACATATTAGTCCCCATGCTCAGGAAAGTTGATTTCAACTCAGCCACCCCAGTTGCTCCCGCAGACCCATCCGATCTCAACTGTCTTGTTGCTAGGAGACAATTGGAGTGCGAGGTGGGCTTCCCTGGCATCCATCCTCCAACGGTGCTCTGGAGTCATTCCATATGGGATGTTTTGGAGCTGCCCAACAGGTCTCAATTGTCCCGCAGAAGGAATCCGTGAAGGGGGCATCCCACAACTCCCAACCTGGGAAAACCTCCATGGCCTTGAGATTCCTTTCCGTTCAAGAAGGGACAGTCATGCACAGAAACTGCTACCTGAGCCAACGTCTGATCCTTGCCATGACCTCAGATCATGAGATATTGGTTCAGATGTGCAGGGGGTACCTGCCTTACCCTCGACCTGAAGCCCAAGTCTAGCTTGTGTTCTCAGACTTCTGTCCTCACACTACTGGCCCAGAAGCCCTCAAGTTTGGCAATTCTGGACCCACAATGCAGCACTCTGCCTGCCCTCTAGAAAAAATATCTTGCCTAATGAGCTGCCCAGGCACCTCAAATGAGGATCAACCTACACGGCACTCGACTGTACCCAAATTATATAGTCTAACCTTGGCACAGATGCACTGTCTGACACAACCTGAGCCCGAACCTCCTGACCAACAACCAGGTAGCTGACCGCACACTGAGCACATCATACCCACCATGGCCTTAGGTCATCATCTCTTCCCAACTGCGGTTTTCAGGCTTCTGAACCTAGACCTTATCTCCAACCACTGCCCAGGGTTGAAAATGATGCAGAAATCAGAAATCCTTACCCATGGCAAGAGACCTTGTGATTGGCATGTTGTCCAAAGTTCAGTGTAGTTGAAACCAGTGTGGCCCATGAAGCCCCGCCCATGCTCGCAAGCCACATTGGTCACAAACACACATTGTGACCCTCAGCCTAAGCCCAGTCCTCAAGTAAGGCCTCTCAGTGACTGGATGAAGAGACAGCATATGGGGCCTGTCTTGCCCCTAGGCCCCAAATTTTAACCATAGTTTGGGTTGTCCCTTCACTCTTCCCCAGGGCTCTGCTTTGGAATTCCTCTTTGGTTGGGACACCTGAGGTAACAAACCTGAAAGGAGACCTCCCATCCCACAGATTGACGAAAAACAATTGGGACCGGGCCAAATCCACAGAGAGGAAGATTCGTCCATGGCCCATGTGGCCTCCCCACATTCCACGGCCATCGTAGACACAAAATCAAGAGACCAAAGCCTGAGCAAGAGCCTCAGACTCGCTCTTTCTAAATATCCTGAAGAGTTCTTCTCATGGTTGTAGATTGGGCCTCCCATACCTATGTCCCCAAACCTAAGCTGAGTTGGTGTTTTCAGACTTCTGTCCTCAAAGTCTTGGGCCACACACCCTTTAAGCTAGGGCCACTGGAGCCACACATTAGGACTGTGCCTACCCCATGCATGGGAATTCTGCCAATTCCATTGTCCAAAATTGTACAAATTAGGAGAACCCTCCATAGTCCCCGAGGCCAACCCAATATGTACGTCTCTTTTACAAACAAAGGCAGTCTGACACCAGCTGAGCATCTACCTCCACTCTTACCATAGATGGATGACCCAGAGATGGAGATGGAACCAGACAGGACCCTAGGCCATAATAGGATCCATTGCTTTTGTTTACAGGATGTCTCCTCAAAACCTGGATTCCAATACCAGCATAGGGTGTTTCCTGAGGCACCATCAGAAAAAATCTCGTCTCCACGAGGAAACTTGTGCATGGGACCTATGTCAAAATATTAGGAGAATACCTCAGAGTCCCGGTGCCACCACCCCATTCCAAGGTTCTCATAGACACACACATATTAGGCCCCATGCTCAGGAAATTCCATTTCAACTCAGCCACCCCGATTGCTCCCGCAGAGCCATCCGTTCTCAACTGTCTTGTTGCTAGGAGACAATAGGAATGCGAGGCGTGCTTCCCTGGCATCCATCCTCGAACGGTGTTGTGGAGTCATTCCATATGGGATGTTTTGGAGCTGCCCAACAGGTCTCAATTGTCCCACATACGGAATCCTTGAAGGGGGCATCCCACAACTCCCAACGTGGGAAAACCTCCATGACCTTGAGATTCCTCTCCGTTCATGAACGGGCAGTCATGCACAGAAACTCCAACCTGAGCCAACGTCTGATCCTCGCCGTGACTTCAGATGAATGAGATATTGTTTCAGATGTGCAGGGGGTACCTGCCTTGCCCTCGGCCTGAAGCCCAAGTGTAGCTTGTGGTCTCAGACTTCTGTCCTCACACTCCTGGCCACGATGCCCTCAAGTTTGGCAATTCCGGACCCACAATGCAGCACTCTGCCTGCCCTCTAGAAAAAAAAAATTGTTGCATCAGGAGCTGCCCAGGCAGCTTAAATGAGGATAAACCTACACAGCACTCGACGTTACCCAATTAGATAGTCTAACCTGGGCACTAATGCACTGTCGAACACAACCTGAGCCCGGACCTCCTGACCAATACCCAGAAAGCTGACCGCACACTGAGCACATAAAAACCGCCATGGCCTTAGGTCATCATCTCTTCCCTACCTCCGTTTTCAGGCTTCAGAACCGAGACCTTATCTCCAATCACTGCACAGCGGTGTGTCTGATGCAGAAATCAGAACTCTTCCTGACCCATGGCAAGAACCCTTGTGGTTGGCACGTTGTCCAACGTTCAGTGTAGGAGAAACCAGCATTCACCCTGAGGCCCCGCCCATTCTTGAGTGCGAGGAGGGCATACATACGCATTGTGACCCTCAGCATGAGTCCTGTCCTCTAGTAAGTCCTCTCAGTGGCTGGACCATTAGATGTCATAATGGGCTTGACATGTCCCTAGGCCCCAATTTTTAACCAGATTTCTGATTGTCCAGTCGCCCCTCCCCAGGGCTCTACTCTGGAATCCCTCATTTGGTGGGACACCTGAGGTTAAAAAAGAAAACAACAACAACAACAACAACAACAACAACAAAACGGAATTCTTGCAGCCCACAGAATGACCCCAAACTCTTTGGACGGGGCCAAACCACCAGAGAGTACGACTCGTCGATTTCCCATGAAGTCACCCAGAAATTCCACGACCATGAGTGACACGATATCCAGAGACAAAAACTTGAGCAGGAGCCTCACACTCGCCCTTTTTTCAAATCCCGAAGAGTTCTCCTCATGATCTGTAGGTCCGTCCTGCAATACCTAAGACCGAAACATAAGCCGAGTTTGTGTTTTCAGACAACTGTCCAAACAGCCCTGGCCTACACAACCTACAGGCTCAGGCCTCTGGAGCCAAACCTGAGGACTGTACTTGCCCTCTCCAAGGGAATTGTGTGTGCCCATTCCAATGGCCACAACCCTTCGAATAGGATAAACCTCCAAAGTCCCTGATCCATCTCAATAGTGGTGGCTTCCCAGGAAAAACAGGGGCAATCTGAGCCCAACTGAGCACCTACCTGCACTCAGACCCATAGACAGATGTCCCCAGAGGTAAAAAGGAAAGAACAGGCCCCTAGGCACTAATCAGATCCATTGATTTGGTTTCCAGGAATCTCTCCTCAGACGCCTGGATATCAAAACAGCATATAGCTGTTTCTTGACTCACCCAACAGAACATCTCATCTACACATGGGAAACTTGCACGTTGGAGCTATGTCAAAGCCTCTGTTTAAAATAACCCTTTAGGGCCCCAGTGCCACCGCTTCATTCCAAGGTCTCCATAGACACAAAAGCACATTAGGACACGTCCCCAGGGGTATCCATTTCAACTCAGCGTCCTCGGTTGCTCCCCACAGATCTAGGAGATCTAACCTGTCTTGTTTCTAGGAGAAAATTGGAATGCGAGGATGGCTACCCAGCCATCCATCCTTAGAACCCTGCTCAGAATCATTGGCCTGGAGCCAAACAACAGGTCTCAATTGTCCTGCAGAAGACTCTCTGCAGTTTGGAGCTTCTCACAACTCCCATCGTGGGAAAACCCCCATGGCCTCGTGATGCACCCCATTCATGAAGGGGCCATCAGGGTCAGAAACTCCAATCTGAGCGATCGTCTGATCCTCGCCCTGACTTCAGATGCACGAGATCTCGATTCAGGTCTGTACATTCTGCCTGCCATGGCCTCACCCAGTAATCTAAGCCTAGCTTGTGTTCTCAGACTTTGGTCGTCAGACTACTGCCCCACAAGCCCTCCAGTTTGGCAATCCAGAACTACAATGCAGCACCCTGCCCGCCCTCCAGAATAAAAACATTGCCCTCTGGGGCTACCCAGTAACCCCAAATGAGGATCAACCTGAACCGACCTTGGCTGTACCCCAAATACATAGGCTGACCAGGGCACTAATGCCCTTTCTGACACAGGCTGAGCCTGGACCCCTCTGGCCCCTCCCAGACAGCTGGCCGCACACTGATCACATCGAGCCGCCATGGCCTTAGGTCATCATCCCTTCCCAACCACGGTTTTCAGGTTTCAGAACCTAGACCTTATCTCCAATCACTGCCCAGGGTTGATGGTGATGCAGAAATCAGAACTCCTTCCCCATGGCAAGAAACCTTGTGGTTGGCATGTTGTCCAACGTTCAGTTGTGTTGAAACCAGTGTGGCCCATGATGCCCTGCCCATGCTCGCCGGCCACTTTGGTCACAAATGCACATTGTGACCCTCAGGCTGAGCCCAGTCCACAAGTAAGGCCAGTCAGTGGCTGGATGAAGATATAACATATTGGGCTTGCCATGCCCCTAGGCCCCAATTTTTAACCATAGTTCGGGTTGTCCCTTCAGTCTTCCCCACGGCTTTGCTTTGGAATTCCAATTTAGGTGGGACACCTGAGGTAACAAAACTGAAATGAGTACACCCATCCCACAGATTGACGACAAGCAATTGGGAATTGGGCCAAATCCTCAGAGAGGAAGATTTGTCCATGGCCAATGAGGCCTCCCTGACATTGCACGGCCATCGCTGATACAAAATCCAGAATCAAAAGCCTGAGCAAGCGCCTCAGAATCGCACTTTCTTCATATCCTGAAGAGTTCTTCTCATGGTTTGTAGATCGGGCCTGCCATACCTACGTCCCCAAACCTAAGCTGAGTTTGTGTTTTCAGACTTCTGTCCTCAAAGTCTTGGGCCACACTCCCTCCAGGCTGGGTTTCTGAGCCACACATTAAGACTGTGCCTACCAATCCATGGGAATTCTTCCCATTCCATGGTCCAAAATCATACAAATTAGGAGAAACCTCCAAAGTCCCTGAGGCCATCCCAATAGTGTAGGTCACCCGAACAAACAAGGGATGTCTGACAACAGCTGATAATCGACCTCCACTCATACCATTGATGGATTTCCCCAGAGAAGAAGATTGAAACAGACAGGACCCTAGGCCATAATAGGATCCAGTGCTTTGGGTTACAAGCATGTGTCCTCAAAAGCCTGATTCCAATACGAGCATAGGTGTTTTCCTGAGGCACCCATCAGAACTCATCTCGTCTCCACAAGGAAACCTGTGCATGGGAGCCATGTCCACAGCTTAGCAGAGTACTTCAGTGTCCCGGTGCCACCGCCCCATTCCAAGGCCCTCATGGATACAAAAACACATTAGGACCCATCCTCAGGAAAGTCCATTTCAACTCAGCCACCCCTGTTGCTCCGGCAGAGCCATCAGATCTAAACTGTCTTGCTATTAGGTGACAATTGGAATGCGAGGCGGGCTTCCCAGGCATCCATCCGCAAACGGTGCTCTGGAGTCATTCCATATCGGATGTCCTGGAGCTGTCCAACAGGTCTCAATTGTCCCGCAGAAGGAATCCTTGAAGGGGGCATCCCACAACTCCCAACGTGGGAAAACCTCAATGGCCTCGAGATTCCGCTCCCTTAATGAAGCGGCCGTCATGCACAGAAACTCCAACCAGAGCCAATGGCTGATCCTCGCCCTGACTTCAGATGCATGAGATATTGGTTCAGAACGGCAGGGGGTACCTGCCGTGCCCTGTCCCTGAAACCCAAGTCTAGCTTGTCTTCTCAGACTTCCGTCCTCACACTCCTAGCCCCGAAGCCCTCAAGTGTGGCAATTCCGAACCTACAATGCAGCACGCTGCCTGCCCTCTAGAAAAAAAATGATTGCCTCATGAGCTGCCCAGGCACCTTAAATGAGGAAAAACCTACACAGCACTCGACTTTACCCAAATTATATAGTCTAACCTGGGCACTAATGCACTGTCGAACACAACCTGAGCCCGGACCTCCTGACAAACTCCCAGAAAGCTGACAGCACATTGAGCACATAAAACCCGCCATGGCCATAGGTCTTCATCTCTTTCCTACCTCAGTTTTCAGGCTTCAGAACCGAGACCTTATCTCCAATCACTGCCCAGGGGTGAGTGTGATGCAGAAATCAGAACTCCTCCTTACCCATGGCATGAACCCTTGTGGGTGGCACGTTGTCCAACGTTTAGTGTAGGAGAAACCAGCATTCACCCTGAGGCCCCGCCCATTCTTGAGTGCGACAAGGGCATACACATGCATTGTGGCCCTCAGCATGAGTCCTGTCCTCTAGTAAGTCCTCTCAGTGGCTGGACAATTAGATGTCATAATGGGCTTGACATGTCCCTAGGCCCCAATGTTTAACCAGATTTCTGATTGTCCAGTCGCCCCTCCCCAGGGCTCTACTCTGGAATCCCTCATTTGGTGGGACACCTGAGGTTAAAAACAACAACAACAACAACAACAACAACAACAACAAAAACGGACTTCCTCCAGCCCACAGAATGACCCCAAACTCTTTGGACGGGCCAAACCACCAGAGAGTAAGACTCCTCCATTTCCCATGAAGTCACCCAGAAATTCCACGACCATGAGTGACACGATATCCAGAGACAAAAACTTGAGCAGGAGCCTCACACTCGCCCTTTTTTCAAATCCCGAAGAGTTCTCCTCATGGTCTGTAGGTCAGTCCTGCCATACCTATGACCCAAAACATAAGCCGAGTTTGTGTTTTCAGACAACTGTCCAAACAGCCCTGGCCTACACAACCTACAGGCTCAGGCCCCTGGAGCCAAACCTGAGGACTGTACTTGCCCTCTCCAAGGGAATTGTGTGTGCCCATTCCAATGGCCACAACCCTTCTAATAGGATAAACCTCCAAAGTCCCTGATCCATCTCAATAGTGGTGGCTTCCCAGGAAAAACAGGGGCAATCTGAGCCCAACTGAGCACCTACCAGCACTCAGACCCATAGACAGATGTCCCCAGAGGTAAAAAGGAAAGAACAGGCCCATAGGCACTAATCAGATCCATTGCTTTGGTTTCCAGGCATCTCTCCTCAGAGGACTGGATTTCAAAAGCAGCTCTAGCTGTTTCTTGACTCACCGATCAGAAAACATCTCATCTACACATGGGAAACTTGCACGTTGGAGCTGTGTCAAAGCCTCTGTTTAGGAGAACCCTTTAGGGCGCCAGTGCCACCGCTTCATTCCAAGGTCTCCATAGACACAAAAGCACATTAGGACCCATCCCCAGGGTTGTCCATTTCAACTCAGCGTCCTCGGTTGCTCCCCACAGATCCAGGAGATCTAACCTGACTTGTTGCTAGGAGGCAATTGGAATGCGAGGTGGGATACCCAGCCATCCATCCTTAGAACCCTGCTCAGAATCATTGGCCTGGAGCCAAACAACAGGTCTCAATTGTCCTGCAGAAGACTCTCTGCAGTTTGGAGCTTCTCACAACTCCCAACGTTGGAAAACCCCCATGGCCTCGTGATGCCCTCCCATTCATGAAGGGGCCATCAGGGACAGAAACTCCAACCTGAGCGATCATCTTATCCTCGCCCTGACTTCAGATTCACGAGATCTCGATTCAGGTCTGTAGATTGTGCCTGCCATGGCCTCACCCAGAAACCTAAGCCTAGCTTGTTTCTCAGACTTTGGTCGTCAGACTACTGGCCCACAAGCCCTCCAGTTTGGCAATCCAGAACTACAACGCAGCACTCTGACTGCCCTCCAGAAGAAAAACATTGTCCTCTGGGGCTACCCAGTAACCCCAAATGAGGATCAACCTGCACCGACCATGGCTGTAACCCAAATACATAGGCTGACCAGGACACTGATGCCCTTTCTGACACAGCCTGAGCCTGGACCTCTTGGCAACTCCCAGACAACTGGCCGCACACTGAGCACATCGAGGCGCCGTGGCCTTAGGTCGTCATATATTCCCAACCTCGGTTTTCAGGTTTCAGAACCTAGACCTTATCTCCAATCACTGAGCAGGGTTGAAGGTGATGTAGAAATCAGAACTCCTTCGCCATGGCAAGAAACCTTGTGGTTGGCATGTTGTCCAACGTACAGTGTAGTTGAAACCAGTGTGGCCCATGAGGCCCCGCCCATGCTCGCAGGCCACATCGGTCACAAACACACATTGTGACCCTCAGGCTGAGTCCAGTCTTCAAGTAAGGCCACTCAGTGGCTGGATGAAGAGATAGCATATTGGGCTTGCCATGCCCCTAGGCCCCAATTTTTAACCATAGTTCGGGTTGTCCCTTCAGTCTTCCCCACAGCTTTGCTTTGGAATTCCTCTTTTGGTGGGATACCTGAGGTAACAAACCTGAAAGGAGACATCTCATCCCACAGATTGACGAAAAGCAATTGGGAATCGGGCCAAATCCTCAGAAAGGAGGATTCGTCCATGGCCCATGAGGCCTCCCCGACATTCCACGGCTATCGCTGATACAAAATCCAGAGACAAAAGCCTGAGCAAGCGCCTCAGACTCGCACTTTCTTCATATCCTGAAGAGTTCTTCTCATGGTTTGTAGAGCCGGCCTGCCATACCTACGTCCCCAAACCTAAGCTGAGTTTGTGTTTTCAAATTCTGTCCTCAAAGTCTTGGGCCACACACCCTCCAGGCTGGGCCCCTGGAGCCACACATTAGGACTGTGCCTACCAATCCATGGGAATTCTGCCCATTCCATGGTCCAAAATCGTACAAATTAGGAGAAACCTCCAAAGTCCCTGAGGCCATCCCAATAGTGTAGGTCACCCGGAACAAACAAGGGCTGTCTGACACCAGCTGATAATCGACCTCCACTCATACCATAGATGGATGTCCCTAGAGAAGAAGATTGAACCAGACAGGACCCTAGTCCATAATAGGATCCATTGCTTTGGGTTACAGGCATGTGTCCTCAAAAGCCTGATTCCAATACGAGCATAGGGGTTTTCCTGAGGCACCCATCAGAACTCATCTCGTCTCCATAAGGAAACCTGTGCATGGGAGCCATGTCCAAAGCTTAGGAGAGTACTTCAGGGTCCCGGTTCCACCGCCCCATTCCAAGGACCTCATGGACACAAAAACACATTAGGACCCATCCTCAGGAAAGTCCATTTCAACTCAGCCACCCCGGTTGCTCCGGCAGAGCCATCAGATCTAAACAATCTTGTTGCTAGGAGACAATTGGAATGCGAGGCGGGCTTCCCAGTCATCAATCCGCGAACGTTGCTCTGGAGTCATTCCATATCGGATGTCCTGGAGCTTTCCAACAGGTCAATTGTCCCGTAGAAGGAATCCTTGAAGGGGGCATCCCTCAACTCCCAACGTGGGAAAACCTCAATGGCCCCAAGATTCCGCTCCCATCATGAAGCTGCCGTCATGCACAGAAACTCCAACCTGAGCCAACGGCTGATCCTCGCCCTGACTTCAGATGCATGAGATATTGGTTCAGATCTGCAGGGGGTACCTGCCGTGTCCTGGCCCTGAAACCCAAGTCTAGCTTGTCTTCTCAGACTTTCGTCCTCACACTCCTGGACCCAAATCCCTCAAGTTTGGCAATTCCGGACCCACAATGCAGCACTCTGCCTGCCCTCTAGAAAAAAAATTATTGCCTCATGAGCTGCCCAGTCACCTTCAATGAGGATAAACCTACACAGCACTCGACGTTACCCAAATTACATAGTCTATCCTGGGCACTAATCCACTGTCGAACACAACCTGAGCCCGGACCTCCTGACCAACACCCAGAAAGCTGACCGCACACTGAGCACATAAAACCCGCCATGGCCTTAGGTCATCATCTCGTCCCTACCTCCGTTTTCAGGCTTCAGAACTGAGACCTTATTACCAATCTCTGCCCAGGGGTGAGTGTGATGCAGAAATCAGAACACCTCCTTACCCATGGCAAGAACCCATGTGGTTGGCACGTTGTCCAATGTTCAGTGTAGGAGAAACCAGCATTCACACTGAGGCCCCGCCCATTCTTGAGTGCGACGAGGGCATACACACGCATTGTGACCCTCAGCATGAGTCCTGTCCTCTAGTAAGTCCTCTCAGTGGCTGGATCATTAGATGTCATAATGGGCTTGACATGTCCCTAGGCCCCAATTTTTAACCAGATTTCTGATTGTCCAGTCGCCCCACCCCAGGGCTCTACTCTGGAATCCCTCATTTGGAGGGACACCTGAGGTTAAAAAAGAAAACAACAAAAACAACAACAACAACAAAAAAAACGGACTTCTTCCAGCCCACAGAATGACCCCAAACTCTTTGGACGGGGCCAAACCACCAGAGAGTAAGATTCGTCCATTTCCCATGAAGTCACCCAGAAATTCCACGACCATGAGTGACACGATATCCAGAGACAAAAACTTGAGCAGGAGCCTCACACTCGCCCTTCTTTCAAATCCCGAAGAGTTCTCCTCATGGTCTGTAGGTCAGTCCTGCCATACATATGACCCGAAACATAAGCCGAGTTTGTGTTTTCAGACAACTGTCCAAACAGCCCTGGCCTACACAACCTACAGGCTCAGGCCCCTGGAGCCGAACCTGAGGACTGTACTTGCCCTCTCCAAGGGAATTGTGTGTGCCCATTCCAATGGCCACAACCCTTCAAATAGGATAAACCTCCAAAGTCCCTGATCCATCTCAATAGTGGTGGCTTCCCAGGAAAAACAGGGGAAATCTGAGCCCAACTGAGCACCTACCTGCAGTAAGACCCATAGACAGATGTCTCCAGAGGTAAAAGGAAAGAAAAGGTCCCTAGGCACTAATCAGATCCATTGCTTTGGTTTCCAGTCATCTCTCCTCAGAGGCCTGGATTTCAAAAGCAGCATCCAGCTGTTTCTTGACTCACACATGAGAAAACATCTCATCTACACATGGGAAACTTGCACGATGGCGTTGTGACAAAGTCTCTGATTAGGAGAACGTTTTAGGGCCCCAGTGCCACCGCTCCATTCCAAGGTCTCCATAGACACAAAAGCACATTAGGACCCATCCCCAGAGGTGGCCATTTCAACTCAGCGTCCTCGGTTGCTCCCCACAGATCCAGCAGATCTAACCTGTCTTATTGCTAGGAGACAATTGGAATGCGAGGTGGGCTACCCAGCCATCCATCCTTAGAACCCTGCTCAGAATCATTGGCCTGGAGCCAAACAACAGGTCTCAATTGTCCTGCCGAAGACTCTCTGCAGTTTGGAGCTTCTCACAACTCCCATCATGGGAAACCCCCATGGCCTCGTGATGCCCCCCCATTCATGAAGGGGCCATCAGGGACAGAAACTCCAACCTGAGCGATCGTCTGATCCTCGCCCTGACTTCAGATGCACGATATCTCGATTCAGGTCTGTAGATTGTGCCTGCCATGGCCTCACCCAGAAACCTAAGCCTAGCTTGTGTTCTCAGACTTTTGTCGTCAGACTACTGGCCCACAAGGCCTCCAGTTTGGCAATCCAGAACTACAATGCAGCACTCTGCCTGCCCTCCAGATAAAAAATATTGTCCTCTGGGCTACCCAGTAACCCCAAATGAGGATCAACCTGCACCGACCTTGGCTGTACCCCAAATACATAGGCTGACCAGGGCACTAATGCCCTTTCTGACACAGCCTGAGCCTGGACCCCCTGGCCCCTCCCAGACAGCTGGCCGCACACTGAGCACATTGAGCCCCCATGGCCTTAGGTCATCATCTCTTCCCAACCTCGGTTTTCAGGTTTCAGAACCTAGACCTTATCTCCAATCACTGTCCATGTTGAAGGTGATGCAGAAATCAGAACTCCTTCCCCATGGCAAGAAACCTTGTGGTTGGCATGTTGTGCAACGTTCAGTGTCCTTGAAACCAGTGTGGCCCATGAGGCCCCGCCCATGCTCACGGGCCAGATTGGTCACAAACACACATTGTGACCCTCAGGCTGAGCCCAGTCCTCAAGTAAGGCCACTCAGTGGCTGGATGAAGAGATAGCATATTGGGCTTGCCATGCCCCTAGGCCCCAATTTTTAACCATAGTTTGGAATGTCCATTCAGTCTTCCCCACGGCTTTGCTTTGGAATTCCTCTTTTGGTGGGACACCTGAGGTAACAAAACTGAAATGAGTCCTCCCATCCCACAGATTGACGAAAAGCAATTGGGAATCGGGCCAAATCCTCAGAGAGGAAGATTCGTCCATGGCCCATGAGGCCTCCCCGACATTCCACGGCCATCACTGATACCAAATCCTGAGACAAAAGCCTGAGCAATCGCCACAGACTCGCACTGTCTTCATATCCTGTAGAGTTCTTCTCATGGTTTGTAGATCGGGCCTGCCATACCTACGTCCCCAAACCTAAGCTGAGTTTGTGTTTTCAGACTTCTGTCCTCAAAGTCTTGGGCCACACATCCTCCAGGCTGGGCCCCTGGAGCCACACATTAGGACTGTGCCTACCAATCCATGGGAATTCTGCCCATTCCATGGTCCAAAATCGTACAAATTAGGAGAAACCTCCAACGACCCTTAGGCCATCCCAATAGTGTGGGTCACCCGGAACAAACAAGGGGTGTCTGACACCAGCTGATAATCGACCTCCACTCATACCATAGATGGATGTCCCCAGAGAAGAAGATTGAACCAGACAGGACCCTAGGCCATAATAGGATCCATTGCTTTGGGTTACAGGCATGTGTCCTCAAAAGCCTGATTGCAATACGAGCATAGGGGTTTTCCTGAGGCACCCATCAGAACTCATCTCGTCTCCACAAGTAAACCTGTGCATGGGAGCCATGTCCAAAGCTTAGGAAAGTACTTCAGGTTGCCGGTGCCACCGCCCCATTCCAAGGCCCTCATGGACACAAAAACACATTAGGACACATCCTCAGGAAAGTCCATTTCAACTCAGCCACCGAGGTTGCTCCCGCAGAGCCATCAGATCTAAACTGTCTTGTTGCTAGGAGACAATTGGAATGCGAGGCGGGCTTCCCAGGCATCCATCCGCTAACGGTGCTCTGGAGTCATTCCATATGGGATGTCCTGGAGCTGTCCAACAGGTCTCAATTGTCCGGAAGAAGGAATCCTGGAAGGGGGCATCCCACAACTCCCAACGTGGGAAAACCTCAATGGTCTCGAGATTCCGCTCCCTTCATGAAGCGGCCGTCATGCTCAGAAACTCCCACCTGAGCCAACGTCTGATCCTCGCCCTGACTTCAGATGCATGAGATATTGGTTCAGATCTGCAGGGGGTACCTGCCGTGCCCTCGCCCTGAATCCCAAGTCTAGCTTGTCTTCTCAGACTTCCATCCTCACACTCCTGGCCCCAAAGCCCTCAAGTTTGGCAATTCCGGGCCCACAATGCAGCACTCTGCCTGCCCTCTAGAAAAAAAAAAATTATTGCCTCATGAGCTGCCCAGGCACCTTAAATGAGGGTAAACCTACACAGCACTCGACTTTACCCAAATTATATAGTCTAACCTGGGCACTAATGCACTGTCGAACACATCCTGAGCCCGGACCTCCTGACCAACACCCAGAAAGCTGACCGCACACTGAGCACATAAAACCCGCCATGGCCTTAGGTCATCATCTCTTCCCTACCTCAGTTTTCAGGCTTCAGAACCGAGACCTTATCTCCAATCACTGCCCAGGGGTGAGTCTGATGCAGAAATCAGAACTCCTCCTTACCCATGGCAAGAACCCTTGTGGTTGGCATGTTGTCCAATGATCAGTGTAGGAGAAACCCTGAGGCCCCGCCCATTCTTGAGTGCGACGAGGGCATACACACGCATTGTGACCCTCAGCATGAGTCCTGTCCTCTAGTAAGTCCTCTCAGTGGCTGGACCATTAGATGTCATAATGGGCTTGACATGTCCCTAGGCCCCAATTTTTAACCAGATTTCTGATTGTCCAGTCGCCCCTCCTAGGGCTCTACTCTGAAATCCCTCATTTGGTGGGACACCTGAGGTTAAAAAGAAAACAAGAACAACAACAACAACAAAATAAAACGGACTTCTTCCAGCCCACAGAATGAACCCAAACTCTTTGGACGGGGCCAAACCACCAGAGAGTAAGACTCGTCCATTTCCCATGAAGTCACCCAGAAATTCCACGACCATGAGTGACACGATATCCCGAGACAAAAACTTGAGCAGGAGCCTCACACTCGCCCTTCTTTCAAATCCCGAAAAGTTCTCCTCATGGTCTGTAGATCAGTCCTGCCATACCTATGACCTGAAACATAAGCCGAGTTTGTGTTTTCAGACAACTGTCCAAAAAGGGCTGGACGACACAACCTACAGGCTCAGGCCCCTGGAGCCAAACCTGAGGACTGTACTTGCCCTCTCCAAGGGAATTGTGTGTGCCCATTCCAATGGCCACAACACTTCTAATAGGATAAACCTCCAAAGTCCCTGATATATCTCAATAGTGGTAGCTTCCCAGGAAAAACAGGGGCAATCTGAGCCCAAATGAGCCCCTACCTGCACTCAGACCCATAGACAGATGTCCCCAGAGGTAAAAAGGAAAGAACAGGCCCCTAGGCACTAATCAGATCCATTGCTTTGTTTTCCAGGCATCTCTCCTCAGAGGCCTGGATTTCAAAAGCAGCATATAGCTGTTTCTTGTTTCACCCATCAGAAAACATCTCATCTACACATGGGAAACTTGCACGTTGGAGCTGTGTCAAAGCCTCTGTTTAGGAGAACCCTTTAGGGCCCCAGTGCCACCGCTTCATTCCAAGGTCTCCATAGACACAAAAGCACATTCGGACCCAACCCCAGGGGTGTGCATTTCAACTCAGCATCCTCGGTAGCTCCCCACAGATCCAGGAGATCTAAACTCTCTTGTTGCTAGGAGACAATTGGAATGCGAGGTGGGCTACCCAGCCATCCATCCTTAGAACCCTGCTCAGAATCATTGGCCTAGAGCCAAACAACAGGTCTCAATTGTCCTGCCGAAGACTCTCTGCAGTTTGGAGCTTCTCACAACTCCCATCATGGGAAACCCCCATGGCCTCGTGATGCCCCCCCATTCATGAAGGGGACATCAGGGACAGAAACTCCAACCTGAGCGATCGTCTGATCCTCGCCCTGACTTCAGATGCACGATATCTCGATTCAGGTCTGTAGATTGTGCCTGCCATGGCCTCACCCAGAAACCTAAGCCTAGCTTGTGTTCTCAGACTTTTGTCGTCAGACTACTGGCCCACAAGGCCTCCAGTTTGGCAATCCAGAACTACAATGCAGCACTCTGCCTGCCCTCCAGATAAAAAATATTGTCCTCTGGGGCTACCCAGTAACCCCAAATGAGGATCAACCTGCACCGACCTTGGCTGTACCCCAAATACATAGGCTGACCAGGGCACTAATGCCCTTTCTGACACAGCCTGAGCCTGGACCCCCTGGCCCCTCCCAGACAGCTGGCCGCACACTGAGCACATCGAGCCGCCATGGCCTTAGGTCATCATCTCTTCCCAACCTCGGTTTTCAGGTTTCAGAACCTAGACGTTATCTGCAATCACTGTCCATGTTGAAGGTGATGCAGAAATCAGAACTCCTTCCCCATGGCAAGAAACCTTGTGGTTGGCATGTTGTCCAACGTTCAGTGTCCTTGAAACCAGTGTGGCCCATGAGGCCCCGCCCATGCTCGCGGGCCACATTGGTCACAAACACACATTGTGACCCTCAGGCTGAGCCCAGTCCTCAAGTAAGGCCACTCAGTGGCTGGATGAAGAGATAGCATATTGGGCTTGCCATGCCCCTAGGCCCCAATTTTTCACCATAGTTCGGATTGTCCCTTCAGTCTTCCCCACGGCTTTGCTTTGGAATTCCTCTTTTGGTGGGACACCTGAGGTAACAAAACTGAAATGAGTCCTCCCATCCCACAGATTGACGAAAAGCAATTGGGAATCGGGCCAAATCCTCAGAGAGGAAGATTCGTCCATGGCCCATGAGGCCTCCCCGACATTCCACGGCCATCACTGATACAAAATCCTGAGACAAAAGCCTGAGCAATCGCCACAGACTCGCACTGTCTTCATATCCTGTAGAGTTCTTCTCATGGTTTGTAGATCGGGCCTGCCATACCTACGTCCCCAAACCTAAGCTGAGTTTGTGTTTTCAGACTTCTGTCCTCAAAGTCTTGGGCCACACATCCTGCAGGCTGGGCCCCTGGAGCCACACATTAGGACTGTGCCTACCAATCCATGGGAATTCTGCCCATTCCATGGTCCAAAATCGTACAAATTAGGAGAAACCTCCAACGACCCTTAGGCCATCCCAATAGTGTGGGTCACCCGGAACAAACAAGGGGTGTCTGACACCAGCTGATAATCGACCTCCACTCATACCATAGATGGATGTCCCCAGAGAAGAAGATTGAACCAGACAGGACCCTAGGCCATAATAGGATCCATTGCTTTGGGTTACAGGCATGTGTCCTCAAAAGCCTGATTCCAATACGAGCATAGGGGTTTTCCTGAGGCACCCATCAGAACTCATCTCGTCTCCACAAGTAAACCTGTGCATGGGAGCCATGTCCAAAGCTTAGGAAAGTACTTCAGGTTGCCGGTGCCACCGCCCCATTCCAAGGCCCTCATGGACACAAAAACACATTAGGACACATCCTCAGGTAAGTCCATTTCAACTCAGCCACCGAGGTTGCTCCCGCAGAGCCATCAGATCTAAACTGTCTTGTTGCTAGGAGACAATTGGAATGCGAGGCGGGCTTCCCAGGCATCCATCCGCTAACGGTGCTCTGGAGTCATTCCATATGGGATGTCCTGGAGCTGTCCAACAGGTCTCAATTGTCCGGAAGAAGGAATCCTGGAAGGGGGCATCCCACAACTCCCAACGTGGGAAAACCTCAATGGTCTCGAGATTCCGCTCCCTTCATGAAGCGGCCGTCATGCTCAGAAACTCCCACCTGAGCCAACGTCTGATCCTCGCCCTGACTTCAGATGCATGAGATATTGGTTCAGATCTGCAGGGGGTACCTGCCGTGCCCTCGCCCTGAATCCCAAGTCTAGCTTGTCTTCTCAGACTTCCATCCTCACACTCCTGGCCCCAAAGCCCTCAAGTTTGGCAATTCCGGGCCCACAATGCAGCACTCTGCCTGCCCTCTAGAAAAAAAAAAATTATTGCCTCATGAGCTGCCCAGGCACCTTAAATGAGGGTAAACCTACACAGCACTCGACTTTACCCAAATTATATAGTCTAACCTGGGCACTAATGCACTGTCGAACACATCCTGAGCCCGGACCTCCTGACCAACACCCAGAAAGCTGACCGCACACTGAGCACATAAAACCCGCCATGGCCTTAGGTCATCATCTCTTCCCTACCTCAGTTTTCAGGCTTCAGAACCGAGACCTTATCTCCAATCACTGCCCAGGGGTGAGTCTGATGCAGAAATCAGAACTCCTCCTTACCCATGGCAAGAACCCTTGTGGTTGGCACGTTGTCCAACGATCAGTGTAGGAGAAACCCTGAGGCCCCGCCCATTCTTGAGTGCGACGAGGGCATACACACGCATTGTGACCCTCAGCATGAGTCCTGTCCTCTAGTAAGTCCTCTCAGTGGCTGGACCATTAGATGTCATAATGGGCTTGACATGTCCCTAGGCCCCAATTTTTAACCAGATTTCTGATTGTCCAGTCGCCCCTCCTAGGGCTCTACTCTGAAATCCCTCATTTGGTGGGACACCTGAGGTTAAAAAGAAAACAAGAACAACAACAACAACAAAATAAAACGGACTTCTTCCAGCCCACAGAATGAACCCAAACTCTTTGGACGGGGCCAAACCACCAGAGAGTAAGACTCGTCCATTTCCCATGAAGTCACCCAGAAATTCCACGACCATGAGTGACACGATATCCCGAGACAAAAACTTGAGCAGGAGCCTCACACTCGCCCTTCTTTCAAATCCCGAAAAGTTCTCCTCATGGTCTGTAGATCAGTCCTGCCATACCTATGACCTGAAACATAAGCCGAGTTTGTGTTTTCAGACAACTGTCCAAAAAGGGCTGGACGACACAACCTAAAGGCTCAGGCCCCTGGAGCCAAACCTGAGGACTGTACTTGCCCTCTCCAAGGGAATTGTGTGTGCCCATTCCAATGGCCACAACCCTTCTAATAGGATAAACCTCCAAAGTCCCTGATATATCTCAATAGTGGTAGCTTCCCAGGAAAAACAGGGGCAATCTGAGCCCAAATGAGCCCCTACCTGCACTCAGACCCATAGACAGATGTCCCCAGAGGTAAAAAGGAAAGAACAGGCCCCTAGGCACTAATCAGATCCATTGCTTTGGTTTCCAGGCATCTCTCCTCAGAGGCCTGGATTTCAAAAGCAGCATATAGCTGTTTCTTGTTTCACCCATCAGAAAACATCTCATCTACACATGGGAAACTTGCACGTTGGAGCTGTGTCAAAGCCTCTGTTTAGGAGAACCCTTTAGGGCCCCAGTGCCACCGCTTCATTCCAAGGTCTCCATAGACACAAAAGCACATTCGGACCCATCCCCAGGGGTGTGCATTTCAACTCAGCATCCTCGGTAGCTCCCCACAGATCCAGGAGATCTAAACTCTCTTGTTGCTAGGAGACAATTGGAACGCGAGGTGGGCTACCCAGCCATCCATCCTTAGAACCCTGCTCAGAATCATTGGCCTGGAGCCAAACAACAGGTCTCAATTGTCCTGCCGAAGACTCTCTGCAGTTTGGAGCTTCTCACAACTCCCATCATGGGAAAACCCCCATGGCCTCGTGATGCTCCCCCATTCATGAAGGGGCCATCAGGGACAGAAACTCCAACCTGAGCGATCGTCTGATCCTCGCCCTGACTTCAGATGCACGAGATCTCGATTCAGGTCTGTAGATTGTGCCTGCCATGGCCTCACCCAGAAACCTAAGCCTAGCTTGTGTTCTCAGACTTTTGTCGTCAGACTTCTAGCCCACAAGCCCTCCAGTTTGGCAATCCAGAACTACAATGCAGCACTCTGCTTGCCCTCCAGATAAAAAACGTTGACCTCTGGGGCTACCCAGTAACCCCAAATGAGGATCAACCTGCACCGACCTTGGCTGTACCCCAAATACATAGGCTGACCAGGGCACTAATGCCCTTTCTGACACAGCCTGAGCCTGGACCCCCTGGCCCCTCCCAGACAGCTGGCCGCACACTGAGCACATCGAGCCGCCATGGCCTTAGGTCGTCATCTCTTCCCAAACTCGGTTTTCAGGTTTCAGAACCTAGACGTTATCTGCAATCACTGTCCATGTTGAAGGTGATGCAGAAATCAGAACTCCTTCCCCATGGCAAGAAACCTTGTGGTTGGCATGTTGTCCAACGTTCAGTGTCCTTGAAACCAGTGTGGCCCATGAGGCCCCGCCCATGCTCGCGGGCCACATTGGTCACAAACACACATTGTGACCCTCAGGCTGAGCCCAGTCCTCAAGTAAGGCCACTCAGTGGCTGGATGAAGAGATAGCATATTGGGCTTGTCATGCCCCTAGGCCCCAATTTTTCACCATAGTTCGGATTGTCCCTTCAGTCTTCCCCACGGCTTTGCTTTGGAATTCCTCTTTTGGTGGGACACCTGAGGTAACAAAACTGAAATGAGTCCTCCCATCCCACAGATTGACGAAAAGCAATTGGGAATCGGGCCAAATCCTCAGAGAGTAAGATTCGTCCATGGCCCATGAGGCCTCCCCGACATTCCACGGCCATCACTGATACAAAATCCAGAGACAAAAGCCTGAGCAATCGCCACAGACTCGCACTGTCTTCATATCCTGTAGAGTTCTTCTCATGGTTTGTAGATCGGGCCTGCCATACCTACGTCCCCAAACCTAAGCTGAGTTTGTGTTTTCAGACTTCTGTCCTCAAAGTCTTGGGCCACACATCCTCCAGGCTGGGCCCCTGGAGCCACACATTAGGACTGTGCCTACCAATCCATGGGAATTCTGCCCATTCCATGGTCCAAAATCGTACAAATTAGGAGAAACCTCCAACGACCCTTAGGCCATCCCAATAGTGTGGGTCACCCGGAACAAACAAGGGGTGTCTGACACCAGCTGATAATCGACCTCCACTCATACCATAGATGGATGTCCCCAGAGAAGAAGATTGAACCAGACAGGACCCTAGGCCATAATAGGATCCATTGCTTTGGGTTACAGGCATGTGTCCTCAAAAGCCTGATTCCAATACGAGCATAGGGGTTTTCCTGAGGCACCCATCAGAACTCATCTCGTCTCCACAAGTAAACCTGTGCATGGGAGCCATGTCCAAAGCTTAGGAAAGTACTTCAGGTTGCCGTTGCCACCGCCCCATTCCAAGGCCCTCATGGACACAAAAACACATTAGGACACATCCTCAGGAAAGTCCATTTCAACTCAGCCACCGAGGTTGCTCCCGCAGAGCCATCAGATCTAAACTGTCTTGTTGCTAGGAGACAATTGGAATGCGAGGCGGGCTTCCCAGGCATCCATCCGCGAACGGTGCTCTGGAGTCATTCCATATGGGATGTCCTGGAGCTGTCCAACAGGTCTCAATTGTCCGGAAGAAGGAATCCTGGAAGGGGGCATCCCACAACTCCCAACGTGGGAAAACCTCAATGGTCTCGAGATTCCGCTCCCTTCATGAAGCGGCCGTCATGCTCAGAAACTCCCACCTGAGCCAACGTCTGATCCTCGCCCTGACTTCAGATGCATGAGATATTGGTTCAGATCTGCAGGGGGTACCTGCCGTGCCCTTGCCCTGAAACCCAAGTCTAGCTTGTCTTCTCAGACTTCCATCCTCACACTCCTGGCCCCAAAGCCCTCAAGTTTGGCAATTCCGGACCCACAATGCAGCACTCTGCCTGCCCTCTAGAGAAAAAAATAATTGCCTCATGAGCTGCCCAGGCACCTTAAATGAGGGTAAACCTACACAGCACTCGACTTTACCCAAATTATATAGTCTAACCTGGGCACTAATGCACTGTCGAACACATCCTGAGCCCGGACCTCCTGACCAACACCCAGAAAGCTGACCGCACACTGAGCACATAAAACCCGCCATGGCCTTAGGTCATCATCTCTTCCCTACCTCAGTTTTCAGGCTTCAGAACCGAGACCTTATCTCCAATCACTGCCCAGGGGTGAGTCTGATGCAGAAATCAGAACTCCTCCTTACCCATGGCAAGAACCCTTGTGGTTGGCACGTTGTCCAACGATCAGTGTAGGAGAAACCCTGAGGCCCCGCCCATTCTTGAGTGCGACGAGGGCATACACACGCATTGTGACCCTCAGCATGGGTCCTGTCCTCTAGTAAGTCCTCTCAGTGGCTGGACCATTAGATGTCATAATGGGCTTGACATGTCCCTAGGCCCCAATTTTTAACCAGATTTCTGATTGTCCAGTCGCCCCTCCTAGGGCTCTACTCTGAAATCCCTCATTTGGTGGGACACCTGAGGTTAAAAAGAAAACAACAACAACAAAATAAAACGGACTTCTTCCAGCCCACAGAATGAACCCAAACTCTTTGGACGGGGCCAAACCACCAGAGAGTAAGACTCGTCCATTTCCCATGAAGTCACCCAGAAATTCCACGACCATGAGTGACACGATATCCCGAGACAAAAACTTGAGCAGGAGCCTCACACTCGCCCTTCTTTCAAATCCCGAAAAGTTCTCCTCATGGTCTGTAGATCAGTCCTGCCATACCTATGACCTGAAACATAAGCCGAGTTTGTGTTTTCAGACAACTGTCCAAAAAGGGCTGGATTACACAACCTACAGGCTCAGGCCCCTGGAGCCAAACCTGAGGACTGTACTTGCCCTCTCCAAGGGAATTGTGTCTGCCCATTCCAATGGCCACAACCCTTCTAATAGGATAAACCTCCAAAGTCCCTGATATATCTCAATAGTGGTAGCTTCCCAGGAAAAACAGGGGCAATCTGAGCCCAAATGAGCCCCTACCTGCACTCAGACCCATAGACAGATGTCCTCCGAGGTAAAAAGGAAAGAACAGGCCCCTAGGCACTAATCAGATCCATTGCTTTGGTTTCCAGGCATCTCTCCTCAGAGGCCTGGATTTCAAAAGCAGCATATAGCTGTTTCTTGTTTCACCCATCAGAAAACATCTCATCTACACATGGGAAACTTGCACGTTGGAGCTGTGTCAAAGCCTCTGTTTAGGAGAACCCTTTAGGGCCCCAGTGCCACCGCTTCATTCCAAGGTCTCCATAGACACAAAAGCACATTCGGACCCATCCCCAGGGGTGTGCATTTCAACTCAGCATCCTCGGTAGCTCCCCACAGATCCAGGAGATCTAAACTCTCTTGTTGCTAGGAGACAATTGGAACGCGAGGTGGGCTACCCAGCCATCCATCCTTAGAACCCTGCTCAGAATCATTGGCCTGGAGCCAAACAACAGGTCACAATTGTCCTGCAGAAGACTCTATGCAGTTTGCAGCTTCTCACAACTCCCATCGTGGGAAAACCCCCATGGCCTCGTGATGCTCCCCCATTCATGAAGGGGCCATCAGGGACAGAAACTCCAACCTGAGCGATCGTCTGATCCTCGCCCTGACTTCAGATGCACGAGATCTCGATTCAGGTCTGTAGATTGTGCCTGCCATGGCCTCACCCAGAAACCTAAGCCTAGCTTGTGTTCTCAGACTTTGGTCGTCAGACTACTGGCCCACAAGCCCTCCAGTTTGGCAATCCGGAACTACAATGCAGCACTCTGCCTGCCCTCCAGAAGAAAAACATTTTCCTCTGGGGCTACCCAGTAACCCCAAATGAGGATCAACCTGCACCGACCTTGGCTGTACCCCAAATACATAGGCTAACCAGGGCACTAATGCCCTTTCTGACACAGCCTGAGCCTGGACCCCCTGGCCCCTCCCAGACAGATGGCCGCACACTGAGCACATCGAGCCGCCGTGGCCTTAGGTCGTAATCCCTTCCGAACCTCGATTTTCAGGTTTCAAACCTAGATCTTATCTCCTATCACTGCCCAGTGTTGAAGGTGATGCAGAAATCAGAACTCCTTCCCCATGGCAAGAAACCTTGTGGTTGGCATGTTGTCCAACGTTCAGTGTAGTTGAAACCAATGTGGCCCATGATGCCCCGCCCATGCTCGCGGGCCACATTGGTCACAAACCCACATTGTGACCCTCAGGCTGAGCCCAGTCCTCAAGTAAGGCCACTCAGTGGCTGGATGAAGAGATAACATATTGGGCTTGCCATGCCCCTAGGCCCCAATTTTTAACCATAGTTCGGGTTGTCCCTTCAGTCTTCCCCACGGCTTTGCTTTAGAATTCCTCTTTTGGTGGGACACCTGAGGTAACAAAACTGAAATGAGTCCTCCCATTCCACAGATTGACGAAAAGCAATTGGAAATCGGGCCAAATCCTCAGAGAGGAAGATTCGTCCATGGCCCATGAGGCCTCCCCGACATTCCACGGCCATCGCTGATACAAAATCCAGAGACAAAAGCCTGAGCAAGCGCCTCAGACTCCCACTTTCTTCATATCCTGAAGAGTTCTTCTCATGGTTTGTAGATCGGGCCTGTCATACCTACGACCCCAAACCTAAGCTGAGTTTGTGTTTTCAGACTTCTGTCCTCAAAGTCTTGGGCCACACTCCCTCCAGGCTGGGACCCTGGAGACACACATTAGGACTGTGCCTACCAATCCATGGGAATTCTGCCCATTCCATGGTCCAAAATCGTACAAATTAGGAGAAAGCTCCAAAGTCCCTGAGGCCATCCCAATAGAGTAGGTCTCCCAGAACAAACAAGGACTGTCTGACACCAGCTGATAATCCACCTCCACTCATACCATAGATGGATGTCCCCAGAGAAGAAATTGAACCAGACAGGACCCTAGGCTATAATAGGATCCATTGCTTTGGGTTACAGGCATGTGTCCTCAAAAGCCTGATTCCATTACGAGCATAGGGGTTTTCCTGAGGCACCCATCAGAACTCATCTCGTCTCCCAAGGAACCTGTGCATGGGAGCCATGTCCAAAGCTTAGGAGAGTACTTCAGGGTCCCGGTGCCACCGCCCCATTCCAAGGCCCTCATGGACACAAAAACACATTAGGACCCATTCAGGAAAGTCCATTTCAACTCAGCCCCCCGGTTGCTCCGGCAGAGCCATCATATCTAAACTGTCTTGTTGCTAGGAGAGAATTGGAATGCGAGGCGGGCTTCCCAGGCATCCATCCACGAACGGTGCTCTGGAGTCATCCATATGGGATGTCCTGGAGCTGTCCAACAGGTCTCAATTGTCCCGCAGAAGGAATCCTTGAAGGGGGCATCCCACAACTCCCAACGTGGGAAAACCTCAATGGCCCTGAGATTCTGCTCCCTTCATGAAGCGGCCATCATGCACAGAAACTCCAACCTGAGCCAACGTCTGATCCTCGCCCTGACTTCAGATGCATGAGATATTGGTACAGATCTGCAGGGGGTACCTGCCGTGCCCTCACCCTGAAACCCAAGTCTAGCTTGTCTTCTCAGATTTCCGTCCTCACACTCCTGGCCCCGATGCCCTCAAGTTTGGCAATTCCCAACCCACAATGCAGCACTCTGCCTGCCCTCTAGAAAAAAAATTGTTGCCTCATGAGCTGCCCAGGCAGCTTACATGAGGATAAACCTACAAAGCACTCGACGTTACCCAAATTATATAGTCTAACCTGGGCACTAATGCACTGTCGAACACAACCTGAGCCCGGACCTCCTGACCAATACCCAAAATGCTGACCGCACACTGAGCACATAAAACCCGCCATGGCCTTATGTCATCATCTCTTCCCTACCTCCGTTTTCAGGCTTCAGAACCGAGACCTTATCTCCAATCACTGCCCAGGGGTGAGTCTGATGCAGAAATCAGAACTCCTCCTTACCCATGGCAAGAACCCTTGTGGTTGGCACGTTGTCCAACGTTCAGTGTAGGAGAAACCAGCATTCAACCTGAGGCCCCGCCAATTCTTGCGTGCGACGAGGGCATACATACGCATTGTGACCCTCAGCATGAGTCCTGTCCTCTAGTAAGTCCTCTCAGTGGCTGGACCATTAGATGTCATAATGGGCTTGACATGTCCCTAGGCCCCAATTTTTAACCAGATTTCTGATTGTCCAGTCGCCCCTCCCCAGGCCTTTACTCTGGAATACCTCATTTGGTGGGACACCTGAGGTTAAAAAAGAAAACAACAAAAACAACAACAACAACAACAAAAAACGGACTTCTTCCATCCCCAGAATGACCCCAAACTCTTTGGAAGGGGCCAAACCACCAGAGAGTAAGACTCGTCGATTTCCCATGAAGTCACCCAGAAATTCCACGACCATGAGTGACACGATATCCAGAGACAAAAACTTGAGCAGGAGCCTCACACTCGCCCTTTTTTCAAATCCCGAAGAGTTCTCCTCATGATCTGTAGGTCAGTCCTGCAATACCTATGACCGAAACATAAGCCGAGTTTGTGTTTTCAGACAACTGTCCAAACAGCCCTGGGCTACACAACCTACAGGCTCAGGCCCCTGGAGCCAAACCTGAGGACTGTAATTGCCCTCTCCAAGGGAATTGTGTGTGCCCATTCCAATGGCCACAACCCTTCGAATAGGATAAACCTCCAAAGTCCCTGATCCATCTCAATAGTGGTGGCTTCCCAGGAAAAACAGGGGCAATCTGAGCCCAACTGAGCACCTACCTGCACTCAGACCCATAGACAGATGTCTCCAGAGGTAAAAAGGAAAGAACAGCCCCCTAGGCACTAATCAGATCCATTGTTTGGTTTCCAAGCATCTCTCCTCAGAGGCCTGGATATCAAAACAGCATATAGCTGTTTCTTGACTCACCCATCAGAAAACATCTCATCTACACATGGGAAACTTGCACGTTGGAGCTGTGTCAAAGCCTCTGTTTAGGAGAACCCTTTAGGGCCCCAGTGCCACCGCTTCATTCCAAGGTCTCCATAGACACAAAAGCACATTAGTACCCATCCACAGGGGTGTCGATTACAACTCAGCGTCCTCGGTTGCTCCCCACAGATCCAGGAGATCTAACCTGTCTTGTTGCTAGGAGACAATTGGAATGCGAAGTGGGCTACCCAGCCATCCATCCTTAGAACCCTGCTCAGAATCTTTGGTCTGGAGCCAAACAACAGGTCTCAATTGTCCTGCAGAAGACTCTCTGCAGTTTGGAGCTTCTCACAACTCCCAACGTTGGAAAACCCCCATGGCCTCGTGATGCCCTCCCATTCATGATGGGGCCATCAGGAACAGAAACTCCAACCTGAGCGATCGTCTGATCCTCGCCCTGACTTCAGATGCACGAGATCTCGATTCAGGTCTGTAGATTGTGCCTGCCATGGCCTCACCCAGAAACCTAAGCCTAGCTTGTGTTCTCAGACTTTTGTCGTCAGACTACTGGCCCACAAGCCCTCCAGTTTGGCAATCCAGAACTACAATGCAGCAATCTGCCTGCCCTCCAGAAGAAAAACATTGTCCTCTGGGGCTACCCAGTAACCCCAAATGAGGATCAACCTGCACCGACATTGGCTGTACCCCAAATACTTAGGCTGACCAGGGCACTAATGCCCTTTCTGACACAGCCTGAGGCTGGACCCCCTGGCCCCTCCCAGACAGCTGGCTGCACACTGAGCACATCGAGCCGCCGTGGCCTTAGGTCGTCATCTTTTCCCAACCTCGGTTTTCAGGTTTCAGAACCTAGACCTTATCTCCAATCACTGCCCAGGGTTGAAGGTGATGCAGAAATCAGAACTCCTTCCCCATGGCAAGAAACCTTGTGGTTGGCATGTTGTCCAACGTTCAGTGTAGTTGAAACCAGTGTGGCCCATGAGGCCCCGCCCATGCTCGCGGGCCACATTGGTCACAAACGCACATTGTGACCCTCAGGCTGAGCCCAGTCCTCAAGTAAGGCCACTCAGTGGCTGGATGAAGAGATAGCATATTGGGCATGCCATGCCCCTAGGCCCCAATTTTTAACCATAGTTCGGGTTGTCCCTTCAGTCTTCCCCACGGCTTTGCTTTAGAATTCCTCTTTTGGTGGGACACCTGAGGTAACAAAACTGAAATGAGTCCTCCCATCCCACAGATTGATGAAAACAATTGGGAATCAGGCAAAATCCTCAGAGAGGAAGATTCGTCCATGGCCCATGAGGCCTCCCCGTCATTCCCCGGCCCTCGCTGATACAAAATCCAGAGACAAAAGCCTGAGCAAGCGCCTCAGACTCGCACTTTCTTCATATCCTGAAGAGTTCTTCTCATGGTTTGTAGATCGGGCCTGCCATACCTACGTCCCCAAACCTAAGCTGAGTTTGTGTTTTCAGACTTCTGTCTTCAAAGTCTTGGGCCACACACCCTCCAGGCTGGGCCCCTGGAGACACACATTAGGACTGTGCCTACCAATCCATGGGAATTCTGCCCATTCCATGGTCCAAAATCGTACAAATTAGGAGAAACCTCCAAAGTCCCTGAGGCCATCCCAATAGTGTAGGTCGCCCGGAACAAACAAGGGCTGTCTGACACCAGCTGATAATCGACCTCCACTCATACCATAGATGGATGTCCCCAGAGAAAAAGATTGAACCAGACAGGACTCTAGGCCATAATAGGATCCATTGCTTTGGGCTACAGGCATGTGTCCTCAAAATCCTGATTCCATACGAGCATAGGGGTTTTCCTGAGGCACCCATCAGAACTCATCTCGTCTCCACAAGGAAACCTGTGCATGGGAGCCATGTCCAAAGCTTAGGAGAGTACTTCAGGGTCCCGGTGCCACTGCCCCATTCCAAGGCCCTCATGGACACAAAAACACATTAGGACCCATCCTCAGGAAAGTCCATTTCAACTCAGCCACCCCGGTTGCTCCGGCAGAGCCAGCAGATCTAAACTGTCTTGTTGCTAGGAGACAATTGGAATGCGAGGCGGGCTTCCCAGGCATCCATCCGCGAACGGTGCTCAGGAGTCATTCCATATGGGATGTCCTGGAGCTGTCCAACAGGTCTCAATTGTCCCGCAGAAGGAATACTTGAAGGGGGCATCCCACAACTCCCAACGTGGGAAAACCTCAATGGCCCCGAGATTCCGCTCCCTTCATGAAGCGGCCGTCATGCACAGAATAGCCAACCTGAGCCAACGTCTGATCCTCGCCCTGACTTCAGATGCATGAGATATTGGTTCAGATCTGCAGGGGGTACCTGCCATGCCCTCACCCTGAAACACAAGTCTAACTTGTCTTCTCAGACTTCCGTCCTCACACTCCTAGCCCCGAAGCCCTCTAGTTTGTCAATTCCGGACCCACAATGCAGCACTCTGCCTGCCCTCTAGAAAAAAAATTATTGCCTCATGAGCTGCCCAGGCACCTTAAATGAGGATAAACCTACACAGCACTCGACGTTACCCAAATTATATAGTCTAACCTGGGCACTAATGCACTGTCGAACACAACCTGAGCCCGGACCGCCTGACCAACACCCCGAAAGCTGACCGCACACTGAGCACATAAAACCCGCCATGGCCTTAGGTCATCATCTCTTCCCTACCTCCGTTTTCAGGCTTCAGAACCGAGACCTTATTTCCAATCACTGCCCAGGGGTGAGTGTGATGCAGATATCAGAACTCCTCCTTACCCATGGCAAGAACCCTTGTGGTTGGCACGTTGTCCAACGTTCAGTGTAGGAGAAACCAGCATTCACCCTGAGGCCCCGCCCATTCTTGCGTGCGACGAGGGCATACATACGCATTGTGACCCTCAGCATGAGTCCTGTCCTCCAGTAAGTCCTCTCAGTGGCTGGACCATTAGATGTCATAATGGGCTTGACATGTCCCTAGGCCCCAATTTTTAATCAGATTTCTGATTGTCCAGTCGCCCCTCCCCAGGGCTCTACTCTGGAATCCCTCATTTGGAGGGACACCTGAGGTTAAAAAAGAAAACAACAACAACAACAACAACAAAAACGGACTTCTTCCAGCCCATAGATAGACCCCAAACTCTTTGGACGGGGCCAAACCACCAGAGAGTAAGACTCGTCCATTTCCCATGAAGTCACCCAGAAATTCCACGACCATGAGTGACACGATATCCAGAGACAAAAACTTGAGCAGGAGCCTCACACTCGCCCTTTTTTCAAATTCCGAAGAGTTCTCCTCATGGTCTGTAGGTCAGTCCTGCCATACCTATGACCCCAAACATAAGCCGAGTTTGTGTTTTCAGACAACTGTCCAAACAGCCCTGGCCTACACAACCTACAGGCTCAGGCCCCTGGAGCCAAACCTGAGGACTATACTTGCCCTCTCCAAGGGAATTGTGTGTGCCCATTCCAATGGCCACAACCCTTCTAATAGGATAAACCTCCAAAGTCCCTGATCCATCTCAATAGTGGTGGCTTCCCAGGAAAAACAGGGGCAATCTGAGCCCAACTGAGCACCTACCTGCACTCACACCCATAGACAGATGTCTCCAGAGGTAAAAAGTAAAGAACAGGCCCCTAGGAACTAATCAGATCCATTGCTTTGGTTTCCCGTCATCTCTCCTCAGAGGCCTGGATTTCAAAACAGCATATAGCTGTTTCTTGACTCACCCATCAGAAAACATCTCATCTACACATGGGAAACTTGCACGTTGGAGCTGTGTCAAAGCCTCTGTTTAGGAGAACCCTTTAGGGCCCCAGTGCCACCGCATCATTCCAAGGTCTCCATAGACACAAAAGCACATTAGGACCCATCCCCAGGGGTGTCCATTTCAACTCAGCGTCCTCTGTTGCTCCCCACAGATCCAGGAGATCTAACCTTTCTTGTTGCTAGGAGACAATTGGAATGCGAGGTGGGCTACCCAGCCATCCATCCTTAGAACCCTGCTCAGAATCATTGGCCTGGACCCATACAACAGGTCTCAATTGTTCTGCAGAAGACACTCTGCAGTTTGGAGCTTCTCACAACTCCCATCGTGGGAAAACCCCCATGGCCTCGTGATGCCCCCCCATTCATGAAGAGGCCATCAGGGACAGAAACTCCAACCTGAGCGATCGTCTGATCCTCGCCCTGACTTCAGATGCACGAGATCTCGATTCAGGTCTGTAGATTGTGCCTGCCATGGCCTCACCCAGAAACCTAAGCCTAGCTTGTGTTCTCAGACTTTGGTCGTCAGACTACTGGCCCACAAGCCCTCCAGTTTGACAATCCAGATCTAAAATGCAGCACCCTTCCCGCCCTCCAGAAGAAAAAACATTGTCCTCTGGGGCTACCAGGTAACCCCAAATGAGGATCAACCTGCACCGACTTTGGCTGTACCCCAAATACATAGGCTGACCAGGGCGCTAATGCCCTTTCTGACACAGGCTGAGCCTGGACCCCTTGCCCCTCCCAGGCAGCTGGCCGCACACTGAGCACATCGAGCCACCTTGGCCTTAGGTCGTCACCTCTTCCCAACCTCGGTTTTCAGGTTTCAGAACTTAGACCTTATCTCCAATCACTGCCCAGGGTTGAAGGTGATGCAGAAATCAGAACTCCTTCCCCATGGCAAGAAACCTTGTGGTTGGCA
The DNA here is from genome assembly GCF_964662115.1 of Mustela nivalis. Taxonomy (NCBI): domain Eukaryota; kingdom Metazoa; phylum Chordata; class Mammalia; order Carnivora; family Mustelidae; genus Mustela; species Mustela nivalis. The sequence continues at coordinate 1,660,349 of NW_028136496.1, forward strand.
TGTTGTCCAACGTTCAGTGTAGTTGAAAGAAGTGTGGCCCATGAGGCCCCGCCAATGCTCGCCGGCCACATTGGTCACAAACGCACATTGTGACCCTCAGGCTGAGCCAGGTCCTCAAGTAAGGCCACTCAGTGGCTGGATGAAGAGATAGCATATTGGGCTTGCCATGCCCCTAGGCCCCAATTTTTAACCATAGTTCGGGTTGTCCCTTCAGTCTTCCCCCACGGCTTTACTTTGGAATTCCTCTTTTGGTGGGACACCTGAGGTAACAAAACTGAAATGAGTCGTCCCATCCCACAGATTGACGAAAAGCAATTGCGAATCGGGCCAAATCCTCAGAGAGGAAGATTCGTCCATGGCCCATGAGGCCTCCCCGACATTCCACGGCCATCGCTGATACAAAATCCAGAGACAAAAGCCTGAGCAAGCGCCTCAGACTCGCACTTTATTCATATCCTGAAGAGTTCTTCTCATGGTTTGTAGATCGGGCCTGCCATACCTACGTCCCCAAACCTAAGCTGAGTTTGTGTTTTCAGACTTCTGTCCTCAAAGTCTTAGGCCACACACCCTCCCGGCTGGGCCCCTGGAGACACACATTAGGACTAGGACTACCAATCCATGGGAATTCTGCCCATTCCATGGTCCAAAATCATACAAATTAGGAGAAACCTCCAAAGTCCCTGAGGCCATCCCAATAGTATAGGTCGCCCGGAACAAACAAGGGCTGTCTGACACCAGCTGATAATCGACCTCCACTCATACCATAGATGGATGTCCCCAGAGAAGAAGATTGAACCAGAAAGGACCCTAGGCCATAATAGGATCCATTGCTTTGGGTTACAGGCATGTGTCCTCAAAAGCCTGATTCCAATACGAGCATAGGGGTTTTCCTGAGGCACCCATCAGAACTCATCTCGTCTCCACAAGGAAACCTGTGCATGGGAGCCATGTCCAAAGCTTAGGAGAGTACTTCAGGGTCCCGGTGCCACTGCGCCATTCCAAGGCCCTCATGGACACAAAAACACATTAGGACCCATCCTCAGGAAAGTCCATTTCAACTCAGCCACCCCGGTTGCTCTGGCAGAGCCATCAGATCTAAACTGTCTTGTTGCTAGGAGACAATTGGAATGCGAGGCGGGCTTCCCAGGCATCCATCCGCGAACGGTGCTCTGGAGTCATTCCATAAGGGATGTCCTGGAGCTGTCCAACAGGTCTCAATAGTCCCGCAGAAGGAATCCTTGAAGGGGGCATCCCACAACTCCCAACGTGTGAAAACCTCAATGGACCCGAGATTCCGCTCCCTTCATGAAGCGGCCGTCATGCACAGAATAGCCAACCTGAGCCAACGTCTGATCCTCGCCCTGACTTCAGATGCATGAGATATTGGTTCAGATCTGCAGGGGGTAACTGCCATGCCCTCACCCTGAAACACAAGTCTAACTTGTCTTCTCAGACTTCCGTCCTCACACTCCTAGCCCCGAAGACCTCTAGTTTGTCAATTCCGGACCCACAATGCAGCACTCTGCCTGCCCTCTAGAAAAAAAATTATTGCCTCATGAGCTGCCCAGGCACCTTAAATGAGGATAAACCTACACAGCACTCGACGTTACCCAAATTATATAGTCTAACCTGGGCACTAATGCACTGTCGAACACAACCTGAGCCCGGACCGCCTGACCAACACCCCGAAAGCTGACCGCACACTGATCACATAAAACCCGCCATGGCCTTAGGTCATCATCTCTTCCCTACCTCCGTTTTCAGGCTTCAGAACCGAGACCTTATTTCCAATCACTGCCCAGGGGTGAGTGTGATGCAGATATCAGAACTCCTCCTTACCCATGGCAAGAACCCTTGTGGTTGGCACGTTGTCCAACGTTCAGTGTAGGAGAAACAAGCATTCACCCTGAGGCCCCGCCCATTCTTGCGTGCGACGAGGGCATACATACGCATTGTGACCCTCAGCATGAGTCCTGTCCTCCAGTAAGTCCTCTCAGTGGCTGGACCATTAGATGTTATAATGGGCTTGACATGTCCCTAGGCCCCAATTTTTAACCAGATTTCTGATTGTCCAGTCGCCCCTCCCCAGGGCTCTACTCTGGAATCCCTCATTTGGTGGGACACCTGAGGTTAAAAAAGAAAACAACAACAACAACAAAAAAAAAAAACGGACTTCTTCCAGCCCATAGATAGACCCCAAACTCTTTGGACGGGGCCAAACCACCAGAGAGTAAGACTCGTCCATTTCCCATGAAGTCACCCAGAAATTCCACGACCATGAGTGACACGATATCCAGAGACAAAAACTTGAGCAGGAGCCTCACACTCGCCCTTTTTTCAAATTCCGAAGAGTTCTCCTCATGGTCTGTAGGTCAGTCCTGCCATACCTATGACCCCAAACATAAGCCGAGTTTGTGTTTTCAGACAACTGTCCAAACAGCCCTGGCCTACACAACCTACAGGCTCAGGCCCCTGGAGCCAAACCTGAGGACTATACTTGCCCTCTCCAAGGGAATTGTGTGTGCCCATTCCAATGGCCACAACCCTTCTAATAGGATAAACCTCCAAAGTCCCTGATCCATCTCAATAGTGGTGGCTTCCCAGGAAAAACAGGGGCAATCTGAGCCCAACTGAGCACCTACCTGCACTCACACCCATAGACAGATGTCTCCAGAGGTAAAAAGTAAAGAACAGGCCCCTAGGAACTAATCAGATCCATTGCTTTGGTTTCCCGTCATCTCTCCTCAGAGGCCTGGATTTCAAAACAGCATATAGCTGTTTCTTGACTCACCCATCAGAAAACATCTCATCTACACATGGGAAACTTGCACGTTGGAGCTGTGTCAAAGCCTCTGTTTAGGAGAACCCTTTAGGGCCCCAGTGCCACCGCTTCATTCCAAGGTCTCCATAGACACAAAAGCACATTAGGACCCATCCCCAGGGGTGTCCATTTCAACTCAGCGTCCTCTGTTGCTCCCCACAGATCCAGGTGATCTAACCTTTCTTGTTGCTAGGAGACAATTGGAATGCGAGGTGGGCTACCCAGCCATCCATCCTTAGAACCCTGCTCAGAATCATTGGCCTGGACCCATACAACAGGTCTCAATTGTTCTGCAGAAGACACTCTGCAGTTTGGAGCTTCTCACAACTCCCATCGTGGGAAAACCCCCATGGCCTCGTGATGCCCCCCCATTCATGAAGAGGCCATCAGGGACAGAAACTCCAACCTGAGCGATCGTCTGATCCTCGCCCTGACTTCAGATGCACGAGATCTCGATTCAGGTCTGTAGATTGTGCCTGCCATGGCCTCACCCAGAAACCTAAGCCTAGCTTGTGTTCTCAGACTTTGGTCGTCAGACTACTGGCCCACAAGCCCTCCAGTTTGACAATCCAGATCTAAAATGCAGCACCCTTCCCGCCCTCCAGAAGAAAAAACATTGTCCTCTGGGGCTACCAGGTAACCCCAAATGAGGATCAACCTGCACCGACTTTGGCTGTACCCCAAATACATAGGCTGACCAGGGCGCTAATGCCCTTTCTGACACAGGCTGAGCCTGGACCCCTTGCCCCTCCCAGGCAGCTGGCCGCACACTGAGCACATCGAGCCACCTTGGCCTTAGGTCGTCACCTCTTCCCAACCTCGGTTTTCAGGTTTCAGAACTTAGACCTTATCTCCAATCACTGCCCAGGGTTGAAGGTGATGCAGAAATCAGAACTCCTTCCCCATGGCAAGAAACCTTGTGGTTGGCATGTTGTCCAACGTTCAGTGTAGTTGAAAGAAGTGTGGCCCATGAGGCCCCGCCAATGCTCGCCGGCCACATTGGTCACAAACGCACATTGTGACCCTCAGGCTGAGCCAGGTCCTCAAGTAAGGCCACTCAGTGGCTGGATGAAGAGATAGCATATTGGGCTTGCCATGCCCCTAGGCCCCAATTTTTAACCATAGTTCGGGTTGTCCCTTCAGTCTTCCCCCACGGCTTTACTTTGGAATTCCTCTTTTGGTGGGACACCTGAGGTAACAAAACTGAAATGAGTCGTCCCATCCCACAGATTGACGAAAAGCAATTGCGAATCGGGCCAAATCCTCAGAGAGGAAGATTCGTCCATGGCCCATGAGGCCTCCCCGACATTCCACGGCCATCGGGCCTGCCATACCTACGTCCCCAAACCTAAGCTGAGTTTGTGTTTTCAGACTTCTGTCCTCAAAGTCTTAGGCCACACATCCTCCCGGCAAGGCCCCTGGAGACACACATTAGGACTAGGACTACCAATCCATGGGAATTCTGCCCATTCCATGGTCCAAAATCATACAAATTAGGAGAAACCTCCAAAGTCCCTGAGGCCATCCCAATAGTATAGGTCGCCCGGAACAAACAAGGGCTGTCTGACACCAGCTGATAATCGACCTCCACTCATACCATAGATGGATGTCCCCAGAGAAGAAGATTGAACCAGAAAGGACCCTAGGCCATAATAGGATCCATTGCTTTGGGTTACAGGCATGTGTCCTCAAAAGCCTGATTCCAATACGAGCATAGGGGTTTTCCTGAGGCACCCATCAGAACTCATCTCGTCTCCACAAGGAAACCTGTGCATGGGAGCCATGTCCAAAGCTTAGGAGAGTACTTCAGGGTCCCGGTGCCACTGCCCCATTCCAAGGCCCTCATGGACACAAAAACACATTAGGACCCATCCTCAGGAAAGTCCATTTCAACTCAGCCACCCCGGTTGCTCCGGCAGAGCCATCAGATCTAAACTGTCTTGTTGCTAGGAGACAATTGGAATGCGAGGCGGGCTTCCCAGGCATCCATCCGTGAACGGTGCTCTGGAGTCATTCCATAAGGGATGTCCTGGAGCTGTCCAACAGGTCTCAATTGTCCCGCAGAAGGAATCCTTGAAGGGGGCATCCCACAACTCCCAACGTGGGAAAACCTCAATGGCCCCGAGATTCCGCTCCCTTCATGAAGCGGCCGTTATGCACAGAATAGCCAACCTGAGCCAACGTCTGATCCTCGCCCTGACTTCAGATGCATGAGATATTGGTTCAGATCTGCAGGGGGTACCTGCCATGCCCTCACCCTGAAACACAAGTCTAACTTGTCTTCTCAGACTTCCGTCCTCACACTCCTAGCCCCGAAGACCTCTAGTTTGTCAATTCCGGACCCACAATGCAGCACTCTGCCTGCCCTCTAGAAAAAAAATTATTGCCTCATGAGCTGCCCAGGCACCTTAAATGAGGATAAACCTACACAGCACTCGACGTTACCCAAATTATATAGTCTAACCTGGGCACTAATGCACTGTCGAACACAACCTGAGCTTGGACCGCCTGACCAACACCCCGAAAGCTGGCCGCACACTGAGCACATAAAACCCGCCATGGCCTTAGGTCATCATCTCTTCCCTACCTCCGTTTTCAGGCTTCAGAACCGAGACCTTATCTCCAATCACTGCCCAGGGGTGAGTGTGATGCAGATATCAGAACTCCTCCTTACCCATGGCAAGAACCCTTGTGGTTGGCACGTTGTCCAACGTTCAGTGTAGGAGAAACCAGCATTCACCCTGGGGCCCCGCCAATTCTTGCCTGCGACGAGGGCATACATACGCATTGTGACCCTCAGCATAAGTCCTGTCCTCTAGTAAGTCCTCTCAGTGGCTGGACCATTAGATGTTATAATGGGCTTGACATGTCCCTAGGCCCCAATTTTTAACCAGATTTCTGATTGTCCAGTCGCCCCTCCCCAGGGCTCTACTCTGGAATCCCTCATTTGGTGGGATACCTGAGGTTAAAAAAGAAAACAACAACAACAACAACAAAAAAAAAAAAACGGACTTCTTCCAGCTCATAGATTGACCCCAAACTCTTTGGACGGGGCCAAACCACCAGAGAGTAAGACTCGTCCATTTCCCATGAATTCACCCAGAAATTCCACGACCATGAGTGACACGATATCCAGAGACAAAAACTTGAGCAGGAGCCTCACATTTGCCCATTTTTCAAATTCCGAAGAGTTCTCCTCATGGTCTGTAGGTCAGTCCTGCCATACCTATGACCCGAAACATAAGCCGAGTTTGTGTTTTCAGACAACTGTCCAAACAGCCCTGGCCTACACAACCTACAGGCTCAGGCCCCTGGAGCCAAACCTGAGGACTCTACTTGCCCTCTCCAAGGGAATTGTGTGTGCCCATTCCAATGGCCACAACCCTTCAAATAGGATAAACCTCCAAAGTCCCTGATCCATCTCAATAGTGTTGGCTTCCCAGGAAAAACAGGGGAAATCTGAGCCCAACTGCGCACCTACCTGCACTCAGACCCATAGACAGATGTCTCCAGAGGTAAAAAGTAAAGAACAGGCCCCTAGGAACTAATCAGATCCATTGCTTTGGTTTCCCGGCATCTCTCCTCAGAGGCCTGGATTTCAAAAGCAGCACATAGCTGTTTCTTGACTCACCCATCAGAAAACATCTCATCTACACATGGGAAACTTGCAAGTTGGAGCTCTGTCAAAGCCTCTGTTTAGGAGAACCCTTTAGGGCCCCAGTGCTACCGCTTCATTCCAAGGTCTCCATAGACACAAAAGCACATTAGGACCCCTCCCCAGGGGTGTCCATTTCAACTCAGCGTCCTCATTTGCTCCCACAGATCCAGGAGATCTATCCTGTCTTGTTGCTAGGATACAATTGAATGCGAGGTGGGCTACCCAGCCATCCATCCTTAGAATCCTGCTCAGAATCATTGGCCTGGACCCAAACAACAGGTCTAAATTGTTCTGCAGAAGACTCTCTGCAGTTTGGAGCTTCTCACAACTCCCATCGTGGGAAAACCCCCATGGCCTCGTGATGCCCCCCCATTCATGAAGGGGCCATCAGGGACAGAAACTCCAACCTGAGCGATCGTCTGATCCTCGCCCTGACTTCAGATGCATGAGATCTCGATTCAGGTCTGTAGATTGTGCCTGCCATGGCCTCACCCAGAAACCTAAGCCTAGCTTGTGTTCTCAGACGTTGGTCGTCAGACTACTGGCCTACAAGCCGTCCATTTTGGCAATCCAGAAATACAATGCAGCACCCTGCCCGCCCTCCAGAAGAAAAACATTGTCCTCTGGGGCTACCCAGTAACCCCAAATGAGGATCAACCTGCACCGACTTTGGCTGTACCCCAAATACATAGGCTGACCAGGGCGCTAATGCCCTCTCTGACACAGGCTGAGCCTGGACCCCTGGCCCCTCCCAGACAGCTGGGCGCACACTGAGCACATCGAGCCGCCGTGGACTTAGGTCCTCATCTCTACCCAACATCGGTTTTCAGGTTTCAGAACCTAGAACTTATCTCCAATCACTGCCCAGGGTTGAAGGTGATGCAGAAATCAGAACTCCTTCCCCATGGCAAGAAACCTTGTGGTTGGCATGTTGTCCAACGTTCAGTGTAGTTGAAACCAGTGTGGCCCATGAGGCCCCGCCCATGCTCGCCGGCCACATTGGTCACAAACGCACATTGTGACCCTCAGGCTGAGCCCAGTCCTCAAGTAAGGCCACTCAGTGGCTGGATGAAGAGATAGCATATTGGGCTTGCCTTGCCCCTAGGCCCCAAGTTTTAACCATAGTTCGGGTTGTCCCTTCAGTCTTCCCCACGGCTTTGCTTTGGAATTCCTCTTTTGGTGGGACACCTGAGGAAACAAAACTGAAATGAGTCCTCCCATCAAACAGATTGACGAGAATCAATTGGGAATCGGGCCAAATCCTCAGAGAGGAAGATTCGTCCATGGCCCATGAGGCCTCCCCGACATTCCACGGCCATCGCTGATACAAAATCCAGAGACAAAAGCCTGAGCAAGCGCCTCAGACTCCCACTTTCTTCATATCCTGAAGAGTTCTACACATGGTTTGTAGATCGGGCCTGCCCTACCTACGTCCCCAAACCTAAGCTGATTTTGTGTTTTCAGACTTCTATCCTCAAAGTCTTGGGCCACACACCCTCCAGGCTGGACCCCTGGAGACACACATAGGACTGGGACTACCAATCCATGGGAATTCTGCCCATTCTATGGTCCAAAATCATACAAATTAGGAGAAACCTCCAAAGTCCCTGAGGCCATCCCAATAGTGTAGTTCGCCCGGAAAAAAAAGTGCTCTCTGACACCAGCTGATAATCGACCTCCAGTCATACCAATGGATGTCCCCAGAGAAGAAGATTGAACCAGAAAGGACCGTAGGCCATAATAGGATCCATTGATTTGGGTTACAGGCATGTGTCCTCAAAAGCCTGATTCCAATACGAGCATAGGGGTTTTCCTGAGGCACCCATCAGAACTCATCTCGTCTCCACAAGGAAACCTGTGCATGGGAGCCATGTCCAAAGCTTAGGAGAGTACTTCAGGGTCCCGGTGCCACCGCCCCATTCCAAGGCCCTCATGGACACAAAAACACATTAGGACCCATCCTCAGGAAAGTCCATTTCAACTCAGCCACCCCTGTTGCTCCGGCAGAGCCATCAGAACTAAACTGTCTTGTTGCTAGGAGACAATTGGAATGTGTGGCGGGCTTCCCAGGCATCCATCCGCGAACGGTGCTCTGGAGTCATTCCATATGTGATGTCCTGGAGCTGTCCAACAGGTCTCAATTGTCCCGCAGAAGGAATCCTTGAAGGGGGCATCCCACAACTCCCAACGTGGGAAAACCTCAATGGCCCTGAGATTCCGCTCCCTTCATGAAGCGGCCGTCATGCACAGAATAGCCAACCTGAGCCAACGTCTGATCCTCGCCCTGACTTCAGATGCATGAGATATTGGTTCAAATCTGCAGGGGGTACCTTCCGTGCCCTCACCCTGAAACCCAAGTCTAGCTTGTCTTCTCAGACTTCCGTCCTCACACTCCTGGCCCCGAAGCCCTCTAGTTTGTCAATTCCGGACCCACAATGCAGCACTCTGCCTGCCCTCTAGAAAAAAAATTATTGCCTCATGAGCTGCCCAGGCACCTTAAATGAGGATAAACCTACACAGCACTCGACGTTACCCAAATTATATAGTCTAACCTGGGCACTAATGCACTGTCGAACACAACCTGAGCCCGGACCGCCTGACCAACACCCCGAAAGCTGACCGTACACTGAGCACATAAAACCCGCCATGGCCTTAGGTCATCATCTCTTTCCTACCTCCGTTTTCAGGCTTCAGAACCGAGACCTTATCTCCAATCACTGCACAGGGGTGAGTGTGATGCAGAAATCAGAACTCCTCCTACCAATGGCAAGAACCCTTGTGGTTGGCACGTTGTACAACGTTCAGTGTAGGAGAAACCAGCATTCACCCTGAGGCCCCGCACATTCTTGTGTGCGATGAGGGCATACATACGCATTGTGACCCTCAGCATGAGTCCTGTTCTCTAGTAAGTCCTCTCAGTGGCTGGACCATTAGATGTCATAATGGGCTTGACATGTCCCTAGGCCCCAATTTTTAACCAGATTTCTGATTGTCCAGTCGCCCCTCCCCAGGGCTCTACTCTGGAATACCTCATTCGGTGGGACACCTGAGGTTAAAAAAGAAAACAAAAAAAAAAAAAAAAAACGGACTTCTTCCAGCCCACAGATTGACCCTAAGCTCTTTGGACGGGGCCAAACTGCCAGAGAGTAAGACTCGTCCATTTCCCATGAAGTCACCCAGAAATTCCACGACCATGTGTGACACGATATCCAGTGACAAAAACTTGAGCAGGAGCCTCACACTCGCCCTTCTTTCAAATCCCGAAGAGTTCTCCTCATGGTCTGTAGGTCAGTCCTGCAATACCTATGACCCGAAACATAAGCCGAGTTTGTGTTGTCAGACAACTGTCCAAACAGCCCTGGCCTACACAACCTACAGGCTCAGGCCCCTGGAGCCAAACCTGAGTACTGTACTTGCCCTCTCTAAGGGAATTGTGTGTGCCCATTCCAATGGCCACAACCCTTCTAATAGGATAAACCTCCAAAGTCCATGATCCATCTCAATAGTGGTGGCTTCCCAGGAAAAACAGGGGCAATCTGAGCCCAACTGAGCCCCTACCTGCACTCAGACCCATAGACAGTTGTCCCCAGAGGTAAAAAGGAAAGAACAGGGCCCTAGGCACTAATCAGATCCATTGCTTTGGTTTCCAGGCATCTCTCCTGAGAGGCCTGGATTTCAAAACAGCATCTAGCTGTTTCTTGACTCACCCATCAGAAAACATCTCATCTACACGAAAAACTTGCACGTTGGAGCTGTGTCAAAGCCTCTGTTTAGAAGAATTCTTTAGGGCCCCAGTGCCACCGCTTCATTCCAAGGTCTCCATAGACACAAAAGCACATTACGACCCATCCCCAGGGGTTTCCATTTCAACTAGCCTCCTCCATTGCTTCCCAAAGATCAAGGAGATCTAACCTTTCTTGTTGCTAGGAGACAACTGGAATGCGAGTTGGGCTACCCAGCCATCCATCCTTAGAACCCTGCTCAGAATCATTGGAATGGAGCCAAACAACAGGTCTCAGTTGTCCTGCAGAAGACTCTCTGCAGTTTGGAGCTTCTCACAACTCCCATGGTGAAAAAACCCCCATGGCCTCGTGATGCCCCCCCATTCATGAGGGGCCATCAGGGACAGAAACTCCAACCTGAGCGATCGTCTGATCCTATCCCTGACTTATCCTCATGGTCTGTAGATCAGTCCTGCCATACCTATGACCCGAAACATAAGCCGAGTTTGTGTTTTCAGACAGCTGACCAAACAGCTCTGGCATACACACCCTACAGGCTCAGGGCCCTGGAGCCGAACCTGAGGACTGTACTTGCCCTCTACAAGAGAATTGTATGTGCCCATTCCAATGGCCAAAGCCCTACTAATAGTATAAACCTCCAAAGTCCTTGAGGCCATCGCAATAGTTGTGGCTTCCCAGGACAAACAGGGGCAATCTGAGCCCATCGGAGCACCTACCTGCACTCAGACCCGTAGACTGATGTCCCCAGAGGTAAAAAGGAACGAACAGGACCCTAGGCACTAATCGGATCCATTGTTTTGGTTTCCAGGCATCTCTCCTCCGAGGCCTGGATTTCAATACCAGCATATGGCTGTTTCTAGACTCACCCATCAGAACAAATCTCATCTACACATGGGAAACATGCACGTTGGAGCTGTTTCAAAGCCTCTGTTTAGGATAATGCTTCAGGGCCCCAGTGCCCCCACTTCATTCCTAGGTCTCCATAGACACAAAAACATATTAGGACACATCCACAGGAGAGTCCATTTCAACTCAGCCTCCTCGGTTGCTCCCCCACATCCAGCAGATCTAACCTGTCTTGTTGCTTGGAGACAATTGGAATGCGAGGAGGTCTACCCAGCCATCCATCCTTAGAACCCAGCTTGGAATCGTTGGCCTGGAGGCAACCAACAGGTCTCAATTGTCCTGCAGAAGAATCTTTGCAGTTGGGATCTTCTCACAACTCCCATCGTGGGAAAACACTTATGGCCTCGTGATCCACCCCCCCTTCAAGAAGGGACAGAAAGTCCAACAGGAGCAATCGCCTGTCTTTGCCCTGACTTCAGATGCATGAGATCTCGATTGAGGTCTGTAGATTGTGCCTGCCATATTCTCACCCATAAACATAGGCCTAGTTTGGGTTCTCAGACTTCCGTCCTCAGACTACTAGCCCAAAAGCCCTCCAGTTTGGCAAACCAGAACTACAATGCTGCACTCTGCCTGCCCTTCAGAAGAAAAACATTGCCTCTGGGGCTACCCAGAATCCCCAAATGAGGATCAACTTGCACGCCATTCGGCTGTACCCCAAATATGTAGGCTGACCTGGGCACTATTGCCCTTTCTGACCCAGACTGAGCCTGGACCTCCTGGCCCCACCCAGACAGCTGGCCGCATACTGAGCACATCAGACCCGCCATGGCCTTGTGTCCTCATCTCTTCTCATCCTCGGTCCAGGCTTCAGAACCTAGACCTGATCTCCATCACTGCCCTGGTTTGAAAATGATGCATAAAACAGAACTCTTTTCCCATGGCAAGAAACCTTGTGGTTGGCATGTTGTCCAACGTTCAGTGTAGTTGAAACCAGTGTGGCCCATGAGGCCCCGCCCATGCTTGCGGGCCACATTGGTCACAAACACACATTGTGACCCTCAGCCTGAGCCCAGTCCTCAGGTAATGCCTCTGAGTGGCTGGATCCAGAGACGGCCATCGCTGATACAAAATCCAAAGACAAAAGCCTGAGAAAGCCCCTTAGACTCGCTCATTCTTCGTATCCTGAAGAGTTCTTCTCATGGTTTGTAGATCGGGCGTGCCATACCTAAGTTCCCAATCCTAAGCTGAGTTTGTGTTTTCAGACTTCTGTCCTTAAAGTCCTGGGCCACACTCCCTCAGCTGGGGCCCCTGGAGCCACACGTTAGGAATGCGCCCACCCAATCCTTGGGAATTCTGCCCATTCCATTGTCAAAAATCGTACAAATCAGGAGAACCCTCCAAAGTCCCTGAGGCCATCCCTGTACTGTAGGTCGCCCGGGACAAAAAAAAAAAAAAAAAAAAAAAAAAAAGGTTTATACCAGCTGAGCATCTACCTCCACTCATACCAGAGATGGTTGTCCCCAGAGAAGAAGATTGAACCAGACAGGACCTGAGGCATTATCGGATCCATTGCTTTGGATTACAGGCATGTCTCCTCAAACCCTGGATTCCAATACCAGCAGAGGGGATTTCCTGAGGCACACATCAGAACAAAACTGGTCTCCACAAGGAAACTTGTGCATGGGATCTATGTCCAAAGCTTAGGAGAATACTTCAGGGCCCCGGTGCCACCGCCCCATTCCAAGGCCCTCATGGACACAAACACACATTAGGACCCATCCTCAGGAATGTCCATTTCAACTCAGGCACCCCGGTTGCTCCCGCAGATCCATTAGATCTAAACTGTCTTGTTGCTAGGAGACAATTGGAATGTGAGGGGGACTTCCCAGGCATCCATCCTCAAACGGTGCTCAGGAGTCGTTCCATATGGGATGTCCTGGAGCTGTCCAATAGGTCTCAATTGTCCCGCAGAAGGAATCCTTGAAGGGGGCATCCCACATCTCCCAACGTGGAAAAACTCCATGGCCTCGAGATTAGGCCCCCTTCATGAAGGGACGTCATGCACAGAAACTCCAACCTGAGCCAACGTCTGATCCTCGCCCTCACTTCAGATGCATGAGATATTGGTTCAGATCTGCAGGGGGTACCTGCCGTGCCCTCACCCTGAATCCGAAGTCTAGCTTTTGTTCTCAGACTTCCGTCCTCACTCTCCTGGACCCTAAGCCCTCACGTACGGCAATTCCTGACCAACAATGAAGCACTCTGCCTGCCCTCTAGAAAAAATATATTGCCTAATGAGCTGCCCAGGCAGCTTAAATGAGGATCAACTTACAGGGCACTCGAATGTACCCAAAATATATAGTCTAACCTGGGCACGAATGCACTGTCTGACACAACCTGAGCCCGGACCTCCTGACCAACACCCAGACAGCTGACCGCACACTGAGCACCTCAGTCCCGCCATGGCCTTAGGTCATCATCTCTTCCCTACCTCAGTTTTCAGGCTTCGGGGCCGAGTCCTTATCTCCAATCCATGTTCAGGGGTGAGTGTGATGCAGAATTCAGAACTCCTCCTTACCCATGGCAAGAAACCTTGCGGTTGGCATGTTGTCCAACGTTCAGTGTAGGAGAAAACAGCATTCACCCTTAGGCCCCGCCCATTCTTGAGTGCGACGAGAGCATAAACACGCATTGTGACCTCAGCTGAGTCCTGTCCTCTAGTAAGTACTCTCAGTGGCTGGATCATTAGATATCATAATGGGCTTGACATTTCCCTAGGCCCCAATTTTTAACCAGATTTCTGGTATTCCAGTCGCCACTCCCCAGGGCTCTACTCTGGAATCCCTCATTTGGTGGGACATCTGAGGTTGAAAAACAAAACAAAAAAAAACAATAACAACAACAAAACGGACTTCTTCCATCCCCAGAATGACCCCAAACTCTTTCGACGGGGCCGAAATACCAGAGAGTAAGACTCGTCCCTTTCCCATTGAGTCACCCGGAAATTTCACGACCAAGAGTGACACGATATCCAGAGACAAAAACTTGAGCAAGAGCCTCACACTCGACCTCTTTTAATATCGCGAAGGCTTCTCCTCATGGTCTGTATATCAGTCCTGCAATACCTATGACCCGAAACATAAGCCGAGTTTGTGTTTTCAGACAACTGACCAAACAGCTCTGGCCTACACACCCTACAGGCTCAGGCCCCTGGAGCCAAACCTGAGGACTGTACTTGCCCTCTACAAGAGAATTGTATGTGCCCATTCCAATGGCCAAAGCCCTACTAAAAGTATAAACCTCCAAAGTCCCTGAGGCCATCTCAATTGTTGTGGCTTCCCAGGATAAACAGGGGTAATCTGAGCCCATCTGAGCACCTACCTGCACTCAGACACGTAGACTGATGTCCCCAGAGGTAAAAAGGAACGAACAGGCCCCTAGGCACTAATCGGATCCATTGTTTTGGTTTCCAGGCATCTCTCCTCCGAGGCCTGGATTTCAATACCAGCATATGGCTGTTTTTTGACTCACCCATCAGAACAAATCTCATCTACACATGGGAAACATGCACGTTGGAGCTGTTTCAAAGCCTCTGTTTAGGATAATCCTTCAGGGCCCCAGTGCCCCCGATTCATTCCTAGGTCTCCATAGACACAAAAACATATTAGGACACATCCACAGGAGAGTCCTTTCAACTCAGCCTCCTCGGTTGCCCCCCACATCCAGCAGATCTAACCTGTCTTGTTGCTTGGAGACCATTGGAATGCGAGGTGGGATACCCAGCCATCCATCCTTAGAACCCTGCTCGGAATCATTGGCCTGGAGCCAACCAACAGGTCTCAATTGTCCTGCAGAAGAATCTTTGCAGCTGGTAGCTTCTCACAACTCCCATCGTGGGAAAACACCCATGGCCTCGTGATCCAACACCCCCTTCAAGAAGGGGCCATCAGGGACAGAAAGTCCAACAGGAGCGATCGTCTGACCTTTGCCCTGACTTCAGATGCACGAGGTCTCGATTGAGGTCTGTAGATTGTGCCTGCCATATCCTCACCCAGAAACCTAGGCCTAGCTTGGGTTCCTAGACTTCCGTCCTCAGACTACTGGCCCACAAGCCCTCCAGTTTGGCAAACCAGAACTACAATGCTGCACTCTGCCTGCCCCCCAGAAGAAAAACCGTGCCCTCTGGGGCTACCCAGAATCCCCAAATGAGGATCAACTTGCACGCCATTCGGCTGTACCCCAAATTTGTAGGCTGACCTGGGCACTATTGCCTTTCTGACCCAGCCTGAGCCTGGACCTCCTGGCCCCACCCAGACAGCTGGCAGCACACTGAGCACATTAAACCCATCATGGCCTTAGGTCGTCATCTCATCTCAACCTCGGTTTCCAGGCTTCAGAACCTAGACCTGATCTCCAATCACTGCCCTGGTTTGAAAATGATGCATAAATCAGAACTCTTTTCCCATGCAAGAAACCTTGTGGTTGGCATGTTGTCCAACCTTCAGTGTAGTTGAAACCAGTGTGGCCCATGAGGGCCCGCCCATGATTGCGGGCCATATTGTTCACAAACACACATTGTGACCCTCAGCCTGAGCACAGTCCTCAGGTAAGGCCTCTCAGAGGCTGGATGCAGAGACAGCATATTGGGCTTGCCATGCCCCTAGCCCCAATTTTTATCCATAGTTCGGGATGTCCCTTCACTCTTCCCCAGAGCACTGCTTTGGAATTCCTCTTTTGGTGGGACACCTGAGTTAACAAACCTGAAAGTAGTCCTCCCATCCCACAGATTGACGAAAAGCAACTGGGATCACGCCAAATACACAGAGAGGAAGATTCGTCCACGGCCCATGAGGACTCCCCAACATTCCACGGCCATCGCTGAAACAAAATCCAGAGACAAAAGCCAGAGCAAGCGCCTCAGACTCGCTCATTCTTCATTTCCTGAAGAGTTCTTCTCATGGTTTGTAGATCGGGCGTGCCTGACCTAAGTCCCCAAACCTAAGCTGAGTTTGTCTTTTCAGTCTTCTGTCCTCAAAGTCCTGGGCCACACTCCCTCCAGCTGGGGCCCCTGGAGCCACACATTAGGACTGCCCCCACCCAATCCATGGGAATTCTGCCCATTCCATTGTCAAAAATCGTTCAAATTAGGAGAACCCTCCAAAGTCCCTGAGGCCATCCCTATAGTGTAGGTCGCCCGGGACAAAAAAAAAAAAAAAAAAAAAATAGTTGATACCAGCTGAGCATCTACCTCCACTCATACCAGAGATGGATATCCCCAGAGAAGAAGATTGAACCAGACACAACCTGAGGTATATCGGATCCATTGCTTTGGTTTACAGGCATGTCTCCTCAAAAGCCTGGATTCCAATACCAGCAGAGGGGATTTCCTGAGGCACCCATCAGAACAAATCTCGTCTCCACAAGGAAACTTGTGCATGGGAGCTATGTCCAAAGCTTAGGAGAATACTTCAGGGTCCCGGTGCCACTGCCCCATTCCATAGCCCACATGGACACAAACACACATTAGGACCCATCCTCAGGAAAGTCCATTTCAACTCAGCCACCCCGGTTGCTCCCGCAGATCCATTAGATCTAAACTGTCTTGTTGCTAGGAGACAATTGGAATGTGAGGGGGACTTCCCAGGCATCCATCCTCGAACGGTGTTCAAGGGTCGTTCCATATGGGATGTCATGGAGCTGTCCAATATGTCTCAATTGTCCCGCAGAAGGAATCCTTGAAGGTGGCATCCCACATCTCCCAACGTGGAAAACCTCCATGGCCTCGAGATTCCGCTCCATTCATGAAGGGGCCGTCATGCACAGAAACTCCAACCTGAGCCAACGTCTGATCCTCGCCCTGACTTCCGATGCATGAGATATTGCTTCAGATCTGCAGGGGGTACCTGCCGTGCCCTCACCCTGAATCCGAAGACTAACTTGTGTTCTCAGACTTCCGTCCTCACTCTCCTGGCCCCGAAGCCCTCAAGTTTGGCAATTCCGGACCCACAATGAAGCACTCTGCCTGCCCTCTAGAAAAAATATATTGCCTAATGAGCTGCCCAGGCAGCTTAAATGAGGTTAAACCTACACGGCACTCGAATGTACCCAAATTATATAGTCTAACCTGGGCACTAATGCACTGTCTGACACAACCTGAGCCCGGACCTGCTGACCAACACCAAGAGAGCTGACCGCACTCTGAGCACATCAGACCTGCCATGGCCTTAGGTCATCATCTCTTCCCTACCTCAGTTTTCAGGCTTCAGAACCTAGACCTTATCTCCAATCACTGCCCACGGGTGACTGTGATGCAGAAATCAGAACTCTTCCTGACCCATGGCAAGAAACCTTGTGGTTGGCATGTTGTCCAACGTTCAGTGTAGGAGAAAACAGCATTCACCCTGAGGCCCCGCCCATTCTTGAGGGCGACGAGAGCATAAACACGCATTGTGACTTCAGCGTGAGTCCTGTCCTCTAGTAAGTCCTCTCAGTGGCTGGACCATTAGATGTCATAATGGCCTTGACATGTCCGAAGGCCCCAATTTTTAACCAGATTTCTGGTTGTCCAGTCGCCCCTCCCCAGGGCTCTACTCTGGAATCCCTCATTTGGTGGGACATCTGAGGTTGAAAAACAAAATGAAACAAATCAACCACAACAAAAAAACGGACTTCTTCCATCCCCAAAATGACCCCAAATTCTTTGGACGGGACCGAAACCCCAGAGAGTAAGACTCGTCCATTTCCCATGAAGTCACCCGGCAATTTCACGACCATGAGTGACACGATACCCAGAGACAACAAACTTGAGCAAGAGCCTCTCACTCGCCCTTTTTTCATATCCCGAAGTGTTCTCCTCATGGTCTGTAGATCAGTCCTGCCATACCTATGACCCAAAACATAAGCCGAGTTTGTGTTTTCAGACAACTGTCCAAACAGCTCTGGCCTACACACCCTACAGGCTCAGGGCCCTGGAGCCAAACCTGAGGACTGTACTTGCCCTCTCCAAGGGAATTGTATGTGCCCATTCCAATGGCCACAACCCCACTAATAGGATAACCTCCAAAGTCCCTGAGGCCATCCCAAGAGTTGTGGCTTCCCAGGACAAAAAGGGGCAATCTGAGCCCATCTGAGCACCTACCTGCACTCAGACCCGTAGACTGATGTCCCCAGAGGTAAAAAGGAACGAACAGGCCCCTAGGCACTAATCGGATCCATTGCTTTGGTTTCCAGGCATCTCTACTCAGAGGCCTGGATTTCAATACCAGCATATGGCTGTTTCTTGACTCACCCATCAAAACAAATCTCATCTACACATGGGAAACATGCACGTTGGAGCTGTGTCAAAGCCTCTGTTTAGGGGAACCCTTCAGGGCCCCAGGGCCACCGCTTCATTCCAAGGTCTCCATAGACACAAAAACATATTAGGACACATCCACAGGAGAGTCCATTTCAACTCAGCCTCCTCGGTTGCCCCCCACATCCAGCAGATCTAACCTGTCTTGTTGCTTGGAGACAATTGGAATGCGAGGTGGGCTACCCAGCCATCCATCCTTAGAACCCTGCTCAGAATCGTTGGCCTGGAGCCAACCAACAGGTCTCAATTGTCCTGCAGAAGAATCTTTGCAGCTGGTAGCTTCTCACAACTCCCATCGTGGGAAAACACCCATGGCCTCGTGATCCAACCCCCCCTTCCAGAAGGGGCCATCAGGTACAGAAAGTCCAACATGAGCGATCGTCTGACCTTTGCCCTGACTTCAGATGCACGAGGTCTCGATTGAGGTCTGTAGATTGTGCCTGCCATATCCTCACCCAGAAACCTAGGCCTAGCTTGGGTTCTCAGTCTTCCGTCCTCAGACTACTGGCCCACAAGCCCTCCAGTTTGGCAAACCAGAACTACAATGCTGCACTCTGCCTGCCCCCCAGAAGAAAAACCTTGCCCTCTGGGGCTACCCAGAATCCTCAAATGAGGATCAACTTGCACGCCATTCGGCTGTACCCCAAATATGTAGGCTGACCTGGGCACTATTGCCTTTCTGACCCAGCCTGAGCCTGGACCTCCTGGCCCCACCCAGACAGCTGGCAGCACACTGAGCACATTAGACCTGCCATGGCCTTAGGTCGTCATCTCATCTCAACCTCGGTTTCCAGGCTTCAGAACCTAGACCCGATCTCCATCACTGCCCTGGTTTGAAAATGATGCATAAATCAGAACTCCTTCCCCATGGCAAGAAACCTTGTGGTTGGCATGTTGTCCAACGTTCAGTGTAGTTGAAACCAGTGTGGCCCATGAGGCCCCGCCCATGCTAGCGGGCCACATTGGTCACAAACACACATTGTGACCCTCAGCCTGAGCCCAGTCCTCAGGTAAGGCCTCTCAGTGGCTGGATGCAGAGACAGCATATTGGGCTTGCCATGCCCCTAGGCCCCAATTTTTATCCATAGTTCGGGTTGTCCCTTCACTCTGCCCCAGAGCTCTGCTTTGGAATTCCTCTTTTGGTGGGACACCTGAGGTAACAAAACTGAAATGAGTCCTCCCATCCCACAGATTTACGAAAAGCAATTGGGATCACGCCAAATCCACAGAGAGGAAGATTCGTCCACGGCCCATGAGGACTCCCCAACATTCCATGGCCATCGTTGATACAAAATCCAGAGACAATAGCCTGAGCAAGGGCCTCAGACTCGCTCATTCTTCATATCCTGAAGAGTTCTTCTCATGGTTTGTAGATCGGGCGTGCCATACCTAAGTCCCCACACCTAAGCTGAGTTTGTGTTTTCAGACTTCTGCCTCAAAGTCCTGGGCCACACTCCCTCCAGCTGGGGCCCCTGGAGCCACACATTAGGACTGTGCCCACGCAATCCATGGGAATTCTGCCCATTCCATTGTCAAATATCGTACAAATTAGGAGAACCCTCCAAAGTCCCTGAGGCCATCCTTATAGTGTAGGTCGCCCGGGACAAAAAAAAAAAAAAAAAAAGTTGATACCAGCTGAGCATCTACCTCCACTCATACCAGAGATGGATATCCCCAGAGAAGAAGATTGAACCAGACACAACCTGAGGTATATCGGATCCATTGCTTTGGTTTACAGGCATGTCTCCTCAAAAGCCTGGATTCCAATACCAGCAGAGGGGATTTCCTGAGGCACCCATCAGAACAAATCTCGTCTCCACAAGGAAACTTGTGCATGGGAGCTATGTCCAAAGCTTAGGAGAATACTTCAGGGTCCCGGTGCCACCGCATCATTCCAAGGCCCTCATGGACACAAACACACATTAGGACCCATCCTCAGGAAAGTCCATTTCAACTCAGCCACCCCGGTTTCTCCCGCATATCCATTAGATCTAAACTGTCTTGATGCGAGGAGACAATTGGAATGTGAGGCGGACTTCCCAGGCATCCATCCTCGAACGGTGCTCAGGAGTCGTTCCATAAGGGATGTCCTGGAGCTGTCCAATAGGTCTCAATTGTCTCGCAGAAGGAATCCTTGAAGGGGGCATCCCACATCTCCCAACGTGGAAAACCTCCATGGCCTCGAGATTCCGCTCCCTTCATGAAGGGGCCGTCATGCACAGAAACTCCAACCTGAGCCAACGTCGGATCCTCGCCCTGACTTCAGATGCATGAGATATTGGTTCAGATCTGCAGGGGGTACCTGCCATGCCCTCACCCTGAATCCGAAGTCTAACTTGTGTTCTCAGACTTCCGTCCTCACTCTCCTGGCCCCCAGGCACTCAAGTTTGGCAATTCCGGACCAACAATGAAGCACTCTGCCTGCCCTCTAGCAAAAATATATTGCCTAATGAGATGCCCAGGCAGCTTAAATGAAGATCAACCTACCCGGAACGCGAATGTACCCAAATTATATAGTCTAACCTGGGCAAGAATGCACTGTCTGACACAACCGGAGCCCGGAACTCCTGACCAACACCCAGACAGCTGACCGCACACTGAGCACATCAGACCCGCCATGGCCTTAGGTCATCATCTCTTCCCTACCTCAGTTTTCAGGCTTCGGGGCATAGTCCTTATATCCAGTCCATGTCAAGAAGTGAGTGTGATGCAGAAATCAGAACTCCTCCTTACCCATGGCAAGAAACCTTGTGGTTGGCATGTTGTCCAACGTTCAGTGTAGTTGAAACCAGTGTGGCCCATGAGGCCCCGCCCATGCTAGCGGGCCACATTGGTCACAAACACACATTGTGACCCTCAGCCTGAGCCCAGTCCTCAGGTAAGGCCTCTGGATGGCTGGATGCAGAGACAGCATATTGGGCTTGCCATGCCCCTAGGCCCCAATTTTTATCCATAGTTCGGGTTGTCCCTTCACTCTGCCCCAGAGCTCTGCTTTGGAATTCCTCTTTTGGTGGGACACCTGAGGTAACAAAACTGAAAGGAGTCCTCCCATCCCACAGATTGACGAAAAGCAATTGGGATCACGCCAAATCCACAGAGAGGAAGATTCGTCCACGGCCCATGAGGACTCCCAAACATTCCACAGCCATCGTTGTTACAAAATCCAGAGACAATAGCCTGAGCAAGGGCCTCAGACTCGCTCATTCTTCATATCCTGAAGAGTTCTTCTCATGGTTTGTAGATCGGGCGTGCCATACCTAAGTCCCCACACCTAAGCTGAGTTTGTGTTTTCAGACTTCTGTCCTCAAAGTCCTGGGCCACACTCCCTCCAGCTGGGGCCCCTGGAGCCACACATTAGGACTGCGCCCACCCAATCCATGGGAATTCTGCCCATTCCATTGTCAAAAATCGTACAAATTAAGAGAACCCTCCAAAGTCCCTGAGGCCATCCCTATAGTGTAGGTCGCCCGGGACAAAAAAAAAAAAAAAACGGTTGAAAACAGCTGAGCATTTACCTCCACTCATACCATAGATGGATGTCCCCAGAGATGAAGATGGAACCAGACAGGACCTGAGGCATTATCAGATCCATTGCTTTGGTTTACAGGCATGTCTCCTCAAAAGCCTGGATTCCAATACCAGCAGAGGGGATTTCCTGAGGCACCCATCAGAACAAATCTCGTCTCCACAAGGAAACTTGTGCATGGGAGCTATGTCCAAAGCTTAGGAGAATACTTCAGGGTCCCGGTGCCACTGCCCCATTCCATAGCCCACATTGACACAAACACACATTAGGACCCATCCTCAGGAAAGTCCATTTCAACTCAGCCACCCCGGTTGCTCCCGCAGATCCATTAGATCTAAACTGTCTTGTTGCTAGGAGACAATTGGAATGTGAGGGGGACTTCCCAGGCATCCATCCTCGAACGGTGTTCAAGGGTCGTTCCATATGGGATGTCATGGAGCTGTCCAATATGTCTCAATTGTCCCGCAGAAGGAATCCTTGAAGGTGACATCCCACATCTCCCAACGTGGAAAACCTCCATGGCCTCGAGATTCCGCTCCATTCATGAAGGGGCCGTCATGCACAGAAACTCCAACCTGAGCCAACGTCTGATCCTCGCCCTGACTTCCGATGCATGAGATACTGCTTCAGATCTGCAGGGGGTACCTGCCGTGCCCTCACCCTGAATCCGAAGTCTAGCTTGTGTTCTCAGACTTCCGTCCTCACTCTCCTGGCCCCGAAGCCCTCAAGTTTGGCAATTCCGGACCCAAAATGAAGCACTCTGCCTGCCCTCTAGAAAAAATATATTGCCTAATGAGCTGCCCAGGCAGCTTAAATGAGGTTAAACCTACACGGCACTCGAATGTACCCAAATTATATAGTCTAACCTGGGCACTAATGCACTGTCTGACACAACCTGAGCCCGGACCTGCTGACCAACACCAAGAGAGCTGACCGCACTCTGAGCACATCAGACCCGCCATGGCCTTAGGTCATCATCTCTTCCCTACCTCAGTTTTCAGGCTTCAGAACCTAGACCTTATCTCCAATCACTGCCCACGGGTGACTGTGATGCAGAAATCAGAACTCTTCCTGACCCATGGCAAGAAACCTTGTGGTTGGCATGTTGTCCAACGTTCAGTGTAGGAGAAAACAGCATTCACCCTGAGGCCCCGCCCATTCTTGAGTGCGACGAGAGCATAAACACGCATTGTGACTTCAGCGTGAGTCCTGTCCTCTAGTAAGTCCTCTCAGTGGCTGGAACATTAGATGTCATAATGGCCTTGACATGTCCGATGGCCCCAATTTTTAACCAGATTTCTGGTTGTCCAGTCGCCCCTCCCCAGGGCTCTACTCTGGAATCCCTCAATTGGTGGGACATCTGAGGTTGAAAAACAAAATGAAACAAATCAACCAAAACAAAAAAATGGACTTCTTCCATCCCCAGAATGACCCCAAACTCTTTGGACGGGACCGAAACCCCAGAGAATAAGACTCGTCCATTTCCCATGAAGTCACCCGGCAATTTCACGACCATGAGTGACACGATACCCAGAGACAAAAAACTTGAGCAAGAGCCTCTCACTCGCCCTTTTTTCATATCCCGAAGTGTTCTCCTCATGGTCTGTAGATCAGTCCTGCCATACCTATGACCCAAAACATAAGCCGAGTTTGTGTTTTCAGACAACTGTCCAAACAGCTCTGGCCTACACACCCTACAGGCTCAGGGCCCTGGAGCCAAACCTGAGGACTGTACTTGCCCTCTCCAAGGGAATTGTATGTGCCCATTCCAATGACCACAACCCCACTAATAGGATAACCTCCAAGTCCCTGAGGCCATCCCAAGAGTTGTGGCTTCCCAGGACAAAAAGGGGCAATCTGAGCCCATCTGAGCACCTACCTGCACTCAGACCCGTAGACTGATGTCCCCAGAGGTAAAAAGGAACGAACAGGCCCCTAGGCACTAATCGGATCCATTGCTTTGGTTTCCAGGCATCTCTACTCAGAGGCCTGGATTTCAATACCAGCATATGGCTGTTTCTTGACTCACCCATCAAAACAAATCTCATCTACACATGGGAAACATGCACGTTGGAGCTGTGTCAAAGCCTCTGTTTAGGGGAACCCTTCAGGGCCCCAGGGCCACCGCTTCATTCCAAGGTCTCCATAGACACAAAAACATATTAGGACACATCCACAGGAGAGTCCATTTCAACTCAGCCTCCTCGGTTGCCCCCCACATCCAGCAGATCTAACCTCTCTTGTTGCTTGGAGACAATTGGAATGCGAGGTGGGCTACCCAGCCATCCATCCTTAGAACCCTGCTCAGAATCGTTGGCCTGGAGCCAACCAACAGATCTCAATTGTCCTGCAGAAGAATCTTTGCAGCTGGTAGCTTCTCACAACTCCCATCGTGGGAAAACACCCATGGCCTCGTGATCCAACCCCCCCTTCCAGAAGGGGCCATCAGGGACGGAAAGTCCAACATGAGCGATCGTCTGACCTTTGCCCTGACTTCAGATGCACGAGGTCTCGATTGAGGTCTGTAGATTGTGCCTGCCATATCCTCACCCAGAATCCTAGGCATAGCTTGGGTTCTCAGTCTTCCGTCCTCAGACTACTGGCCCACAAGCCCTCCAGTTTGGCAAACCAGAACTACAATGCTGCACTCTGCCTGCCCCCCAGAAGAAAAACCTTGCCCTCTGGGGCTACCCAGAATCCCCAAATGAGGATCAACTTGCACGCCATTCGGCTGTACCCCAAATATGTAGGCTGACCTGGGCACTATTGCCTTTCTGACCCAGCCTGAGCCTGGACCTCCTGGCCCCACCCAGACAGCTGGCAGCACACTGAGCACATTAGACCTGCCATGGCCTTAGGTCGTCATCTCATCTCAACCTCGGTTTCCAGGCTTCAGAACCTAGACCTGATCTCCATCACTGCCCTGGTTTGAAAATGATGCATAAATCAGAACTCCTTCCCCATGGCAAAAAACCTTGTGGTTGGCATGTTGTCCAACGTTCAGTGTAGTTGAAACCAGTGTGGCCCATGAGGCCCCGCCCATGCTAGCGGGCCACATTGGTCACAAACACACATTGTGACCCTCAGCCTGAGCCCAGTCCTCAGGTAAGGCCTCTCAGTGGCTGGATGCAGAGACAGCATATTGGGCTTGCCATGCCCCTAGGCCCCAATTTTTATCCATAGTTCGGGTTGTCCCTTCACTCTGCCCCAGAGCTCTGCTTTGGAATTCCTCTTTTGGTGGGACACCTGAGGTAACAAAACTGAAATGAGTCCTCCCATCCCACAGATTTACGAAAAGCAATTGGGATCACGCCAAATCCACAGAGAGGAAGATTCGTCCACGGCCCATGAGGACTCCCCAACATTCCATGGCCATCGTTGATACAAAATCCAGAGACAATAGCCTGAGCAAGGGCCTCAGACTCGCTCATTCTTCATATCCTGAAGAGTTCTTCTCATGGTTTGTAGATCGGGCGTGCCATACCTAAGTCCCCACACCTAAGCTGAGTTTGTGTTTTCAGACTTCTGTCCTCAAAGTCCTGGGCCACACTCCCTCCAGCTGGGGCCCCTGGAGCCACACATTAGGACTGTGCCCACCAATCCATGGGAATTCTGCCCATTCCATTGTCAAAAATCGTACAAATTAGGAGAACCCTCCAAAGTCCCTGAGGCCATCCCTATAGTGTAGGTCGCCCGGGAAAAAAAAAAAAAAAAGTTGATACCAGCTGAGCATCTACCTCCACTCATACCAGAGATGGATATCCCCAGAGAAGAAGATTGAACCAGACACAACCTGAGGTATATCGGATCCATTCCTTTGGTTTACAGGCATGTCTCCTCAAAAGCCTGGATTCCAATACCAGCAGAGGGGATTTCCTGAGGCACCCATCAGAACAAATCTCGTCTCCACAAGGAAACTTGTGCATGGGAGCCATGCCAAAGCTTAGGAGAATACTTCAGGGTCCCGGTGCCACCTCCCCATTCCAAGGCCCTCATGGACACAAACACACGTTAGGACCCATCTTCTGGAAAGTGCATTTCAACTCAGCCACCCCGGTTGCTCCCGCAGATCCATTAGATCAAAACTGTCTTGTTGCTAGGAGACAATTGGAAGGTGAGGCTGACTTCCCAGGCATCCATCCTCGAACGGTGCTCTGGAGTCATTCCATATGGGATGTCCTGGAGCTGTCCAACAGGTCTCAATTGTCCTGCAGAAGGAATCCTTGAAGGGGGCATCCCACATCTCCCAACGTGGAAAACCTCCATGGCCTCGAGATTCCGCTCCCTTCATGAAGGGGCCATCATACACAGAAACTCCAACCTGAGCCAACGACGGATCCTCGCCCTGACTTCAGATGCATGAGATATTGGTACAGATCTGCAGGGGGTACCTGCCGTGCCCTCACCCTGAATCCGAAGTCTAGCTTGTGTTCTCAGACTTCCGTCCTCACTCTCCTGGCCCCGAAGCCCTCAAGTTTGGCAATTCCGGACCGACAATGAAGCACTCTGCCTGCCCTCTAGAAAAAATATATTGCCTAATGAGCAGCCCAGGCAGCTTAAATGAAGATAAACCTACACGGCACTCGAATGTACCCAAATTATATAGTCTAACCTGGGCAATAATGCACTGTCTGACACAACCTGAGCCCGGACCTGCTGATCAACACCCAGACACCTGACCGCACGCTGAGCACATCAGACCCGCCATGGCCTTAGGTCATCATCTCTTCCCTACCTCAGTTTTCAGGCTTCAGAACCTAGACCTTATCTCCAATCACTGCCCACGCGTGACTGTGATGCAGAAATCAGAACTCTTCCTGACCCATGGCAAGAAACCTTGTGGTTGGCATGTTGTCCAACGTTCAGTGTAGGAGAAACAAGCATTCACCCTGAGGCCCCGCCCATTCTTGCGTGCGATGAGAGCATAAACACGCATTGTGACCTCAGCGTGAGTCCTGTCCTCTAGTAAGTCCTCTCAGTGGCTGGACCATTAGATGTCATAATGGGCTTGACATGTCCCTAGTCCCCAATTTTTAACCAGATTTCTGGTTGTCCAGTCGCCCCACCCCAGGGCACTACTCTGGAATCCCTCATTTGGTGGGACATCTGAGGTTGAAAAACAAAATGAAACAAATCGACAACAACAACAAAAAAACGGACTTCTTCCATCCCCAGAATGACCCCAAACTCTTTGGACGGGACCGAACCCCCAGAGAGTAAGACTCGTCCATTTCCCATGATGTCACCCGGCAATTTCACGACCATGAGTGACACGATATCCAGAGACAAAAACTTGAGCAAGAGCCTTACACTCGCCCTTTTTTCATATCCCTAAGTGTGCTCCTCATGGTCTGTAAATCAGTCCTGCCATACCTATGACCCAAAACACAAGCCGAGTTTGTGCTTTCAGACAACTGTCCAAACAGCTCTGGCCTACACACCCTACAGGCTCAGGGCCCTGGGGCCAAACCTGAGGACTGTACTTGCCCTCTCCAAGGGAATTGTATGTGCCCATTCCAATGGCCACAACCCTACTAATAGGATAACCTCCAAAGTCCCTGAGGCCATCCCAAAAATTGTGGCTTCCCAGGACAAACAGGGGCAATCTGAGCCCATCTGAGCACCTACCTGCACTCAGACCCGTAGACTGATGTCCCCAGAGGTAAAAAGGAACGAACAGGCCCCTAGGCACTAATCGGATCCATTGCTTTGGTTTCCAGGCATCTCTCCTCAGAGGCCTGGATTTCAATACCAGCATATGGCTGTTTCTTGACTCACCCATCAGAACAAATCTCATCTACACATGGGAAACATGCACGTTGGAGTTGTGTCAAAGCCTCTGTTTGGGAGAACCCTTCAGGGCCCCAGGGCCACCGCTTCATTCCAATTTCTCCATAGACACAAAAACATATTAGGACACATCCACAGGAGAGTCCATTTCAACTCAGCCTCCTCGGTGGCCCCCCACATCCAGCAGATCTAACTTGTCTGGTGCTTGGAGACCATTGGAATGCGAGGTGGGCTACCCAGCCATCCATCCTTAGAACCCTGCTCGGAATCGTTGGCCTGGAGCCAACCAAAAGGTCTCAATTGTCCTGCAGAAGAATCTTTGCAGTTTGGAGCTTCTCACAACTCCCATCGTGGGAAAACCCCCATGTCCTCGTAATCCAACCCCCTTCAAAAAAGGGCCATCAGGGCAGAAAGTCCAACCTGAGGGATCGTCTGATCCTTGCCCTGACTTCAGATGCACGAGATCTCGATTGAGGTCTGTAGATTGTGCCTGCCATATCCTCACCCAGAAACCTAGGCCTAGCTTGGGTTCTCAGTCTCCGTCCTCAGACTACTGGCCCACAAGCCCTCCAGTTGGGCAATCCAGAACTACAATGCCGCACTCTGCCTGCCCTACAGAAGTCAAATATTGCCCTCAGGGCTACCCCGAAACCCCAAATGAGGATCAACCTGCACGCCATTCGGCTGTACCCCAAACATATAGGCTGACCTGGGCACTATTTCCCCTTCTGACCCAGCCTGAGCCTGGACCTCCTGGTCCCACCCAGACAGCTGGCCGCACACTGAGCACATCGGACCCGCCATGGTCTTAGGTCGTCATCTCTTCCCAACTGCGGTTTTCAGGCTCCAGAACCTAGACCTTATCTCCAACCACTGCCCAGGGTTGAAAATGATGCAGAAATCAGAACTCTTTACCCATGGCAAGAAACCTTGTGGTTGGCATGTTGTCTAACGTTCAGTGTAGTTGAAACAAGCGTGGCCCATGAAGCCCAGCCCATGCTTGCGGGCCACATTGGTCACAAACACACATTGTGACCCTCAGCCTGAGCCCAGTCCTCAGGTAAGGCCTCTCAGGGCCTATATGAAGAGACAGCATATTGGGCTTTTCATGCTCCTAGGCCCCAATTTTTAACCATAGTTCGGGGTGTCCCTTCACTCTTCCCCAGGGCTCTGCTTTGGAATTCCTCTTTTGGTGGGACACCTGAGGTAACAAACCTGAAAGGAGTCCTCCCATCCCACAGATTGACGAAAAACAATTGGGATCGGGCCAAATCCACAGAGAGGAAGATTCGTCCATGGCCCATGAGACCTCCCCAACATTCCACGGCCATCGCTGAAACAAAATCCAGAGATAAAAGCCTGACCAAGCGCCTCAGACTCGCTCATTCTTCATATCCTGAAGAGTTCTTCTCATGGTTTGTAGATCGGGCGTGCCATACCTACGTCCCCAAACTTAAGCTGAGTTTGTGTTTTCAGTCTTCTGTCCTCAAAGTCCTGGGCCACACTCCCTCCAGGCTGGGGCCCCTGGAGCCACACATTAGGACTGCCCCCACCCAATCCATGGGAATTCTGCCCATTCCATTGTCAAAAATCGTACAAATTAGGAGAACCCTCCAAAGTCCCTGAGGCCATCCCAATAGTGTAGGTCGCCCGGGACAAAAAAGGGCGGTTGATACCGGCTGGGCATCTACCTCCACTCATCTACCTCCACTCATACCAAGAAGATTGAACCAGACAGGACCCGAGGCCATTATCGGATCCATTGCTTTGGTTTACAGGCATGTCTCCTCAAAAGCCTGGATGCCAATACCAGCAGAGGGGATTTCCTGAGGCACCCATCAGAACAAATCTCGTCTCCACAAGGAAACTTGTGCATGGGAGCTATGCCAAAGCTTAGGAGAATACTTCAGGGTCCCGGTGCCACCTCCCCATTCCAAGGCCCTCATGGACACAAATACACGTTAGGACCCATCCTCTGGAAAGTGCATTTCAACTCAGCCACCCCTGTTGGTCCCGCAGATCCATTAGATCTAAACTGTCTTGTTGCTAGGCGACAATTGGAAGGCAAGGCGGACTTCCCAAGCATCCATCGTCGAACGGTGCTCTGGAGTCATTCCATATGGGATGTCCTGGATTTGTCCAACAGGTCTCAATTGTCCCGCAGAAGGAATCCTTGAAGGGGGCATCCCACATCTCCCAACGTGGAAAACCTCCATGGCCTCGAGATTCCGCTCCCTTCATGAAGGGGCCGTCATGCACAGAAACTCCAACCTGAGCCAACGTCGGATCCTCGCCCTGACTTCAGATGCATGAGATATTGGTTCAGATCTGCAGGGGGTACCTGCCGTGCCCTCACCCTGAATCCGAAGTCTAGCTTGTGTTCTCAGACTTCCGTCCTCACTCTCCTGGCCCCGAGGCCCTCAAGTTTGGCAATTCCGGACCGACAATGAAGCACTCTGCCTGCCCTCTAGAAAATATATATTGTCTAATGAGCAGCCCAGGCAGCTTAAATGAGGATAAACCTACACGGCACTAGAATGTACCCAACTTATATAGTCTAACCTGGGCACTAATGCACTGTCTGACACAACCTGAGCCCGGACCTGCTGACCAAAACCCAGACAGCTGACCGCACGCTGAGCACATCAGACCCGCCATGGCCTTAGGTCATCATCTCTTCCCTACCTCAGTTTTCAGGCTTCAGAACCTAGACCTTATCTCCAATCACTGCCCACGCGTGACTGTGATGCAGAAATCAGAACTCTTCCTGACCCATGGCAAGAAACCTTGTGGTTGGCATGTTGTCCAACGTTCAGTGTAGGAGAATCCAGCATTCACCCTGAGGCCCCGCCCATTGTTGCGTGCGACGAGAGCATAAACACGCATTGTGACCTCAAATTGAGTCCTGTCCTCTAGTAAGTCCTCTCAGTGGCTGGACCATTAGATGTCATAATGGTCTTGATATGTCCCTAGTCCCCAATTTTTAACCAGATTTCTGGTTGTCCAGTCGCCCCACCCCAGGGCTCTACTCTGGAATCCCTCATTTGGTGGGACATCTGAGTTTGAAAAACAAAATGAAACAAATCGACAACAACAAAAAAACGGTCTTCTTCCATCCCCAGAATGACCCCAAACTCTTTGGACGGGACCGAACCCCCAGAGAGTAAGACTCGTCCATTTCCCATGAAGTCACCCGGCAATTTCACGACCATGAGTGACACGATATCCAGAGACAAAAACTTGAGCAAGAGCCTCACACTCGCCCTTTTTTCATATCCCTAAGTGTTCTCCTCATGGTCTGTAGATCAGTCCTGCCATACCTATGACCCAAAACACAAGCCGAGTTTGTTCTTTCAGACAACTGTCCAAACAGCTCTGGCCTACACACCCTACAGGCTCAGGGCCCTGGAGCCAAACCTGAGGACTGTACTTGCCCTCTCCAAGGGAATTGTATGTGCCCATTCCAATGGCCACAACCCTACTAATAGGATAACCTCCAAAGTCCCTGAGGCCATCCCAATAGTTGTGGCTTCCCAGGACAAACAGGGGCAATCTGAGCCCATCTGAGCACCTACCTGCACTCAGACCCGTAGACTGATGTCCCCAGAGGTAAAAAGGAACGAACAGGCCCCTAGGCACTAATCGGATCCATTGCTTTGGTTTCCAGGCATCTCTACTCAGAGGCCTGGATTTCAATACCAGCATATGGCTGTTTCTTGACTCACCCATCAAAACAAATCTCATCTACACATGGGAAACATGCACGTTGGAGCTGTGTCAAAGCCTCTGTTTAGGGGAACCCTTCAGGGCCCCAGGGCCACCGCTTCATTCCAAGGTCTCCATAGACACAAAAACATATTAGGACACATCCACAGGAGAGTCCATTTCAACTCAGCCTCCTCGGTTGCCCCCCACATCCAACAGATCTAACCTCTCTTGTTGCTTGGAGACAATTGGAATGCGAGGTGGGCTACCCAGCCATCCATCCTTAGAACCCTGCTCGGAATCGTGGGCCTGGAGCCAACCAACAGGTCTCAATTGTCCTGCAGAAGAATCTTTGCAGTTTGGAGCTTCTCACAACTCCCATCGTGGGAAAACCCCCATGTCCTCGTGATCCAACCCTCTTCAAGAAAGGGCTATCAGGGCAGAAAGTCCAACCTGAGCGATCGTCAGATCCTTGCCCTGACTTCAGATGCACGAGATCTTGATTGAGGTCTGTAGATTGTGCCTGCCATATCCTCACCCAGAATCCTAGGCCTAGCTTGGGTTCTCAGACTCCGTCCTCAGACTACTGGCCCACAAGCCCTCCAGTTGGGCAATCCAGAACTACAATGCCGCACTCTGCCTGCCCTACAGAAGTAAAACATTGCCCTCAGGGCTACCCCGAAACCGCAAATGAGGATCAACCTGCACGCCATTCGGCTGTACCCCAAACATATAGGCTGACCTGGGCACTATTTCCCCTTCTGACCCAGCCTGAGCCTGGACCTCCTGGTCCCACCCAGATAGCTGGCCGCACACTGAGCACATCGGACCCGCCATGGCCTTAGGTCGTCATCTCTTCCCAACTGCGGTTTTCAGGCTCCAGAACCTAGACCTTATCTCCAACCACTGCCCAGGGTTGAAAATGATGCAGAAATCAGAACTCTTTCCCCATGGCAAGAAACCTTGTGGTTGGCATGTTGTCCAACGTTCAGTGTAGTTGAAACAAGCGTGGCCCATGAGGCCCAGCCCATGCTTGCGGGCCACATTGGTCACAAAAACACATTGTGACCCTCAGCCTGAGCCCAGTCCTCAGGTAAGGCCTCTCAGGGCCTATATGAAGAGACAGCATATTGGGCTTGCCATGCCCCTAGGCCCCAATTTTTAACCATAGTTCGGGTTGTCCCTTCACTCTTCCCCAGGGCTCTGCTTTGGAATTCCTCTTTTGGTGGGTCACCTGAGGTAACAAACCTGAAAGGAGTCCTCCCATCCCACAGATTGACGAAAAACAATTGGGATCGGGCCAAATCCACAGAGAGGAAGATTCGTCCATGGGCCATGAGACCTCCCCAACATTCCACGGCCATCGCTGAAACAAAATCCAGAGACAAAAGCCTGAGCAAGCGCCTCAGACTCGCTCATTCTTCATATCCTGAAGAGTTCTTCTCATGGTTTGTAGATCGGGCGTGCCATACCTACGTCCCCAAACTTAAGCTGAGTTTGTGTTTTCAGTCTTCTGTCCTCAAAGTCCTGGGCCACACTCCCTCCAGGCTGGGGCCCCTGGAGCCACACATTAGGACTGCCCCCACCCAATCCATGGCAATTCTGCCCATTCCATTGTCAAAAATCGTACAAATTAGGAGAACCCTCCAAAGTCCCTGAGGCCATCCCTATAGTGTAGGTCGCCCGGGACAAAAAATGGGTGGTTGATACCGGCTGAGCATCTACCTCCACTCATCTACCTCCATTCATACCAAGGAGATTGAACCAGACAGGACCCGAGGCCATTATCGAATCCATTGCTTTGGTTTACAGGCATGTCTCCTCAAAAGCCTGGATTCCAATACCAGCAGAGGGGATTTCCTGAGGCACTCATCAGAACAAATCTCGTCTCCACAAGGAAACTTGTGCATGGTAGCTAAGCCAAAGCTTAGGAGAATACTTCAGGGTCCCGGTGCCACCTCCCCATTCCAAGGTCCTCATGGACACAAATACACGTTAGGACCCATCCTCTGGAAAGTGCATTTCAACTCAGCCACCCCTGTTGCTCCCGCAGATCCATTAGATCTAAACTGTCTTGTGCTAGGAGACAATTGGAAGGCGAGGCGGACTTCCCTGGCATTCATTCTGGAACGGTGCTCTGGAGTCATTCCATATGGGATGTCATGGAGCTGTACAACAGGTCTCAATTGTCCCGCAGAAGGAATTCTTGAAGGGAACATCCCACATCTCCCAACGTGGAAAACCTCCATGGCCTCGAGATTCCGCTCCCTTCATGAAGGGGCCGTCATGCACAGAAACTCCAACCTGAGCCAACGTCGGATCCTCGCCCTGACTTCAGATGCATGAGATATTGGTTCAGATCTGCAGGAGGTACCTGCCGTGCCCTCACCCTGAATCCGAAGTCTAGCTTGTGTTCTCAGACTTCCGTCCTCACTCTCCTGGCCCCGAAGCCCTCAAGTTTGGCAATTCCGGACCGACAATGAAGCACTCTGCCTGCCCTCTAGAAAAAATATATTGCCTAATGAGCAGCCCAGGTAGCTTAAATGAGGATAAACCTAAACGGCACTCGAATGTACCCAAATTATATAGTCTAACCTGGGCACTAATGCACTGTCTGACACAACCTGAGCCCGGACCTGCTGACCAACACCCAGACAGCTGACCGCACGCTGAGCACATCAGACCCGCCATGGCCTTAGGTCATCATCTCTTCCCTACCTCAGTTTTCAGGCTTCAGAACCTAGACCTTATCTCCAATCACTGCCCACGGGTGACGGTGATGCAGAAATCAGAACTCTTCCTAACCCATGGCAAGAAACCTTGTGGTTCGCATGTTGTCCAACGTTCAGTGTAGGAGAAACCAGCATTCACCCTGAGGCCCCGCCCATTCTTGAGTGCGACGAGAGCATAAACACGCATTGTGACCTCAGCGTGAGTCCTGTCCTCTAGTAAGTCCTCTCAGTGGCTGGACCATTAGATGTCATAATGGGCTTGACATGTCCCTTGTCCCCAATTTTTAACCAGATTTCTGGTTGTCCAGTCGCCCCACCCCAGGGCTCTACTCTGGAATCCCTCATTTGGTGGGACATCTGAGGTTGAAAAACAAAATGAAACAAATCGACAACAACAAAAAAACGGACTTCTTCCATCCCCAGAATGACCCCAAACTCTTTGGACGGGACCGAACCCCCAGAGAGTATGACTCGTCCATTTCCCATGAAGTCACCCGGCAATTTCACGACCATGAGTGACACGATATCCAGAGACAAAAACTTGATCAAGAGCCTCACACTCGCCCTTTTTTCATATCCCGAAGTGTTCTCCTCATGGTCTGTAGATCAGTCCTGCCATACCTATGACCCAAAACATAAGCCGAGTTTGTGTTTTCAGACAACTGTCCAAACAGCTCTGGCCTACACACCCTACAGGCTCAGGGCCCTGGAGCCAAACCTGAGGACTGTACTTGCCCTCTCCAAGGGAATTGTATGTGCCCATTCCAATGGCCACAACCCTACTAGTAGGATAACCTCCAAAGTCCCTGAGGCCATCCCAATAGTTGTGGCTTCCCAGGACAAACAGGGGCAATCTGAGCCCATCTGAGCACCTACCTGCACTCAGACCCGTAGACTGATGTCCCCAGAGGTAAAAAGGTACGAACAGGCCCCTAGGCACTAATCGGATCCATTGCTTTGGTTTCCAGGCATCTCTCCTCAGAGGCCTGGATTTCAATACCAGCATATGGCTGTTTCTTGACTCACCCATCAGAACAAATCTCATCTACACATGGGAAACATGCACGTTGGAGCTGTGTCAAAGCCTCTGTTTAGGAGAACCCTTCAGGGCCTCAGGGCCACCGCTTCATTCCAAGACACAAAAACATATTAGGACACATCCTCAGGAGAGTCCATTTCAACTCAGCCTCCACGGTTGCCCCCCAAATCCAGCAGATCTAACCTGTCTTGTTGCTTGGAGACCATTGGAATGCGAGGTGGGCTACCCAGGCATCCATCCTTAGAACCCTGCTCGGAATCGTTGGCCTGGAGCCAACCAACAGGTCTCAATTGTCCTGCAGAAGAATCTTTGCAGTTTGGAGCTTCTCACAACTTCCATCGTGCGAAAACCCCCATGTCCTCGTGATCCAACCCCCTTCAAGAAAGGGCCATCAGGGCAGAAAGTCCAACCTGAGCGATCGTCTGATCCTTGCCCTGACTTCAGATGCACGAGATCTCGATTGAGGTCTGTAGATTGTGCCTGCCATATCCTCACCCAGACACCTAGGCCTAGCTTGGGTTCTCAGACTCCGTCCTCAGACTACTGGCCCACAAGCCCTCCAGTTGGGCAATCCAGAACTACAATGCCGCACTCTGCCTGCCCTACAGAAGTAAAACATTGCCCTCATTGCTACCCCGAAACCCCAAATGAAAATCAACCTGCACGCCATTCGGCTGTACCCCAAACATATAGGCTGACCTGGGCACTATTTCCCCTTCTGACCCAGCCTGAGCCTGGACCTCCTGGTCCCACCCAGACAGCTGGCCGCACACTGAGCACATCGGACCCTCCATGGCCTTAGGTCGTCATCTCTTCCCAACTGCGGTTTTCAGGCTCCAGAACCTAGACCTTATCTCCAACCTCTGACCAGGGTTGAAAATGATGCAGAAATCAGAACTCTTTCCCCATGGCAAGAAACCTTGTGGTTGGCATGTTGTCCAACGTTCAGTGTAGTTGAAACAAGCGTGGCCCATGAGGCCCAGCCCATGCTTGCGGGCCACATTGGTCACAAACACACATTGTGACCCTCAGCCTGAGCCCAGTCCTCAGGTAAGGCCTCTCAGGGCCTATATGAAGAGACAGCATATTGGGCTTGCCATGCCCCAAGGCCCCAATTTTTAACCATAGTTCGGGTTGTCCCTTCACTCTTCCCCAGGGCTCTGCTTTGGAATTCCTCTTTTGGTGGGACACCTGAGGTAACAAACCTGAAAGGAGTCCTCCCATCCCACAGATTGACGAAAAACAATTGGGATCGGGCCAAATCCACAGAGAGGAAGATTCGTCCATGGCCCATGAGACCTCCCCAACATTCCACGGCCATCGCTGAAACAAAAGTCAGAGACAAAATCCTGAGCAAGCTCCTCAGACTTGCTCATACTTCATATCCTGAAGAGTTCTTCTCATGGTTTGTAGATCGGGCATGCCATACCTACGTCCCCAAACTTAAGCTGAGTTTGTGTTTTCAGTCTTCTGTCCTCAAAGTCCTGGGCCACACTCCCTCCAGGATGGGGCCCCTGGAGCCACACATTAGGACTGCCCCCACCCAATCCATGGCAATTCTGCCCATTCCATTGTCAAAAATCGTACAAATTAGGAGAACCCTCCAAAGTCCCTGAGGCCATCCCAATAGTGTAGGTCGCCCGGGACAAAAAATGGGTGGTTGATACCGGCTGAGCATCTACCTCCACTCATCTACCTCCATTCATACCAAGGAGATTGAACCAGACAGGACCCGAGGCCATTATCGAATCCATTGCTTTGGTTTACAGGCATGTCTCCTCAAAAGCCTTGATTCCAATACCAGCAGAGGGGATTTCCTGAGGCACTCATCAGAACAAATCTCGTCTCCACAAGGAAACTTGTGCATGGTAGCTAAACCAAAGCTTAGGAGAATACTTCAGGGTCCCGGTGCCACCTCCCCATTCCAAGGTCCTCATGGACACAAATACACGTTAGGACCCATCCTCTGGAAAGTGCATTTCAAATCAGCCACCCCTGTTGGTCCCGCAGATCCATTAGATCTAAACTGTCTTATGCTAGGAGACAATTGGAAGGCGAGGCGGACTTCCCTGGCATTCATTCTGGAACGGTGCTCTGGAGTCATTCCATATGGGATGTCATGGAGCTGTACAACAGGTCTCAATTGTCCCGCAGAAGGAATTCTTGAAGGGAACATCCCACATCTCCCAACGTGGAAAACCTCCATGGCCTCGAGATTCCGCTCCCTTCATGAAGGGGCCGTCATGCACAGAAACTCCAACCTGAGCCAACGTCGGATCCTCGCCCTGACTTCAGATGCATGAGATATTGGTTCAGATCTGCAGGAGGTACCTGCCGTGCCCTCACCCTGAATCCGAAGTCTAGCTTGTGTTCTCAGACTTCCGTCCTCACTCTCCTGGCCCCGAAGCCCTCAAGTTTGGCAATTCCGGACCGACAATGAAGCACTCTGCCTGCCCTCTAGAAAAAATATATTGCCTAATGAGGAGCCCAGGTAGCTTAAATGAGGATAAACCTAAACGGCACTCGAATGTACCCAAATTATATAGTCTAACCTGGGCACTAATGCACTGTCTGACACAACCTGAGCCCGGACCTGCTGACCAACACCCAGACAGCTGACCGTACGCTGAGCACATCAGACCCGCCATGGCCTTAGGTCATCATCTCTTCCCTACCTCAGTTTTCAGGCTTCAGAACCTAGACCTTATCTCCAATCACTGCCTACGGGTGACGGTGATGCAGAAATCAGAACTCTTCCTAACCCATGGCAAGAAACCTTGTGGTTCGCATGTTGTCCAACGTTCAGTGTAGGAGAAACCAGCATTCACCCTGAGGCCCCGCCCATTCTTGAGTGCGACGAGAGCATAAACACGCATTGTGACCTCAGCGTGAGTCCTGTCCTCTAGTAAGTCCTCTCAGTGGCTGGACCATTAGATGTCATAATGGGCTTGACATGTCCCTTGTCCCCAATTTTTAACCAGATTTCTGGTTGTCCAGTCGCCCCACCCCAGGGCTCTACTCTGGAATCCCTCATTTGGTGGGACATCTGAGGTTGAAAAACAAAATGAAACAAATCGACAACAACAAAAAAACGGACTTCTTCCATCCCCAGAATGACCCCAAACTCTTTGGACGGGACCGAACCCCCAGAGAGTATGACTCGTCCATTTCCCATGAAGTCACCCGGCAATTTCACGACCATGAGTGACACGATATCCAGAGACAAAAACTTGAGCAAGAGCCTCACACTCGCCCTTTTTTCATATCCCGAAGTGTTCTCCTCATGGTCTGTAGATCAGTCCTGCCATACCTATGACCCAAAACATAAGCCGAGTTTGTGTTTTCAGACAACTGTCCAAACAGCTCTGGCCTACACACCCTACAGGCTCAGGGCCCTGGAGCCAAACCTGAGGACTGTACTTGCCCTCTCCAAGGGAATTGTATGTGCCCATTCCAATGGCCACAACCCTACTAGTAGGATAACCTCCAAAGTCCCTGAGGCCATCCCAATAGTTGTGGCTTCCCAGGACAAACAGGGGCAATCTGAGCCCATCTGAGCACCTACCTGCACTCAGACCCGTAGACTGATGTCCCCAGAGGTAAAAAGGTACGAACAGGCCCCTAGGCACTAATCGGATCCATTGCTTTGGTTTCCAGGCATCTCTCCTCAGAGGCCTGGATTTCAATACCAGCATATGGCTGTTTCTTGACTCACCCATCAGAACAAATCTCATCTACACATGGGAAACATGCACGTTGGAGCTGTGTCAAAGCCTCTGTTTAGGAGAACCCTTCAGGGCCCCAGGGCCACCGCTTCATTCCAAGGTCTCCATAGACACAAAAACATATTAGGACACATCCCCAGGAGAGTCCATTTCAACTCAGCCTCCACGGTTGCCCCCCAAATCCAGCAGATCTAACCTGTCTTGTTGCTTGGAGACCATTGGAATGCGAGGTGGGCTACCCAGGCATCCATCCTTAGAACCCTGCTCAGAATCGTTGGCCTGGAGCCAACCAACAGGTCTCAATTGTCCTGCAGAAGAATCTTTGCAGTTTGGAGCTTCTCACAACTCCCATCGTGGGAAAACCCCCATGTCCTCGTGATCCAACCCCCTTCATGAAAGGGCCATCAGGGCTGAAAGTCCAACCTGAGCGATCGTCTGATCCTTGCCCTGACTTCAGATGCACGAGATCTCGATTGAGGTCTGTAGATTGTGCCTGCCATATCCTCACCCAGACACCTAGGCCTAGCTTGGGTTCTCAGACTCCGTCCTCAGACTACTGGCCCACAAGCCCTCCAGTTGGGCAATCCAGAACTACAATGCCGCACTCTGCCTGCCCTACAGAAGTAAAACATTGCCCTCATTGCTACCCCGAAACCCCAAATGAAAATCAACCTGCACGCCATTCGGCTGTACCCCAAACATATAGGCTGACCTGGGCACTATTTCCCCTTCTGACCCAGCCTGAGCCTGGACCTCCTGGTCCCACCCAGACAGCTGGCCGCACACTGAGCACATCGGACCCGCCATGGCCTTAGGTCGTCATCTCTTCCCAACTGCGGTTTTCAGGCTCCAGAACCTAGACCTTATCTCCAACCTCTGCCCAGGGTTGAAAATGATGCAGAAATCAGAACTCTTTCCCCATGGCAAGAAACCTTGTGGTTGGCATGTTGTCCAACGTTCAGTGTAGTTGAAACAAGCGTGGCCCATGAGGCCCAGCCCATGCTTGCGGGCCACATTGGTCACAAACACACATTGTGACCCTCAGCCTGAGCCCAGTCCTCAGGTAAGGCCTCTCAGGGCCTATATGAAGAGACAGCATATTGGGCTTGCCATGCCCCAAGGCCCCAATTTTTAACCATAGTTCGGGTTGTCCCTTCACTCTTCCCCACGGCTCTGCTTTGGAATTCCTCTTTTGGTGGGACACCTGAGGTAACAAACCTGAAAGGAGTCCTCCCATCCCACAGATTGACGAAAAACAATTGGGATCGGGCCAAATCCACAGAGAGGAAGATTCGTCCATGGCCCATGAGACCTCCCCAACATTCCAGGGCCATCGCTGAAACAAAATCCAGAGATAAAATCCTGAGCAAGCTCCTCAGACTCGCTCATTCTTCATATCCTGAAGAGTTCTTCTCATGGATTGTAGATCGGGCATGCCATACCTACGTCCCAAACTTAAGCTGAGTTTGTGTTTTCAGTCTTCTGTCCTCAAAGTCCTGGGCCACACTCCCTCCAGGCTGGGGCCCCTGGTGCCACACATTAGGACTGCCCCCACCCAATCCATGGGAATTCTGCCCATTCCATTGTCAAAAATCGTACAAATTAGGAGAACCCTCCAAAGTCCCTGAGGCCATCCCAATAGTGTAGGTCGCTCGGGACCAAAAATGGATGGTTGATACCGGCTGAGCATCTACCTCCACTCATCTACCTCCACTCATACCAAGGAGATTGAACCAGACAGAACCCGAGGCCATTATCGGATCCATTGCTTTGGTTTACAGGCATGTCTCCTCAAAAGCCTGGATGCCAATACCAGCAGAGGGGATTTCCTGAGGCACCCATCAGAACAAATCTCGTCTCCACAAGGAAACTTGTGCATGGGAGCTAAGCCAAAGCTCAGGAGAATACTTCAGGGTCCCGGCGCCACCTCCCCATTCCAAGGCCCTCATGGACACAAACACACGTTAGGACCCATCCTCTGGAAAGTGCATTTCAACTCAGCCACCCAGGTTGCTCCCGCAGATCCATTAGATCTAAACTGTCTTGTTGCTAGGAGACAATTGGAAGGCGAGGCAGACTTCACAGGCATCCATCCTGGTACGGTGCTCTGGAGTCATACCATATGGGATGTCCTGGAGCTGTCCAACAGGTCTCAATTGTCCCGCAGAAGGAATCCTTGAAGGGGGCATCCCACATCTCCCAACGTGGAAAACCTCCATGGCCTCGAGATTCCGCTCCCTTCATGAAGGGGCCGTCATGCACAGAAACTCCAACCTGAGCCAACGTCGGATCCTCGCCCTGACTTCAGATGCATGAGATATTGGTTCAGATCTGCAGGAGGTACCTGCCGTGCCCTCACCCTGAATCCGAAGTCTAGCTTGTGTTCTCAGACTTCCGTCCTCACTCTCCTGGCCCCGAAGCCCTCAAGTTTGGCAATTCCGGACCGACAATGAAGCACTCTGCCTGCCCTCTAGAAAAAATATATTGCCTAATGAGCAGCCCAGGCAGCTTAAATGAGGATAAACCTACACGGCACTCGAATGTACCCAAATTATATAGTCTAACCTGGGCACTAATGCACTGTCTGACACAACCTGAGCCCGGACCTGCTGACCAACACCCAGACAGCTGACCGCACCCTGAGAACATCAGACCCGCCATGGCCTTAGGTCATCATCTCTTCCC
Source organism: Mustela nivalis (assembly GCF_964662115.1). Lineage (NCBI taxonomy): Eukaryota > Metazoa > Chordata > Mammalia > Carnivora > Mustelidae > Mustela > Mustela nivalis. The sequence continues at coordinate 1,701,976 of NW_028136496.1, forward strand.
TACCTCAGTTTTCAGGCTTCAGAACCTAGACCTTATCTCCAATCACTGCCCACGGGTGACTGTGATGCAGAAATCAGAACTCTTCCTGACCCATGGCAAGAAACCTTGTGGTTGGCATGTTGTCCAACGTTCAGTGTAGGAAAAAGCAGCATTCACCCTGAGGCCCCGCCCATTCTTTAGTGCGACGAGAGCATAAACACGCCTTGTGACCTCAGCGTGAGTCCTGTCCTCTAGTAAGTCCTCTCAGTGGCTGGACCATTAGATGTCATAATGGGCTTGACATGTCCCTAGTCCCCAATTTTTAACCAGATTTCTGGTTGTCCAGTCGCCCCACCCCAGGGCTCTACTCTGGAATCCCTCATTTGGTGGGACATCTGAGGTTGAAAAACAAAATGAAACAAATCGACAACAACAACAAAAAAACGGACTTCTTCCATCCCCAGAATGACCCCAAACTCTTTGGACGGGACCGAACCCCCAGAGAGTAAGACTCGTCCATTTCCCATGATGTCACCCGGCAATTTCACGACCATGAGTGACACGATATCCAGAGACAAAAACTTGAGCAAGAGCCTCACACTCGCCCTTTTTTCATATCCCGAAGTGTTCTCCTCATGGTCTGTAGATCAGTCCTGCCATACCTATGACCCAAAACATAAGCCGAGTTTGTGTTTTCAGACAACTGTCCAAACAGCTCTGGCCTACACACCCTACAGGCTCAGGGCCCTGGAGCCAAACCTGAGGACTGTACTTGCCCTCTCCAAGGGAATTGTATGTGCCCATTCCAATGGCCACAACCCTACTAGTAGGATAACCTCCAAAGTCCCTGAGGCCATCCCAATAGTTGTGGCTTCCCAGGACAAACAGGGGCAATCTGAGCCCATCTGAGCACCTACCTGCACTCAGACCCGTAGACTGATGTCCCCAGAGGTAAAAAGGTATGAACAGGCCCCTAGGCACTAATCGGATCCATTGCTTTGGTTTCCAGGCATCTCTCCTCAGAGGCCTGGATTTCAATACCAGCATATGGCTGTTTCTTGACTCACCCATCAGAACAAATCTCATCTACACATGGGAAACATGCACGTTGGAGCTGTGTCAAAGCCTCTGTTTAGGAGAACCCTTCAGGGCCCCAGGGCCACTGCTTCATTCCAAGGTCTCCATAGACACAAAAACATATTAGGACACATCCACAGGAGAGTCCATTTCAACTCAGCCTCCTCGGTTGCCCCCCACATCCAGCAGATCTAACCTGTCTTGTTGCTTGGAGACCATTGGAATGAGAAGTGGGCTACCCAGGCATCCATCCTTAGAACCCTGCTCGGAATCGTTGGCCTGGAGCCAACCAACAGGTCTCAATTGTCCTGCAGAAGAATCTTGGCAGTTTGGAGCTTCTCACAACTCCCATCGTGGGAAAACCCCCATGTCCTCGTGATCCAACCCCCTTCAAGAAAGGGCCATCAGGGCAGAAAGTCCAACCTGAGCGATCGTCTGACCCTTGCCCTGACTTCAGATGCACGAGATCTCGATTGAGGTCTGTAGATTGTGCCTGCCATATCCTCACCCAGAAACCTAGGCCTAGCTTGGGTTCTCAGACTCCGTCCTCAGACTACTGGCCCACAAGCCCTCCAGTTTGGCAATCCAGAACTACAATGCCGCACTCTGCCTGCCCTACAGAAGTAAAACATTGCCCTCATTGCTACCCCGAAACCCCAAATGAAAATCAACCTGCACGCCATTCGGCTGTACCCCAAACATATAGGCTGACCTGGGCACTATTTCCCCTTCTGACCCAGCCTGAGCCTGGACCTCCTGGTCCCACCCAGACAGCTGGCCGCTCACTGAGCACATCGGACCCGCCATGGCCTTAGGTCGTCATCTCTTCCCAACTCCGGTTTTCAGGCTCCAGAACCTAGACCTTATCTCCAACCACTGCCCAGGGTTGAAAATGATGCAGAAATCAGAACTCTTTCCCCATGGCAAGAAACCTTGTGGTTGGCATGTTGTCCAACGTTCAGTGTAGTTGAAACAAGCGTGGCCCATGAGGCCCAGCCCATGATTGCGGGCCACATTGGTCACAAACACACATTGTGACCCTCAGCCTGAGCCCAGTCCTCAGGTAAGGCCTCTCAGGGCCTATATGAAGAGACAGCATATTGGGCTTGCCATTCCCCAAGGCCCCAATTTTTAACCATAGTTCGGGTTGTCCCTTCACTCTTCCCCAGGGCTCTGCTTTGGAATCCCTCTTTTGGTGGGACACCTGAGGTAACAAACCTGAAAGGAGTCCTCCCATCCCACAGATTGACGAAAAACAATTGGGATCGGGCCAAATCCACAGAGAGGAAGATTCGTCCATGGCCCATGAGACCTCCCCAACATTCCACGGCCATCACTGAAACAAAAGTCAGAGACAAAATCCTGAGCAAGCTCCTCAGACTCGCTCATTCTTCATATCCTGAAGAGTTCTTCTCATGGTTTGTAGATCCGGCATGCCATACCTACGTCCCCAAACTTAAGCTGAGTTTGTGTTTTCAGTCTTCTGTCCTCAAAGTCCTGGGCCACACTCCCTCCAGGCTGGGGCCCCTGGAGCCACACATTAGGACTGCCCCCACCCAATCCATGGGAATTCTGCCCATTCCATTGTCAAAAATCGTACAAATTAGGAGAACCCTCCAAAGTCCCTGAGGCCATCCCAATAGTGTAGGTCGCTCGGGACCAAAAATGGATGGTTGATACCGGCTGAGCATCTACCTCCACTCATCTACCTCCACTCATACCAAGGAGATTGAACCAGACAGAACCCGAGGCCATTATCGGATCCATTGCTTTGGTTTACAGGCATGTCTCCTCAAAAGCCTGGATTCCAATACCAGCAGAGGGGATTTCCTGAGGCACCCATCAGAACAAATCTCGTCTCCACAAGGAAACTTGTGCATGGGAGCTAAGCCAAAGCTTAGGAGAATACTTCAGGGTCCCGGCGCCACCTCCCCATTCCAAGGCCCTCATGGACACAAACACACGTTAGGACCCATCCTCTGGAAAGTGCATTTCAACTCAGCCACCCAGGTTGCTCCCGCAGATCCATTAGATCTAAACTGTCTTGTTGCTAGGAGACAATTGGAAGGCGAGGCAGACTTCCCAGGCATCCATCCTGGTACGGTGCTCTGGAGTCATACCATATGGGATGTCATGGAGCTGTCCAACAGGTCTCAATTGTCCCGCAGAAGGAATCCTTGAAGGGGGCATCCCACATCTCCCAACGTGGAAAACCTCCATGGCCTCGAGATTCCGCTCCCTTCATGAAGGGGCCGTCATGCACAGAAACTCCAACCTGAGCCAACGTCGGATCCTCGCCCTGACTTCAGATGCATGAGATATTGGTTCAGATCTACAGGAGGTAACTGCCGTGCCCTCACCCTGAATCCGAAGTCTAGCTTGTGTTCTCAGACTTCCGTCCTCACTCTCCTGGCCCCGAAGCCCTCAAGTTTGGCAATTCCGGACCGACAATGAAGCACTCTGCCTGCCCTCTAGAAAAAATATATTGCCTAATGAGCAGCCCAGGCAGCTTAAATGAGGATAAACCTACACGGCACTCGAATGTACCCAACTTATATAGTCTAACCTGGGCACTAATGCACTGTCTGACACAACCTGAGCCCGGACCTGCTGACCAACACCCAGACAGCTGACCGCACGCTGAGCACATCAGACCCGCCATGGCCTTAGGTCATCATCTCTTCCCTACCTCAGTTTTCAGGCTTCAGAACCTAGACCTTATCTCCAATCACTGCCCACGGGTGACTGTGATGCAGAAATCAGAACTCTTCCTGACCCATGGCAAGAAACCTTGTGGTTGGCATGTTGTCCAACGTTCAGTGTAGGAAAAAGCAGCATTCACCCTGAGGCCCCGCCCATTCTTGAGTGCGACAAGAGCATAAACACGCCTTGTGACCTCAGCGTGAGTCCTGTCCTCTAGTAAGTCCTCTCAGTGGCTGGACCATTAGATGTCATAATGGGCTTGACATGTCCCTAGTCCCCAATTTTTAACCAGATTTCTGGTTGTCCAGTCGCCCCACTCCAGGGCTCTACTCTGGAATCCCTCATTTGGTGGGACATCTAGGTTGAAAAACAAAATGAAACAAATCGACAACAACAACAAAAAAACGGACTTCTTCCATCCCCAGAATGACCCCAAACTCTTTGGACGGGACCGAACCCCCAGAGAGTAAGACTCGTCCATTTCCCATGATGTCACCGGGCAATTTCACGACCATGAGTGACACGATATCCAGAGACAAAAACTTGAGCAAGAGCCTCACACTCGCCCTTTTTTCATATCCCGAAGTGTTCTCCTCATGGTCTGTAGATCAGTCCTGCCATACCTATGACCCAAAACATAAGCCGAGTTTGTGTTTTCAGACAACTGTCCAAACAGCACTGGCCTACACACCCTACAGGCTCAGGGCCCTGGAGCCAAACCTGAGGACTGTACTTACCCTCTCCAAGGGAATTGTATGTGCCCATTCCAATGGCCACAACCCTACTAGTAGGATAACCTCCAAAGTCCCTGAGGCCATCCCAATAGTTGTGGCTTCCCAGGACAAACAGGGGCAATCTGAGCCCATCTGAGCACCTACCTGCACTCAGACCCGTAGACTGATGTCCCCAGAGGTAAAAAGGTATGAACAGGCCCCTAGGCACTAATCGGATCCATTACTTTGGTTTCCAGGCATCTCTCCTCAGAGGCCTGGATTTCAATACCAGCATATGGCTGTTTATTGACTCACCCATCAGAACAAATCTCATCTACACATGGGAAACATGCACGTTGGAGCTGTGTCAAAGCCTCTGTTTAGGAGAACCCTTCAGGGTCCCAGGGCCACCGCTTCATTCCAAGGTCTCCATAGACACAAAAACATATTAGGACACATCCACAGGAGAGTCCATTTCAACTCAGCCTCCTCGGTTGCCCCCCACATCCAGCAGATCTAACTTGTCTTGTTGCTTGGAGACAATTGGAATGCGAGGTGGGCTACCCAGCCATCCATCCTTAGAACCCTGCTTGGAATCGTTGGCCTGGAGCCAACCAACAGGTCTCAATTGTCCTGCAGAAGAATCTTTGCAGTTTGGAGCTTCTCACAACTCCCATCGTGGGAAAACCCCCATGTCCTCGTGATCCAACCCCCTTCAAGAAAGGGCCATCAGGGCAGAAAGTCCAACCTGAGCGATCGTCTGAACCTTGCCCTGACTTCAGATGCACGAGATCTCGATTGAGGTCTGTAGATTGTGCCTGCCATATCCTCACCCAGACACCTAGGCCTAGCTTGGGTTCTCAGACTCCGTCCTCAGACTACTGGCCCACAAGCCCTCCAGTTTGGCAATCCAGAACTACAATGCCGCACTCTGCCTGCCATACAGAAGTAAAACATTGCCCTCATTGCTACCCCGAAACCCCAAATGAAAATCAACCTGCACGCCATTCGGCTGTACCCCAAACATATAGGCTGACCTGGGCACTATTTCCCCTTCTGACCCAGCCTGAGCCTGGACCTCCTGGTCCCACCCAGACAGCTGGCCGCACACTGAGCACATCGGACCCGCCATGGCCTTAGGTCGTCATCTCTTCCCAACTCCGGTTTTCAGGCTCCAGAACCTAGACCTTATCTCCAACCACTGCCCAGGGTTGAAAATGATGCAGAAATCAGAACTCTTTCCCCATGGCAAGAAACCTTGTGGTTGGCATGTTGTCCAACGTTCAGTGTAGTTGAAACAAGCGTGGCCCATGAGGCCCAGCCCATGCTTGCGGGCCACATTGGTCACAAACACACATTGTGACCCTCAGCCTGAGCCCAGTCCTCAGGTAAGGCCTCTCAGGGCCTATATGAAGAGACAGCATATTGGGCTTGCCATGCCCCAAGGCCGCAATTTTTAACCATAGTTCGGGTTGTCCCTTCACTCTTCCCCAGGGCTCTGCTTTGGAATTCCTCTTTTGCTGGGACACCTGAGGTAACAAACCTGAAAGGAGTCCTCCCATCCCACAGATTGACGAAAAACAATTGGGATCGGGCCAAATCCACAGAGAGGAAGATTCGTCCATGGCCCATGAGACCTCCCCAACTTTCCACGGCCATCGCTGAAACAAAAGTCAGAGACAAAATCCTGAGCAAGCTCCTCAGACTCGCTCATTCTTCATATCCTGAAGAGTTCTTCTCATGGTTTGTAGATCGGGCGTGCCATACCTACGTCCCCAATCTTAAGCTGAGTTTGTGTTTTCAGTCTTCTGTCCTCAAAGTCCTGGGCCACACTCCCTCCAGGCTGGGGCCCCTGGAGCCACACATTAGGACTGCCCCCACCCAATCCATGGCAATTCTGCCCATTCCATTGTCAAAAATCGTACAAATTAGGAGAACCCTCCAAAGTCCCTGAGGCCATCCCAATAGTGTAGGTCGCCCGGGACAAAAAATGGGCGGTTGATACCGGCTGAGCATCTACCTCCACTCATCTACCTCCATTCATACCAAGGAGATTGAACCAGACAGGACCCGAGGCCATTATCGAATCCATTGCTTTGGTTTACAGGCATGTCTCCTCAAAAGCCTTGATTCCAATACCAGCAGAGGGGATGTCCTGAGGCACTCATCAGAACAAATCTCGTCTCCACAAGGAAACTTGTGCATGGTAGCTAAGCCAAAGCTTAGGAGAATACTTCAGTGTCCCGGTGCCACCTCCCCATTCCAAGGTCCTCATGGACACAAATACACGTTAGGACCCATCCTCTGGAAAGTGCATTTCAACTCAGCCACCCCTGTTGCTCCCGCAGATCCATTAGATCTAAACTGTCTTGTTGCTAGGAGACAATTGGAAGGCGAGGCGGACTTCCCTGGCATTCATCCTGGAACGGTGCTCTGGAGTCATTCCATATGGGATGTCATGGAGCTGTACAACAGGTCTCAATTGTCCCGCAGAAGGAATTCTTGAAGGGAACATCCCACATCTCCCAACGTGGAAAACCTCCATGGGGTCGAGATTCCGCTCCCTTCATGAAGGGGCCGTCATGCACAGAAACTCCAACCTGAGCCAACGTCGGATCCTCGCCCTGACTTCAGATGCATGAGATATTGGTTCAGATCTGCAGGAGGTACCTGCCATGCCCTCACCCTGAATCCGAAGTCTAGCTTGTGTTCTCAGACTTCCGTCCTCACTCTCCTGGCCCCGAAGCCCTCAAGTTTGGCAATTCCGGACCGACAATGAAGCACTCTGCCTGCCCTCTAGAAAAAATATATTGCCTAATGAGCAGCCCAGGCAGCTTAAATGAGGATAAACCTAAACGGCACTCGAATGTACCCAAATTATATAGTCTAACCTGGGCACTAATGCACTGTCTGACACAACCTGAGCCCGGACCTGCTGACCAACACCCAGACAGCTGACCGCACGCTGAGCACATCAGACCCGCCATGGCCTTAGGTCATCATCTCTTCCCTACCTCAGTTTTCAGGCTTCAGAACCTAGACCTTATCTCCAATCACTGCCCACAGGTGACTGTGATGCAGAAATCAGAACTCTTCCTGACCCATGGCAAGAAACCTTGTGGTTCGCATGTTGTCCAACGTTCAGTGTAGGAGAAACCAGCATTCAACCTGAGGCCCCGCCCATTCTTGAGTGCGACGAGAGCATAAACACGCATTGTGACCTCAGCGTGAGTCCTGTCCTCTAGTAAGTCCTCTCAGTGGCTGGACCATTAGATGTCATAATGGGCTTGACATGTCCCTAGTCCCCAATTTTTAACCAGATTTCTGGTTGTCCAGTCGCACCACCCCAGGGCTCTACTCTGGAATCCCTCATTTGGTGGGACATCTGAGGTTGAAAAACAAAATGAAACAAATCGACAACAAAAAAAAACCGTCTTCTTCCATCCCCAGAATGACCCCAAACTCTTTGGACGGGACCGAACCCCCAGAGAGTAAGACTCGTCCATTTCCCATGAAGTCACCCGGCAATTTCACGACCATGAGTGACACGATATCCAGAGACGAAAACTTGAGCAAGAGCCTCACACTCGCCCTTTTTTCATATCCCGAAGTGTTCTCCTCATGGTCTGTAGATCAGTCCTGCCATACCTATGACCCAAAACATAAGCCGAGTTTGTGTTTTCAGACAACTGTCCAAACAGCTCTGGCCTACACAACCTACAGGCTCAGGGCCCTGGAGCCAAACCTGAGGACTGTACTTGCACTCTCCAAGGGAATTGTATGTGCCCATTCCAATGGCCACAACCCTACTAGTAGGATAACCTCCAAAGTCCCTGAGGCCATCCCAATAGTTGTGGCTTCCCAGGACAAACAGGGGCAATCTGAGCCCATCTGAGCACCTACCTGCACTCAGACCCGTAGACTGATGTCCCCAGAGGTAAAAAGGAACGAACAGGCCCCTAGGCACTAATCAGATCCATTGCTTTGGTTTCCAGGCATCTCTCCTCAGAGGCCTGGATTTCAATACCAGCATATGGCTGTTTCTTGACTCACCCATCAGAACAAATCTCATCTACACATGGGAAACATGCACGTTGGAGCTGTGTCAAAGCCTCTGTTTAGGAGAACCCTTCAGGGCCCCAGGGCCACCGCTTCATTCCAAGGTCTCCATAGACACAAAAACATATTAGGACACATCCCCAGGAGAGTCCATTTCAACTCAGCCTCCACGGTTGCCCCCCAAATCCAGCAGATCTAACCTGTCTTGTTGCTTGGAGACCATTGGAATGCGAGGTGGGCTACCCAGGCATCCATCCTTAGAACCCTGCTCAGAATCGTTGGCCTGGAGCCAACCAACAGGTCTCAATTGTCCTGCAGAAGAATCTTTGCAGTTTGGAGCTTCTCACAACTCCCATCGTGGGAAAACCCCCATGTCCTCGTGATCCAACCCCCTTCAAGAAAGGGCCATCAGGGCAGAAAGTCCAACCTGAGCGATCGTCTGATCCTTGCCCTGACTTCAGATGCACGAGATCTCGATTGAGGTCTGTAGATTGTGCCTGCCATATCCTCACCCAGAAACCTAGGCCTAGCTTGGGTTCTCAGACTCCGTCCTCAGACTACTGGCCCACAAGCCCTCCAGTTGGGCAATCCAGAACTACAATGCCGCACTCTGCCTGCCCTACAGAAGTAAAACATTGCCCTCATTGCTACCCCGAAACCCCAAATGAAAATCAACCTGCACGCCATTCGGCTGTACCCCAAACATATAGGCTGACCTGGGCACTATTTCCCCTTCTGACCCAGCCTGAGCCTGGACCTCCTGGTCCCACCCAGACAGCTGGCCGCACACTGAGCACATCGGACCCGCCATGGCCTTAGGTCGTCATCTCTTCCCAACTGCGGTTTTCAGGCTCCAGAACCTAGACCTTATCTCCAACCTCTGCCCAGGTTTGAAAATGATGCAGAAATCAGAACTCTTTCCCCATGGCAAGAAACCTTGTGGTTGGCATGTTGTCCAACGTTCAGTGTAGTTGAAACAAGCGTGGCCCATGAGGCCCAGCCCATGCTTGCGGGCCACATTGGTCACAAACACAGATTGTGACCCTCAGCCTGAGCCCAGTCCTCAGGTAAGGCCTCTCAGGGCCTATATGAAGAGACAGCATATTGGGCTTGCCATGCCCCAAGGCCCCAATTTTTAACCATAGTTCGGGTTGTCCCTTCACTCTTCCCCAGGGCTCTGCTTTGGAATTCCTCTTTTGCTGGGACACCTGAGGTAACAAACCTGAAAGGTGTCCTCCCATCCCACAGATTGACGAAAAACAATTGGGATCGGGCCAAATCCACAGAGAGGAAGATTCGTCCATGGCCCATGAGACCTCCCCAACATTCCACGGCCATCGCTGAATCAAAAGTCAGAGACAAAATCCTGAGCAAGCTCCTCAGACTTGCTCATTCTTCATATCCTGAAGAGTTCTTCTCATGGTTTGTAGATCGGGCATGCCATACCTACGTCCCCAAACTTAAGCTGAGTTTGTGTTTTCAGTCTTCTGTCCTCAAAGTCCTGGGCCACACTCCCTCCAGGCTGGGGCCCCTGGAGCCACACATTAGGACTGCCCCCACCCAATCCATGGCAATTCTGCCCATTCCATTGTCAAAAATCGTACAAATTAGGAGAACCCTCCAAAGTCCCTGAGGCCATCCCAATAGTGTAGGTCGCCCGGGACAAAAAATGGGTGGTTGATACCGGCTGAGCATCTACCTCCACTCATCTACCTCCATTCATACCACGGAGATTGAACCAGACAGGACCCGAGGCCATTATCGAATCCATTGATTTGGTTTACAGGCATGTCTCCTCAAAAGCCTGGATTCCCATACCAGCAGAGGGGATTTCCTGAGGCACTCATCAGAACAAATCTCGTCTCCACAAGGAAACTTGTGCATGGTAGCTAAGCCAAAGCTTAGGAGAATACTTCAGGGTCCCGGTGCCACCTCCCCATTCCAAGGTCCTCATGAACACAAACACACGTTAGGACCCATCCTCTGGAAAGTGCATTTCAACTCAGCCACCCCTGTTGGTCCCGCAGATCCATTAGATCTAAACTGTCTTATGCTAGGAGACAATTGGAAGGCGAGGCGGACTTCCCTGGCATTCATTCTGGAACGGTGCTCTGGAGTCATTCCATATGGGATGTCATGGAGCTGTACAACAGGTCTCAATTGTCCCGCAGAAGGAATTCTTGAAGGGAACATCCCACATCTCCCAACGTGGAAAACCTCCATGGCCTCGAGATTCCGCTCCCTTCATGAAGGGGCCGTCATGCACAGAAACTCCAACCTGAGCCAACGTCGGATCCTCGCCCTCACTTCAGTTGCATGAGATATTGGTTCAGATCTGCAGGAGGTACCTGCCGTGCCCTCACCCTGAATCCGAAGTCTAGCTTGTGTTCTCAGACTTCCGTCCTCACTCTCCTGGCCCCGAAGCCCTCAAGTTTGGCAATTCCGGACCGACAATGAAGCACTCTGCCTGCCCTCTAGAAAAAATATATTGCCTAATGAGCAGCCCAGGCAGCTTAAATGAGGATAAACCTACACGGCACTCGAATGTACCCAAATTATATAGTCTAACCTGGGCACTAATGCACTGTCTGACACAACCTGAGCCCGGACCTGCTGACCAACACCCAGACAGCTGACCGCACGCTGAGCACATCAGACCCGCCATGGCCTTAGGTCATCATCTCTTCCCTACCTCAGTTTTCAGGCTTCAGAACCTAGACCTTATCTCCAATCACTGCCCACGGGTGACTGTGATGCAGAAATCAGAACTCTTCCTGACCCATGGCAAGAAACCTTGTGGTTGGCATGTTGTCCAACGTTCAGTGTAGGAAAAAGCAGCATTCACCCTGAGGCCCCGCCCATTCTTGAGTGCGACGAGAGCATAAACACGCCTTGTGACCTCAGCGTGAGTCCTGTCCTCTAGTAAGTCCTCTCAGTGGCTGGACCATTAGATGTCATAATGGGCTTGACATGTCCCTAGTCCCCAATTTTTAACCAGATTTCTGGTTGTCCAGTCGCCCCACCCCAGGGCTCTACTCTGGAATCCCTCATTTGGTGGGACATCTAGGTTGAAAAACAAAATGAAACAAATCGACAACAACAACAAAAAAACGGACTTCTTCCATCCCCAGAATGACCCCAAACTCTTTGGACGGGACCGAACCCCCAGAGAGTAAGACTCGTCCATTTCCCATGATGTCACCCGGCAATTTCACGACCATGAGTGACACGATATCCAGAGACAAAAACTTGAGCAAGAGCCTCACCCTCGCCCTTTTTTCATATCCCGAAGTGTTCTCCTCATGGTCTGTAGATCAGTCCTGCCATACCTATGACCCAAAACATAAGCCGAGTTTGTGTTTTCAGACAACTGTCCAAACAGCTCTGGCCTACACACCCTACAGGCTCAGGGCCCTGGAGCCAAACCTGAGGACTGTACTTGCCCTCTCCAAGGGAATTGTATGTGCCCATTCCAATGGCCACAACCCTACTAGTAGGATAACCTCCAAAGTCCCTGAGGCCATCCCAATAGTTGTGGCTTCCCAGGACAAACAGGGGCAATCTGAGCCCATCTGAGCACCTACCTGCACTCAGACCCGTAGACTGATGTCCCCAGAGGTAAAAAGGTATGAACAGGCCCCTAGGCACTAATCGGATCCATTGCTTTGGTTTCCAGGCATCTCTCCTCAGAGGCCTGGATTTCAATACCAGCATATGGCTGTTTCTTGACTCACCCATCAGAACAAATCTCATCTACACATGGGAAACATGCACGTTGGAGCTGTGTCAAAGCCTCTGTTTAGGAGAACCCTTCAGGGCCCCAGGGCCACCGCTTCATTCCAAGGTCTCCATAGACACAAAAACATATTAGGACACATCCCCAGGAGAGTCCATTTCAACTCAGCCTCCTCGGTTGCCCCCCACATCCAGCAGTTCTAACTTGTCTTGTTGCTTGGAGACAATTGGAATGCGAGGTGGGCTACCCAGCCATCCATCCTTAGGACCCTGCTCGGAATCGTTGGCCTGGAGCCAACCAACAGGTCTCAATTGTCCTGCAGAAGAATCTTTGCAGTTTGGAGCTTCTCACAACTCCCATCGTGGGAAAACCCCCATGTCCTCGTGATCCAACCCCCTTCAAGAAAGGGCCATCAGGGCAGAAAGTCCAACCTGAGCGATCGTCTGATCCTTGCCCTGACTTCAGATGCACGAGATCTCGATTGAGGTCTCTAGATTGTGCCTGCCATATCCTCACCCAGAAACCTAGGCCTAGCTTGGGTTCTCAGACTCCGTCCTCAGTCTACTGGCCCTCAAGCCCTCCAGTTTGGCAATCCAGAACTACAATGCCGCACTCTCCTGCCCTACAGAAGTAAAACATTACCCTCAGGGCTACCCCGAAACCCCAAATGAGGATCAACCTGCACGCCATTAGGCTGTACCCCAAACATATAGGTTGACCTGGGCACTATTTCCCCTTCTGACCCAGCCTGAGCCTGGACCTCCTGGTCCCACCAAGACAGCTGGCCGCACACTGAGCACATCGGACACGCCATGGCCTTAGGTCGTCATCTCTTCCAAACTGAGGTTTTCTGGCTCCAGAACCTAGACCTTATCTCCAACCACTGCCCAGGGTTGAAAATGATGGAGAAATCAGAACTCTTTCCCCATGGCAAGAAACCTTGTGGTTGGCATGTTGTCCAACGTTCAGTGTAGTTGAAACAAGCGTGGCCCATGAGGCCCAGCCCATGCTTGCGGGCCACATTGCTCACAAACACACATTGTGACCCTCAGCCTGAGCCCAGTCCTCAGGTAAGGCCTCTCAGGGCCTATATGAAGAGACAGCATTTTGGGCTTGCCATGCCCCTAGGCCTCAATTTTTAACCATAGTTCGGGTTGTCCCTTCACTCTTCCCCAGGGCTCTGCTTTGGAATTCCTCTTTTGGTGGGACACCTGAGGTAACAAACCTGAAAGGAGTCCTCCCATCCCACATATTGACGAAAAACAATTGGGATCTGGCCAAATCCACAGAGAGGAAGATTCGTCCATGGCCCATGAGACCTCCCCAACATTCCACGGCCATCGCTGAAACAAAATCCAGAGACAAAAGCCTGAGCAAGCGCCTCAGACTCGCTCATTCTTCATATCCTGAAGAGTTCTTCTCATGGTTTGTAGATCGGGCGTGCCATACCTACGTCCCCAAACTTAAGCTGAGTTTGTGTTTTTAGTCTTCTGTCCTAAACTCCTGGGCCACACTCCCTCCAGGCTGGGGCCCCTGGAGCCACACATTAGGACTGCCCCCACCCAATCCATGGGAATTCTGCCCATTCCATTGTCAAAAATCGTACAAATTAGGAGAAGCCTCCAAAGTCCCTGAGGCCATCCCAATAGTGTCGGTCGCCCGGGACAAAAAAGGGCGGTTGATACCGGCTGAGCATCTACCTCCACTCATCTACCTCCACTCATACCAAGAAGATTGAACCAGACAGGACCCGAGGCCATTATCGGATCCATTGCTTTGGTTTTCAGGCATGTCTCCTCAAAAGCCTGGATTCCAATACCAGCAGAGGGGATTTCCTGAGGCACCCATCACAACAAATCTCGTCTCCACAAGGAAACTTGTGCATGGGAGCTATGCCAAAGCTTAGGAGAATACTTCAGGGTCCCGGTGCCATCTCCCCATTCCAACGCCCTCATGGACACAAACACACGTTAGGACCCATCCTCTGGAAAGTGCATTTCAACTCAGTTACCCCGGTTGCTCCCGCAGATCCATTAGATCTAAACTGTATTGTTGCTAGGAGACAATTGGAAGGCGAGGCGGACTTCCCAGGCATCCATCCTCGAACGGTGCTCTGGAGTCATTCCATATGGGATGTACTGGAGCTTTCCAATAGGTCACAATTGTCCCGCAGAAGGATTCCTTGAAGGGGGCATCCCACATCTCCAAACGTGGAAAACCTCCATGGCCACGAGATTCCGCTCCCTTCATGAAGGGGCCGTCATGCACAGAAACTCCAACCTGAGCCAACGTCGGATCCTCGCCCTGACTTCAGATGCATGAGATTTTGGTTCAGATCTGGAGAGGGTACCTGCCGTGCCCTCACCCTGAATCCGAAGTCTAGCTTGTGTTCTCAGACTTCCGTCCTCACTCTCCTGGCCCCGAAGCACTCAAGTTTGGCAATTCCGGACCGACAATGAAGCACTCTGCCTGCCCTCTAGAAAAAATTGATTGCCTAATGAGCAGCCCAGGCAGCTTAAATGAGGATAAACCTACACGGCACTCGAATGTACCCAAATTATATAGTCTAACCTGGGCACTAATGCACTGTCTGACACAACCTGAGCCCGGACCTGCTGAACAACACCCAGACAGCTGACCGCACGCTGAGCACATCAGACCCGCCATGGCCTTAGGTCATCATCTCTTCCCTACCTCAGTTTTCAGGCTTCAGAACCTAGACCTTATCTCCAATCACTGCCCACGGGTGACTGTGATGCAGAAATCAGAACTCTTCCTGACCCATGGCAAGAAACTTTGTGGTTGGCATGTTGTCCAATGTTCAGTGTAGGAGAAACCAGCATTCACCCTGAGGCCCCGCCCATTCTTGAGTGCAACGAGAGCATAAACACGCATTGTGACCTCAGCGTGAGTCCTGTCCTCTAGTAGGTCCTCTCAGTGGCTGGACCATTAGATGTCATAATGGGCTTGATATGTCCCTAGTCCCCAATTTTTAACCAGATTCCTGGTTGTTCAGTCGCCCCACCCCAGGGCTCTACTCTGGAATCCCTCATTTGGTGGGACATCTGAGGTTGAAAAACAAAATGAAACAAATCGACAACAACAACAAAACGGACTTCTTCCATCTCCAGAATGACCCCAAACTCTTTGGACGGGACCGAACCCGCAGAGAATAAGACTCGTCCATTTCCCATGAAGTCACCCGGCAATTTCACGACCATGAGTGACACGATATCCAGAGACAAAAACTTGAGCAAGAGCCTCACACTCGCCCTTTTTTCATATCCCGAAGTGTTCTCCTCATGGTCTGTAGATCAGTCCTGCCATACCTATGACCCAAAACATAAGCCGAGTTTGTGTTTTCAGACAACTGTCCAAACAGCTCTGGCCTACACACCCTACAGGCTCAGGGCCCTGGAGCCAAACCTGAGGACTGTACTTGCCCTCTCCAAGGGAATTGTATGTGCCCATTCCAATGGCCACAACCCTACTAGTAGGATAACCTCCAAAGTCCCTGAGGCCATCCCAATAGTTGTGGCTTCCCAGGACAAACAGGGGCAATCTGAGCCCATCTGAGCACCTACCTGCACTCAGACCCGTAGACTGATGTCCCCAGAGGTAAAAAGGAACGAACATGCCCCTAGGCACTAATCGGATCCATTGCTTTGGTTTCCAGGCATCTCTCCTCAGAGGCCTGGATTTCAATACCAGCATATGGCTGTTTCTTGACTCACCCATGAGAACAAATCTCATCTACACATGGGAAACATGCACGTTGAAGCTGTGTCAAAGCCTCTGTTTAGGAGAACCCTTCAGGGCCCCAGGGCCACCGCTTCATTCCAAGGTCTCCATAGACACAAAAGCATATTAGGACACATCCACAGGAGAGTCCATTTCAACTCAGCCTCCTCGGTTGCCCCCCACATCCAGCAGATCTAACCTGTCTTGTTGCTTGGAGACAATTGGAATGTGAGGTGGGCTACCCAGCCATCCATCCTTAGAACCCTGCTCGGAGTCGTTGGCCTGGAGCCAACCAACAGGTCTCAATTGTCCTGCAGAAGAATCTTTGCAGTTTGGAGCTTCTCACAACTCCCATCATGGGAAAACCCCCATGTCCTCGTGATCCAACCCCCTTCAAGAAAGGGCCATCAGGGCAGAAAGTCCAACCTGAGCGATCGTCTGATCCTTGCCCTGACTTCAGATGCACGAGATCTCTATTGAGGTCTGTAGATTGTGCCTGCCATATGCTCACCCAGACACCTAGGCCTAGCTTGGGTTCTCAGACTCCGTCCTCAGACTACTGCCCCACAAGCCCTCCAGTTTGGCAATCGAGAACTACAATGCCGCACTCTGCCTGCCCTATAGATGTAAAATATTGCCCTCAGGGCTACCCCAAACCCCAAATGAGGATCAACCTGCACGCCATTCGGCTGTACCCCAAACATATAGGCTGACCTGGGCACTATTTCCCCTTCTGACCCAGCCTGAGCCTGGACCTCCTGGTCCCACCCAGACAGCTGGCCGCACACTGAGCACATCGGACCCGCCATGGCCTTAGGTCGTCATCTCTTCCCAACTGCGGTTTTCATGCTCCAGAACCTAGACCTTATCTCCAACCACTGCCCAGGGTTGAAAATGATGCAGAAATCAGAACTCTTTCCCCATGGCAAGAAACCTTGTTCTTGGCATGTTGTCCAACGTTCAGTATAGTTGAAACAAGCGTGGCCCATGAGGCCCAGCCCATGCATGCGGGCCACATTGGTCACAAACACACATTGTGACCCTCAGCCTGAGCCCAGTCCTCAGGTAAGGCCTCTCAGGCCTATGTGAAGAGACAGCTTATTGGGCTTGCTATGCCCCTAGGCCCCAATTTTTAACCATAGTTCGGGTTGTCCCTTCACTCTTCCTCAGGGCTCTGCTTTGGAATCCCTCTTTTGGTGGGACACCTGAGATAACAAACCTGAAAGGAGTCCTCCCATCCCACAGATTGACGAAAAACAATTGGGATCGGGCCAAATCCACAGAGAGGAAGATTCGTCCATGGCCCATGAGACCTCCCCAACATTCCACGGCCATCACTGAAACAAAATCCAGAGACAAAAGCCTGAGCAAGCGCCTCAGACTCGCTCATTCTTTATATCCTGAAGAGTTCTTCTCATGGTTTGTAGATCGGGCGTGCCATACCTACGTCCCCAAACTTAAGCTGAGTTTGTGTTTTCAGTCTTCTGTCCTCAAAGTCCTGGGCCACACTCCCTCCAGGCTGGGGCCCCTGGAGCCACACATTAGGACTGCCCCCACCCAATCCATGGCAATTCTGCCCATTCCATTGTCAAAAATCGTACAAATTAGGAGAACCCTCCAAAGTCCCTGTGGCCATCCCAATAGTGTAGGTCGCCCGGGACAAAAAATGGGTGGTTGATACCGGCTGAGCATCTACCTCCACTCATCTACCTCCATTCATACCAAGGAGATTGAACCAGACAGGACCCGAGGCCATTATCGAATCCATTGCTTTGGTTTACAGGCATGTCTCCTCAAAGCCTGGATTCCAATACCAGCAGAGGGGATTTCCTGAGGCACCCATCAGAACAAATCTCGTCTCCACAAGGAAACTTGTGCATGGTAGCTAAGCCAAAGCTTAGGAGAATACTTCAGGGTCCCGGTGCCACCTCCCCATTCCAAGGTCCTCATGGACACAAATACACGTTAGCACCCATCTTCTGGAAAGTGCATTTCAACTCAGCCACCCCTGTTGCTCCCGCAGATCCATTAGATCTAAACTGTCTTGTTGCTAGGAGACAATTGGAAGGCGAGGCGGACTTCCCAGGCATTCATCCTGGAACGGTGCTCTGGAGTCATTCCATATGGGATGTCATGGAGCTGTACAACAGGTCTCAATTGTCCCGCAGAAGCAATTCTTGAAGGGAGCATCCCACATCTCCCAACGTGGAAAACCTCCATGGCCTCGAGATTCCGCTCCCTTCATGAAGGGGCCATCATGCACAGAAACTCCAACCTGAGCCAACGTCGGATCCTCGCCCTGACTTCAGATGCATGAGATATTGGTTCAGATCTGCAGGAGGTACCTGCCGTGCCCTCACCCTGAATCCGAAGTCTAGCTTGTGTTCTCAGACTTCCGTCCTCACTCTCCTGGCCCCGAAGCCCTCAAGTTTGGCAATTCCGGACCGACAATGAAGCACTCTGCCTGCCCTCTAGAAAAAATATATTGCCTAATGAGCAGCCCAGGCAGCTTAAATGAGGATAAACCTACACGGCACTCGAATGTACCCAAATTATATAGTCTAACCTGGGCACTAATGCACTGTCTGACACAACCTGAGCCCGGACCTGCTGACCAACACCCAGACAGCTGACCGCACGCTGAGCACATCAGACCCGCCATGGCCTTAGGTCTTCATCTCTTCCCTACCTCAGTTTTCAGGCTTCAGAACCTAGACCTTATCTCCAATCACTGCCCACGGGTGACTGTGATGCAGAAATCAGAACTCTTCCTGACCCATGGCAAGAAACCTTGTGGTTGGCATGTTGTCCAACGTTCAGTGTAGGAGAAACCAGCATTCACCCTGAGGCCCGGCCCATTCTTGAGTGCGACGAGAGCATAAACACGCATGTGACCTCAGCGTGAGTCCTGTCCTCTAGTAAGTCCTCTCAGTGGCTGGACCATTAGATGTCATAATGGGCTTGACATGTCCCTAGTCCCCAATTTTTAACCAGATTTCTGGTTGTCCAGTCGCCCCACCCCAGGGCTCTACTCTGGAATCCCTCATTTGGTGGGACATCTGAGGTTGAAAAACAAAATGAAACAAATCGACAACAACAACAAAAAAACGGACTTCTTCCATCCCCAGAATGACCCCAAACTCTTTGGACGGGACCGAACCCCCAGAGAGTAAGACTCGTCCATTTCCCATGATGTCACCCGGCAATTTCACGACCATGAGTGACACGATATCCAGAGACAAAAACTTGAGCAAGAGCCTCACACTCGCCCTTTTTTCATATCCCGAAGTGTTCTCCTCATGGTCTGTAGATCAGTCCTGCCATACCTATGACCCAAAACATAAGCCGAGTTTGTGTTTTCAGACAACTGTCCAAACAGCTCTGGCCTACACACCCTACAGGCTCAGGGCACTGGAGCCAAACCTGAGGACTGTACTTGCCCTCTCCAAGGGAATTGTATGTGCCCATTCCAATGGCCACAACCCTACTAGTAGGATAACCTCCAAAGTCCCTGAGGCCATCCCAATAGTTGTGGCTTCCCAGGACAAACAGGGGCAATCTGAGCCCATCTGAGCACCTACCTGCACTCAGACCCGTAGACTGATGTCCCCAGAGGTAAAAAGGTATGAACTGGCCCCTAGGCACTAATCGGATCCATTGCTTTGGTTTCCAGGCATCTCTCCTCAGAGGCCTGGATTTCAATACCAGCATATGGCTGTTTCTTGACTCACCCATCAGAACAAATCTCATCTACACATGGGAAACATGCACGTTGGAGCTGTGTCAAAGCCTCTGTTTAGGAGAACCCTTCAGGGCCCCAGGGCCACCGCTTCATTCCAAGGTCTCCATAGACACAAAAACATATTAGGACACATCCCCAGGAGAGTCCATTTCAACTCAGCCTCCTCGGTTGCCCCCCACATCCAGCAGTTCTAACCTGTCTTGTTGCTTGGAGACAATTGGAATGCGAGGTGGGCTACCCAGCCATCCATCCTTAGAACCCTGCTCGGAATGGTTGGCCTGGAGCCAACCAACAGGTCTCAATTGTCCTGCAGAGGAATCTTTGCAGTTTGGAGCTTCTCACAACTCCCATCGTGGGAAAACCCCCATGTCCTCGTGATCCAACCCCCTTCAAGAAAGGGCCATCAGGGCAGAAAGTACAAACTGAGGGATCGTCTGATCCTTGCCCTGACTTCAGATGCACGAGATCTCTATTGAGGTCTGTAGATTGTGCCTGCCATATCCTCACCCAGAAACCTAGGCTTAGCTTGGGTTCTCAGACTCCGTCCTCAGACTACTGGCCCACAAGCCCTCTAGTTTGGCAATCCAGAACTACAATGCCGCACTCTGCCTGCCCTACAGAAGTAAAACATTGCCCTCAGGGCTACCCCGAAATCCCAAATGAGGATCAACCTGCACGCCATTCCGTTGTACCCCAAACATATAGGCTAATATGGGCACTATATCCCCTTCTGACCCAGCCTGAGCCTGGACCTCCTGGTCCCACCCAGACAGCTGGCCGCACACTGAGCACATCGGACCCGCCATGGCCTTAGGTCGTCATCTCTTCCCAACTGCGGTTTTCAGGCTCCAGAACCTAGACCTTATCTCCAACCACTGCCCAGGGTTGAAAATGATGCAGAAATCAGAACTCTTTCCCCATGGCAAGAAACCTTGTGGTTGGCATGTTGTCCAACGTTCAGTGTAGTTGAAACAAGCGTGGCCCATGAGGCCCAGCCCATGCTTGCGGGCCACATTGGTCACAAACACACATTGTTACCCTCAGCCTGAGCCCAGTCCTCAGGTAAGACCTCTCAGGGCCTATATGAAGAGACAGCATATTGGGTTTGCCATGCCCCTAGGCCCCAATTTTTAACCATAGCTCGGGTTGTCCCTTCACTCTTCCCCAGGGCTCTGCTTTGGAATTCCTAGTTTGGTGGGACACCTGAGGTAACAAACTTGAAAGGAATCCTCCCATCCCACAGACTGACGAAAAACAATTGGGATCGGGCCAAATCCACAGAGAGGAAGATTCGTCCATGGCCCATGAGACCTCCCCAACATTCCACGGCCATCGCTGAAACAAAATCCAGAGACAAAACCGAGCAAGCGCCTCAGACTCGCTCATTCTTCATACCCTGAAGAGTTCTTCTCACGGTTTGTAGATCGGGCGTGCCATACCTACGTCCCCAAACTTAAGCTGAGTTTGTGTTTTTAGTCTTCTGTCCTCAAAGCCCAGGGCCAGACTCCCTCCAGGCTGGGGCCCCTGGAGCCACACATTAGGACTGCCCCCACCCAATTCAGGGAATTCTGCCCATTCCATTGTCAAAAATCATACAAATTAGGGGAAGCCTCCAAAGTCCCTGAGGCCATCCCAATAGTGTCGGTCGCCCGGGACAAAAAAGGGCGGTTGATACCGGCTGAGCATCTACCTCCACTCATCTACCTCCACTCATACCAAGAAGATTGAACCAGACAGGACCCGAGGCCATTATCGGATCCATTGCTTTGGTTTACAGGCATGTCTCCTCAAAAGCCTGGATTCCAATACCAACAGAGGGGATTTCCTGAGGCACCCATCACAACAAATCTCGTCTCCACAAGGAAACTTGTGCATGGGAGCTATGCCAAAGCTTAGGAGAATACTTCAGGGTCCCGGTGCCACCTCCCCATACCAACGCCCTCATGGACACAAACACACGTTAGGACCCATCCCCTGGAAAGTGCATTTCAACTCAGTTACCCCGGTTGCTCCCGCAGATCCATTAGATCTAAACTGTATTGTTGCTAGGAGACAATTGGAAGGTGAGGCGGACTTCCCAGGCATCCATCCTCGAACGGTGCTCTGGAGTCATTCCATATGGGATGTCCTGGATCTTTCCAATAGGTCACAATTGTCCCGAAGAAGGATTCCTTGAAGGGGGCATCCCACATCTCCCAACGTGGAAAACCTCCATGGCCTCGAGATTCCGGTCCGTTCATGAAGGGGCCGTCATGCACAGAAACTCCAACCAGAGCCAACGTCGGATCCTCGCCCTGACTTCAGATGCATGAGATATTGGTTCAGATCTGCAGGGGGTACATGCCGTGCCCTAACCCTGAATCCGAAGTCTAGCTTGTGTTCTCACACTTCCGTCCTCACTCTCCTGGCCCCGAAGCCCTAAGGTTTGGCAATTCCGGACCGACAATGAAGCGATCTGCCTGCCCTCTAGAAAAAATATATTGCCTAATGAGCTGCCCAGGCAGCTTAAATGAAGATATACCTACACGGCACTCGAATGTACCCAAATTATATAGTCTAACCTGGGCACTAATGCACTGTCTGACACAACCTGAGTCCGGACCTGCTGAGCAACACCCAGACAGCTGACCGCAAGCTGAGCACATCAGACCCGCCATGGCCTTAGGTCATCATCTCTTCCCTACCTCAGTTTTCAGGCTTCAGAACCTAGACCTTAACTCCAATCACTGCCCACGGGTGACTGTGATGCAGAAATCAGAACTCTTCCTGACCCATGGCAAGAAACCTTGTGGTTGGAATGTTGTCCAACGTTCAGTGTAGGAGAAACCAGCATTCACCCTGAGGCCCCGCCCATTCTTGAGTGCGACGAGAGCATAAACACGCATGTGACCTCAGCGTGAGTCCTGTCCTCTAGTAAGTCCTCTCAGTGGCTGGACCATTAGATGTCATAATGGGCTTGACATGTCCCTAGTCCCCAATTTTTAACCAGATTTCTGGTTGTCCAGTCGCCCCACCCCAGGGCTCTACTCTGGAATCCCTCATTTGGTGGGACATCTGAGGTTGAAAAACAAAATGAAACAAATCGACAACAACAAAAAAACGGACTTCTTCCATCCCCAGAATGACCCCAAACTCTTTGGACGGGACTGAACCCCCAGAGAGTAAGACTCGTCCATTTCCCATGAAGTCACCCGGCAATTTCACGACCATGAGTGACACGATATCCAGAGACAAAAACTTGAGCAAGAGCCTCACACTCGCCCTTTTTTCATATCCCGAAGTGTTCTGCTCATGGTCTGTAGATCAGTCCTGCCATACCTATGACCCAAAACATAAGCCGAGTTTGTGTTTTCAGACAACTGTCCAAACAGCTCTGGCCTACACACCCTACAGGCTCAGGGCCCTGGAGCCAAACCTGAGGACTGTACTTGCCCTCTCCAAGGGAATTGTATGTGCCCATTCCAATGGCCACAACACTACTAGTAGGATAACCTCCAAAGTCCCTGAGGCCATCCCAATAGTTGTGGCTTCCCAGGACAAACAGGGGCAATCTGAGCCCATCTGAGCACCTACCTGCACTCAGACCCGTAGAGTGATGTCCCCAGAGGTAAAAAGGAACGAACAGGCCCCTAGGCACTAATCAGATCCATTGCTTTGGTTTCCAGGCATCTCACCTCAGAGGCCTGGATTTCAATACCAGCATATGGCTGTCTCCTGACTCACCCATCAGAACAAATCTCATCTACACATGGGAAACATGCACGTTGGAGCTGTGTCAAAGCCTCTGTTTAGGAGAACCCTTGAGGGCCCCAGGGCCACCGCTTCATTCCAAGGTCTCCATAGACACAAAAACATATTAGGACACATCCACAGGAGAGTCCATTTCAACTCAGCCTCCTCGGTTGCCCCCCACATCCAGCAGATCTAACCTGTTTTGTTGCTTGGAGACAATTGGAATGCGAGGTGGGCTACCCAACCATTCATCCTTAGAACCCTGCTCGGAATCGTTGGCCTGGAGCCAAACAGCAGGTCTCAATTGTCCTGCAGACGAATCTTTCAGTTTGGAGCTTCTCACAACTCCCATCGTGGGAAAACCCCCATGTCCTCGTGATCCAACCCCCTTCAAGAAAGGGCCATCAGGGCAGAAAGTCCAACCTGAGCGATCGTCTGATCCTTGCCCTGACTTCAGATGCACGAGATCTCGATTGAGGTTTGTAGATTGTGCCTGCCATATCCTCACCCAGACACCTAGGCCTAGCTTGGGTTCTCAGACTCCGTCCTCAGACTACTGGCCCACAAGCCCTCCAGTTTGGCAATCTAGAACTACAATGCCGCACTCTCCTGCCCTACAGAAGTAAAACATTACCCTCAGGGCTACCCCGAAACCGCAAATGAGGATCAACCTGCACGCCATTCGGCTGTACCCCAAACATATAGCCTGACCTGGGCACTATTTCCCCTTCTGACCCAGCCTGAGCCTGGACCTCCTGGTCCCACCCAGACAGCTGGCCGCACACTGAGCACATCGGATCCGCCATGGCCTTAGGTCGTCATCTCTTCCCAACTGCGGTTTTCAGGCTCCAGAACCTAGACCTTATCTCCAACCACTGCCCAGGTTTGAAAATGATGCAGAAATCAGAACTCTTTCCCCATGGCAAGAAACCTTGTGCTTGGCATGTTGTCCAACGTTCAGTGTAGTTGAAACAAGCGTGGCCCATGAGGCCGAGCCCATGCTTGCGGGCCTCATTGGTCACAAACACACATTGTGACCCTCAGCCTGAGCCCAGTCCTCAAGTAAGGCCTCTCAGGGCCTATATGAAGAGACAGCATATTGGGTTTGCCATGCCCCTAGGCCCCAATTTTTAACCATAGTTCGGGTTGTCCCTTCACTCTTCCCCAGGGCTCTGCTTTGGAATTCCTAGTTTGGTGGGACACCTGAGGTAACAAACTTGAAAGGAATCCTCCCATCCCACAGATTGACGAAAAACAATTGGGATCGGGCCAAATCCACAGAGAGGAAGATTCGTCCATGGCCCATGAGACTTCCCCAACTTTCCACGGCCATCGCTGAAACAAAATCCAGAGACAAAAGCCGAGCAAGCGCCTCCGACTCGCTCATTCTTCATATCCTGAAGAGTTCTTCTCATGGTTTGTAGATCGGGCGTGCCATACCTACGTCCCCAAAATTAAGCTGAGTTTGTGTTTTTAGTCTTCGGTCCTCAAAGCCCTGGGCCACACTCCCTACACGCTGGGGCCCCTGGAGCCACACATTAGGACTGCCCCCTCCCAATTCATGAAATTCTGCCCATTCCATTGTCAAAAATCATACAAATTAGGAGAAGCCTCCAAAGTCCCTGAGGCCATCCCAATAGTGTCGGTCGCCCGGGACAAAAAAGGGCGGTTGATACCGGCTGAGCATCTACCTCCACTCATCTACCTCCACTCATACCAAGAAGATTGAACCAGACAGGACCCGAGGCCATTATCGGATCCATTGCTTTGGTTTACAGGCATGTCTCCTCAAAAGCCTGGATTCCAATACCAGCAGAGGGGATTACCTGAGGCACTCATCAGTACAAATATCGTCTCCACAAGGAAACTTGTGCATGGGAGTATGCCAAAGCTTAGGAGAATACTTCAGGGTCCCGGTGCCACCTCCCCATTCCAAGGCCCTCATGGACACAAACACATGTTAGGATCCATCCTCTGGAAAGTGCATTTCAACTCAGCCACCCCGGTTGCTCCAGCAGATCCATTAGATCTAAACTGTCTTGTTGCTAGGAGACAATTGGAAGGCGAGGCGGACTTCCCAGGCATCCATCCTGGAACGGTGCTCTGGAGTCATTCCGTATGGGATGTCCTGGAGCTGTCCAACAGGTCTCAATTGTCCCGCAGAAGCAATTCTTGAAGGGAGCATCCCACATCTCCCAACGTGGAAAACCTCCATGGCCTCGAGATTCCGCTCCCTTCATGAAGGGGCCGTCATGCACAGAAACTAGACCTTAACTCCAATCACTGCCCACGGGTGACTGTGATGCAGAAATCAGAACTCTTCCTGACCCATGGCAAGAAACCTTGTGGTTGGCATGTTGTCCAACGTTCAGTGTAGGAGAAACCAGCATTCACCCTGAGGCCCCGCCCATTCTTGAGTGCAACGAGAGCATAAACACGCATTGTGACCTCAGCGTGAGTCCTGTTCTCTAGTAGGTCCTCTCAGTGGCTGAACCATTAGATGTCATAATGGGCTTGACATGTCCCTAGTCCCCAATTTTTAACCAGATTTCTGGTTGTCCAGTCGCCGCACCCCAGGGTTCTTCTCTGGAATCCCTCATTTGGTGGGACATCTGAGGTTGAAAAACAAAATGAAACAAATCGACAACAACAAAAAAACGGACTTCTTCCATCCCCAGAATGACCCCAAACTCTTTGGACGGGACCGAACACCCAGAGAGTAAGACTCGTCCATTTCCCATGAAGTCACCCGGCAATTTCACGACCATGAGTGACACGATATCCAGAGACGAAACTTGAGCAAGAGCCTCACACTCGCCCTTTTTTCATATCCCGAAGTGTACTCCTCATGGTCTGTAGATCAGTCTTGCCATACCTATGACCCAAATCACAAGCCGAGTTTGTGTTTTCAGACAACTGTCCAAACAGCTCTGGCCTACACACCTTACAGGCTCAGGGCCCTGGAGCCAAACCTGAGGACTGTACTTGCCTCCTCCAAGGGAATTGTATGTGCCCATTCCAATGGCCACAACCCTACTAATAGGATAACCTCCAAAGTCCCTGAGGCCATCCCAATAGTTGTGGCTTCCCAGGACAAACAGGGGCAATCTGAGCCCATATGAGCACCTACCTGCACTCAGACCCGTAGAGTGATGTCCCCAGAGGTAAAAAGGAACGAACAGGCCCCTAGGCACTAATCGGATCCATTGCTTTGGTTTCCAGGCATCTCTCCTCAGAGGCCTGGATTTCAATACCAGCATATGGCTGTCTCCTGACTCACCCATCAGAACAAATCTCATCTATACATGGGATACATGCACGTTGGAGCTGTGTCAAAGCCTCTGTTTAGGAGAACCCTTCAGGGCCCCAGGGCCACCGCTTCATTCCAAGGTCTCCATAGACACAAAAACATATTAGGATACATCCACAGAAGAGTCCATTTCAACTCAGCCTCCTCGGTTGCTCCCCACATACAGCAGATCTAACCTGTCTTGTTGCTTGGAGACAATTGGAATGCGAGGTGGGCTACCCAGCCATCCATCCTTAGAACCCTGCTCGGAATCGTTGGCCTGGAGCCAACCAACAGGTCTCAATTGTCCTGCAGAAGAATCTTTGCAGTTTGGAGCTTCTCACAACTCCCATCTTGGGAAAACCCCCATGTCCTCGTGATCCAACCCCCTTCAAGAAAGGGCCATCAGGGCAGAAAGTCCAACCTGAGCGATCGTCTGATCCTTGCCCTGACTTCAGATGCACGAGATCTCGATTGAGGTCTGTAGATTGTGCCTGCCATATCCTCACCCAGAAACCTAGGCCTAGCTTGGGTTCTCAGACTCCGTCCTCAGACTACTGGCCCACAAGCCCTCCAGTTTGGCAATCCAGAACTACAATGCCGCACTCTGCCTACCCTACAGAAGTAAAATATTGCCCTCAGGGCTACCCCGAAACCCCAAATGAGGATCAACCTGCACGCCATTCGGCTGTACCCCAAACATATAGCCTGACCTGGGCACTATTTCCCCTTCTGACCCAGCCTGAGCCTGGACCTCCTGGTCCCACCCAGACAGCTGGCCGCACACTGAGCACATCGGACCCGCCATGGCCTTAGGTCGTCATCTCTTCCCAACTGCGGTTTTCAGGCTCCAGAACCTAGACCTTATCTCCAACCACTGCCCAGGTTTGAAAATGATGCAGAAATCAGAACTCTTTCCCCATGGCAAGAAACCTTGTGGTTGGCATGTTGTCCAACGTTCAGTGTAGTTGAAACAAGCGTGGCCCATGAGGCCGAGCCCATGCTTGCGGGCCACATTGGTCACAAACACACATTGTGACCCTCAGCCTGAGCCCAGTCCTCAGGTAAGGCCTCTCAGGGCCTATATGAAGAGACAGCTATTGGGCTTGCCATGCCCCTAGGCCCCAATTTTTAACCATAGTTCGGGTTGTCCCTTCACTCTCCCCAGGGCTCTGCTTTGGAATTCCTCTTTAAGTGGGACACCTGAGGTAAGAAACCCGAAAGGAGTCCTCCCATCCCACAGATGGACGAAAAACAATTGGGATCGGGCCAAATCCACAGAGAGGAAGATTCGTCCATGGCCCATGAGACCTCCCCAACATTCCACGGCCATCGCTGAAACAAAATCCAAAGACAAAAGCCTGAGCAAGCGCCTCAGACTCGCTCATTCTTCATATCCTGAAGAGTTCTTCTCATGGTTTGTAGATTGGGCGTGCCATACCTACCTCCCCAAACTTAAGCTGAGTTTGTGTTTTCAGTCTTCTGTCCTCAAAGTCCTGGGCCACACTCCCTCCAGGCTGGGGCACCTGGAGCCACACATTAGGACTGCCTCCACCCAATCCACGGCAATTCTGCCCATTCCATTTTCAAAAATCGTACAAATTAGGAGAACCCTCCAAAGTTCCTGAGGCCATCCCAATAGTGTAGGTCGCCCGGGACAAAAAAGGGCGGTTGATACCGGCTGAGCATCTACCTCCGCTCATCTACCTCCACTCATACCAAGAAGATTGAACCAGACAGAACCCGAGGCCATTATCGGATCCATTGCTTTGGTTTACAGGCATGTCTCCTCAAAAGCCTGGATTCCAATACCAGCAGAGGGGATTTCCTGAGGCACCCATCAGAACAAATCTCGTCTCCACAAGGAAACTTGTGAATGGGTGCTATGCCAAAGCTTAGGAGAATACTTCAGGGTCCCGGTGCCACCTCCCCATTCCAAGGCCCTCATGGACACAAACACACGTTAGGACCCATCCTCTGGAAAGTGCATTTCAACTCAGCCACCCTGGTTGCTCCCGCAGATCCTTTAGATCTAAACTGTCTTGTTGCTAGGAGACAATTGGAAGGCGAGGCGGACTTCCCAGGCATCCATCCTCGAACGGTGCTCTGGAGTCATTCCATATGGGATGTCCTGGAGCTGTCCAACAGGTCTCAATTGTCCCTCAGAAGGAATCCTTGAAGGGGGCATCCCACATCTCCCAACGTGGAAAACCTCCATGGCCTCGAGATTCCGCTCCCTTCATGAAGGGGCCGTCATGCACAGAAACTCCAACCTGAGCCAACGTCGGATCCTCGCCCTGACTTCAGATGTATGAGATATTGGTTCAGATCTGCAGGGGGTACCTGCCGTGCCCTCACCCTGAATACGAAGTCTAGCTTGTGTTCTCAGACTTCTGTCCTCACTCTCCTGGCCCCGAAGCCCTCAAGTTTGGCAATTCCGGACCGACAATGAAGCACTCTGCCTGCCCTCTAGAAAAAATATATTGCCTAATGAGCAGCCCAGGCAGCTTAAATGAGGATAAACTTACACGGCACTCGAATGTACCCAAATTATATAGTCTAACCTGGGCACTAATCCACTGTCTGACACAACCTGAGCCCGGACCTGCTGACCAACACCCAGACAGCTGACCGCACGCTGAGCACATCAGACCCGCCATGGCCTTAGGTCATCATCTCTTCCCAACCTCAGTTTTCAGGCTTCAGAACCTAGACCTTATCTCCAATCACTGCCCACGGGTGACTGTGATGCAGAAATCAGAACTCTTCCTGACCCATGGCAAGAAACCTTGTGGTTGGCATGTTGTCCAAAGTTCAGTGTAGGAGAAACCAGCATTCACCCTGAGGCCCCGCCCATTCTTGAGTGCGACGAGAGCATAAACACGCATTGTGACCTCAGCGTGAGTCCTGTCCTCTAGTAAGTCCTCTCAGTGGCTGGACCATTAGATGTCATAATGGGCTTGACATGTCCCTAGTCCCCAATTTTTAACCTGATTTCTGGTTGTCCAGTCGCCCCACCCCAGGGCTCTACTCTGGAATCCCTCATTTGGTGGGACATCTGAGGTTGAAAAACAAAATGAAACAAATCGACAACAACAACAAAAAAACGGACTTCTTCCATCCCCAGAATGAGCCCAAACTCTTTGGACGGGACCGAACCCCCAGAGAATAAGACTCGTCCATTTCCCATGAAGTCACCTGGCAATTTCACGACCATGAGTGACACGATATCCAGAGACAAAAACTTGAGCAAGAGCCTCACACTCGCCCTTTTTTCATATCCCGAAGTGTTCTCCTCATGGTCTGTAGATCAGTCCTGCCATACCTATGACCCAAAACATAAGCCGAGTTTGTGTTTTCAGACAACTGTCCAAACAGCTCTGGCCTACACACCCTACAGGCTCAGGGCCCTGGAGCCAAACCTGAGGACTGTACTTGCCCTCTCCAAGGGAATTGTATGTGCCCATTCCAATGGCCACAAACCTACTAGTAGGATAACCTCCAAAGTCCCTGAGGCCATCCCAATAGTTGTGGCTTCCCAGGACAAACAGGGGCAATCTGAGCCAATCTGAGCACCTACCTGCACTCAGACCCGTAGACTGATGTCCCCAGAGGTAAAAAGGAACGAACAGGCCCCTAGGCACTAATCGGATCCATTGCTTTGGTTTCCAGGCATCTCTCCTCAGAGGCCTGGATTTCAATACCAGCATATGGCTGTTTCTTGACTCACCCATCAGAACAAATCTCATCTATACATGGGATACATGCACGTTGGAGCTGTGTCAAAGCCTCTGTTTAGGAGAACCCTTCAGGGCCCCAGGGCCACCGCTTCATTCCAAGGTCTCCATAGACACAAAAACATATTAGGACACATCCACAGGAGAGTCCATTTCAACTCAGCCTCCTCGGTTGCCCCCCACATACAGCAGATCTAACCTGTCTTGTTGCTTGGAGACAATTGGAATGCGAGGTGGGCTACCCAGCCATCCATCCTTAGAACCCTGCTCGGAATCGTTGGCCTAGAGCCAACCAACAGGTCTCAATTGTCCTGCAAAAGAATCTTTGCAGTTTGGAGCTTCTCACAACTCCCATCGTGGGAAAACCCCCATGTCCTCGTGATCCAACCCCCTTCAAGAAAGGGCCATCAGGGCAGAAAGTCCAACCTGAGCGATCGTCTGATCCTTGCCCTGACTTCAGATGCACGAGATCTCGATTGAGGTCTGTAGATTGTGCCTGCCATATCCTCACCCAGACACCTAGGCCTAGCTTGGGTTCTCAGACTCCGTCCTCAGACTACTGGCCCACAAGCCCTCCAGTTGGGCAATCCAGAACTACAATGCCGCACTCTGCCTGCCCTACAGAAGTAAAACATTGCCCTCAGGGCTACCCCGAAACCGCAAATGAGGATCAACCTGCACGCCATTCGGCTGTACCCCAAACATATAGGCTGACCTGGGCACTATTTCCCCTTCTGACCCAGCCTGAGCCTGGACCTCCTGGTCCCACCCAGACAGCTGGCCGCACACTGAGCACATCGGACCCGCCATGGCCTTAGGTCGTCATCTCTTCCCAACTGCGGTTTTCAGGCGCCAGAACCTAGACCTTATCTCCAACCACTGCCCAGGGTTGAAAATGATGCAGAAATCAGAACTCTTTCCCCATGGCAAGAAACCTTGTGGTTGGCATGTTGTCCAACGTTCAGTGTAGTTGAAACAAGCGTGGCCCATGAGGCCCAGCCCATGCTTGCGGGCCACATTGGTCACAAACACACATTGTGACCCTCAGCCTGAGCCCAGTCCTCAGGTAAGGCCTCTCAGGGCCTATATGAAGAGACAGCATATTGGGCTTGCCATGCCCCTAGGCCCCAATTTTTAACCATAGTTCGGGTTGTCCCTTCACTCTTCCCCAGGGCTCTGCTTTGGAATTCCTCTTTTGGTGGGACACCTGAGGTAACAAACCTGAAAGGAGTCCTCCCATCCCACAGATTGACAAATAACAATTGGGATCGGGCCAAATCCACAGAGAAGAAGATTCGTCCATGGCCCATGAGACCTCCCCAACATCCACGGCCATCACTGAAACAAAATCCAGAGACAAAAGCCTGAGCAAGCGACTCAGACTCGCTAATTCTTCATATCCTGAAGAGTTCTTCTCATGGTTTGTAGATCGGGCGTGCGATACCTACGTCCCCAAACTTAAGCTGAGTTTGTGTTTTCAGTCTTCTGTCCTCAAAGTCCTGGGCCACACTCCCTCCAGGCTGGGGCCCCTGGAGCCACACATTAGGACTGCCCCCACCCAATCCATGGCAATTCTGCCCATTCCATTGTCAAAAATCGTACAAATTAGGAGAACCCTCCAAAGTCCCTGAGGCCATCCAAATAGTGTTGGTCACCCGGGACAAAAAAGGGTGGTTGATACCGGCTGAGCATCTACCTCCACTCATCTACCTCCACTCATACCAAGAAGATTGAACCAGACAGGACCCAAGGCCATTATCGGATCCATTGCTTTGGTTTACAGGCATGTCTCCTCAAAAGCCTGGATTCCAATACCAGCAGAGGGGATTTCCTGAGGCACCCATCAGAACAAATCTCGTCTCCACAAGGAAACTTGTGCATGGGAGCTAAGCCAAAGCTTAGGAGAATACTTCAGGGTCCCGGTGCCACCTCCCCATTCCAAGGCCCTCATGGACACAAACACACGTTAGGACCCATCCTCTGGAAAGTGCATTTCAACTCAGCCACCCCGGGTGCTCCCGCAGATCCATTAGATCTAAACTGTCTTGTTGCTAGGAGACAATTGGAAGGCGAGGCGGACTTCCCAGGCATCCATTCTCGAACAGTGCTCTGGAGTCATTTCGTATGGGATGTCCTGGAGCTGTCCAAAAGGTCTCAATTGTCCCGCAGAAGGAATCCTTGAAGGGGGCATCCCACATCTCCCAACGTGGAAAACCTCCATGGCCTCGAGATTCCGCTCCCTTCATGAAGGGGCCGTCATGCACAGAAACTCCAACCTGAGCCAACGTCGGATCCTCGCCTCACTTCAGATGCATGAGATATTGGTTCAGATCTGCAGGGAGTACCTGCCGTGCCCTCACCCTGAATCCGAAGTCTAGCTTGTGTTCTCAGACATCCGTCCTCACTCTCCTGGCCCCGAAGCCCTCAAGTTTGGCAATTCCGGACCGACAATGAAGCACTCTGCCTGCCCTCTAGAAACAATATATTGCCTAATGAGCTCCCAGGCAGCTTAAATGAAGATAAACCTACACGGCACTCGAATGTACCCAAATATATAGTCTAACCTGGGCACTAATGCACTGTCTGACACAACCTGAGCCCGGACCTGCTGACCAACACCCAGACAGCTGACCGCACGCTGAGCACATCAGACCCGCCATGGCCTTAGGTCATCGTCTCTTCCCTACCTCAGTTTTCAGGCTTCAGAACCTAGACCTTATCTCCAATCACTGCCCACGGGTGACTGTGATGCAGAAATCAGAACTCTTCCTGACCCATGGCAAGAAACCTTGTGGTTGGCATGTTGTCCAACGTTCAGTGTAGGAGAAACCAGCATTCACCCTGAGGCCCCGCCCATTCTTGAGTGCGACGAGAGCATAAACACGCATTGTGACCTCAGCGTGAGTCCTGTCCTCTAGTAAGTCCTCTCAGTGGCTGGACCATTAGATGTCATAATGGGCTTGACATGTCCCTAGTCCCCAATTTTTAACCTGATTTCTGGTTGTCCAGTCGCCCCACCCCAGGGCTCTACTCTGGAATCCCTCATTTGGTGGGACATCTGAGGTTGAAAAACAAAATGAAACAAATCGACAACAACAACAAAAAAACGGACTTCTTCCATCCCCAGAATGAGCCCAAACTCTTTGGACGGGACCGAACCCCCAGAGAATAAGACTCGTCCATTTTCCATGAAGTCACCTGGCAATTTCACGACCATGAGTGACACGATATCCAGAGACAAAAACTTGAGCAAGAGCCTCACACTCGCCCTTTTTTCATATCCCGAAGTGTTCTCCTCATGGTCTGTAGATCAGTCCTGCCATACCTATGACCCAAAACATAAGCCGAGTTTGTGTTTTCAGACAACTGTCCAAACAGCTCTGGCCTACACACCCTACAGGCTCAGGGCCCTGGAGCCAAACCTGAGGACTGTACTTGCCCTCTCCAAGGGAATTGTATGTGCCCATTCCAATGGCCACAAACCTACTAGTAGGATAACCTCCAAAGTCCCTGAGGCCATCCCAATAGTTGTGGCTTCCCAGGACAAACAGGGGCAATCTGAGCCCATCTGAGCACCTACCTGCACTCAGACCCGTAGACTGATGTCCCCAGAGGTAAAAAGGAACGAACAGGCCCCTAGGCACTAATCGGATCCATTGCTTTGGTTTCCAGGCATCTCTCCTCAGAGGCCTGGATTTCAATACCAGCATATGGCTGTTTCTTGACTCACCCATCAGAACAAATCTCATCTATACATGGGATACATGCACGTTGGAGCTGTGTCAAAGCCTCTGTTTAGGAGAACCCTTCAGGGCCCCAGGGCCACCGCTTCATTCCAAGGTCTCCATAGACACAAAAACATATTAGGACACATCCACAGGAGAGTCCATTTCAACTCAGCCTCCTCGGTTGCCCCCCACATACAGCAGATCTAACCTGTCTTGTTGCTTGGAGACAATTGGAATGCGAGGTGGGCTACCCAGCCATCCATCCTTAGAACCCTGCTCGGAATCGTTGGCCTAGAGCCAACCAACAGGTCTCAATTGTCCTGCAAAAGAATCTTTGCAGTTTGGAGCTTCTCACAACTCCCATCGTGGGAAAACCCCCATGTCCTCGTGATCCAACCCCCTTCAAGAAAGGGCCATCAGGGCAGAAAGTCCAACCTGAGCGATCGTCTGATCCTTGCCCTGACTTCAGATGCACGAGATCTCGATTGAGGTCTGTAGATTGTGCCTGCCATATCCTCACCCAGACACCTAGGCCTAGCTTGGGTTCTCAGACTCCGTCCTCAGACTACTGGCCCACAAGCCCTCCAGTTGGGCAATCCAGAACTACAATGCCGCACTCTGCCTGCCCTACAGAAGTAAAACATTGCCCTCAGGGCTACCCCGAAACCGCAAATGAGGATCAACCTGCACGCCATTCGGCTGTACCCCAAACATATAGGCTGACATGGGCACTATTTCCCCTTCTGACCCAGCCTGAGCCTGGACCTCCTGGTCCCACCCAGACAGCTGGCCGCACACTGAGCACATCGGACCCGCCATGGCCTTAGGTCGTCATCTCTTCCCAACTGCGGTTTTCAGGCGCCAGAACCTAGACCTTATCTCCAACCACTGCCCAGGGTTGAAAATGATGCAGAAATCAGAACTCTTTCCCCATGGCAAGAAACCTTGTGGTTGGCATGTTGTCCAACGTTCAGTGTAGTTGAAACAAGCGTGGCCCATGAGGCCCAGCCCATGCTTGCGGGCCACATTGGTCACAAACACACATTGTGACCCTCAGCCTGAGCCCAGTCCTCAGGTAAGGCCTCTCAGGGCCTATATGAAGAGACAGCATATTGGGCTTGCCATGCCCCTAGGCCCCAATTTTTAACCATAGTTCGGGTTGTCCCTTCACTCTTCCCCAGGGCTCTGCTTTGGAATTCCTCTTTTGGTGGGACACCTGAGGTAACAAACCTGAAAGGAGTCCTCCCATCCCACAGATGGACGAAAAACCATTGGGATCGGGCCAAATCCACAGAGAGGAAGATTCGTCCATGGCCCATGAGACCTCCCCAACATCCAAGGCCATCGTTGAAACAAAAGTCAGAGACAAAAGCCTGAGCAAGCGCCTCAGACTCGCTCATTCTTCGTATCCTGAAGAGTTCTTCTCATGGTTTGTAGATCGGGCGTGCCATACCTACGTCCCCAAACTTAAGCTGAGTTTGTGTTTTCAGTCTTCTGTCCTCAAAGTCCTGGGCCACACTCCCTCCAGGCTGGGGCCCCTGGAGCCACACATTAGGACTGCCCCCACTCAATCCATGGGAATTCTGCCCATTCCATTGTCAAAAATCGTACAAATAGGAGAACCCTCCAAAGTCCCTGAGGCCATCCCAATAGTGTAGGTCGCCCGGGACAAAAAAGGGCGGTTGATACCGGCTGAGCATCTACCTCCACTCATCTACCTCCACTCATACCAAGAAGATTGAACTAGACAGGACCCGAGGCCATTATCGGATCCATTGCTTTGGTTTACAGGCATGTCTCCTCAAAAGCCTGGATTCCCATACCAGCAGAGGGGATTTCCTGAGGCACCCATCAGAACAAATCTCATCTCCACAAGGAAACTTGTGCATGGGAGCTAAGCCAAAGCTTAGGAGAATACTTCAGGGTCCCGGTGCCACCTCCCCATTCCAAGGCCCTCATGGACACAAACACACGTTAGGACCCATCCTCTGGAAAGTGCGTTTCAACTCAGCCACCCCGGTTGCTCCCGCAGATCCATTAGATCTAAACTGTCTTGTTGGTAGGAGATAATTGGACGGTGAGGCGGACTTCCCAGGCATCCATCCTCGAACGGTGCTCTGGAGTCATTCCATATGGGAAGTCCTGGAGCTGTCCAACAGGTCTCAATTGTCCCGCAGAAGGAATCCTTGAAGGGGGCATCCCACATCTCCCAACGTGGAAAACCTCCATGGCCTCGAGATTCCGCTCCCTTTATGAAGGGGCCGTCATGCACAGAAACTCCAAACTGAGCCAACGTCGGATCCTCTCCCTGGCTTCAGATGCATGAGATATTGGTTCAGATCTGCAGGGGGTACCTGCCGTGCCCTCACCCTGAATCCGAAGTCTAGCTTGTGTTCTCAGACTTCCGTCCTCACTCTCCTGGCCCCGAAGCCCTCAAGTTTGGCAATTCCGGACCGACAATGAGGCACTCTGCCTGCCCTCTAGAAAAAATATATTGCCTAATGAGCAGCCCAGGCAGCTTAAATGAGGATAAACCTACACGGCACTCGAATGTACCCAAATTATATAGTCTAACCTGGGCACTAATGCACTGTCTGACACAACCTGAGCCCGGACCTGCTGACCAACACCCAGACAGCTGACCGCACGCTGAGCACATCAGACCTGCCATAGCCTCAGGTAATCATCTCTTCCCTACCTCAATTTTCAGGCTTCAGAACCTAGACCTTATCTCCAATGACTGCCCACGGGTGACTGTGATGCAGAAATCAGAACTCTTCCTGACCCATGGTAAGAAACCTTGTGGTTGGCATGTTGTCCAACGTTCAGTGTAGGAGAAGCCAGCATTCACCCTGAGGCCCCGTCCATTCTTGAGTGCGACGAGAGCATAAACACGCATTGTGACCTCAGCGTGAGTCCTGTCCTCTAGTAAGTCCTCTCAATGGCTGGACCATTAGATGTCATAATGGGCTTGACATGTCCCTAGTCCCCAATTTTTAACCAGATTTCTGGTTGTCCAGTCGCCCCACCCCAGGGCTCTACTCTGGAATCCCTCATTTGGTGGGACATCTGAGGTTGAAAAACAAAATGAAACAAATCGACAACAACAAAACAACGGACTTCTTCCATCCCCAGGATGACCCCAAACTCTTTGGATGGGACCGAACCCCCAGAGAGTTTGACTCGTCCATTTCCCATGAAGTCACCCGGCAATTTCACGACCATGAGTGACACGATATCCAGAGACAAAAACTTGAGCAAGAGCCTCACACTCGCCCTTTTTTCATATCCCGAAGTGTTCTCCTCATGGTCTGTAGATCAGTCCTGCCATACCTATGACCCAAAACATAAGCCGAGTTTGTGTTTTCAGACAACTGTCCAAACAGCTCTGGCCTACACACCCTACAGGCTCAGGGCCCTGGAGCCAAACGTGAGGACTGTACTTGCCCTCTCCAAGGGAATTGTATGTGCCCATTCCAATGGCCACAACCCTACTAGTAGGATAACCTCCAAAGTCCCTGAGGCCATCCCAATAGTTGTGGCTTCCCAGGACAAACAGGGGCAATCTGAACCCATCTGAGCACCTACCTGCACTCAGACCCGTAGACTGATGTCCCCAGAGGTAAAAAGGAACGAACAGGCCCCTAGGCACTAATCGGATCCATTGCTTTGGTTTCCAGGCATCTCTCCAAGGAGGCCTGGATTTCAATACCAGCATATGGCTGTTTCTTGACTCACCCATCAGAACAAATCTCATCTACACATGGGAAACATGCACGTTCGAGCTGTGTCAAAGCCTCTGTTTAGGAGAACCCTTCAGGGCCCCAGGGCCACCGCTTCATTCCAAGGTCTCCATAGACACAAAAACATATTAGGACACATCCCCAGGAGAGTTCATTTCAACTCAGCCTCCTCGGTTGCCCCCCACATCCAGCAGTTCTAACTTGTCTTGTGGCTTGGAGACAATTGGAATGCGAGGTGGGCTACCCAGGCATCCATCCTTAGAACCCTGCTCGGAATCGTTGGCCTGGAGCCAACCAACAGGTCTCAATTGTCCTGCAGAAGAATCTTTGCAGTTTGGAGCTTCTCACAACTCCCATCGTGGGAAAACCCCCATGTCCTCGTGATCCAACCCCCTTCAAGAAAGGGCCATCAGGGCAGAAAGTCCAACCTGAGCGATCGTCTGATCCTTGCCCTGACTTCAGATGCACGAGATCTCGATTGAGGTCTCTAGATTGTGCTGCCATATCCTCACCCAGAAACCTAGGCCTAGCTTGGGTTCTCAGACTCCGTCCTCAGACTACTGGCCCACAAGCCCTCCAGTTTGGCAATCCAGAACTACAATGCCGCACTCTGCCTGCCCTACAGAACTAAAATATTGCCCTCAGTGCTACCCCGAAACCGCAAATGAGGATCAACCTGCACGCCATTCGGCTGTACCCCAAACATATAGGCTGACCTGGGCACTATTTCCCCTTCTGACCCAGCCTGAGCCTGGACCTCCTGGTCCCACCCAGACAGCTGGCCGCACACTGAGCACATCACCCGCCACGGCCTTAGGTCGTCATCTCTTCCCAACTGCGGTTTTCAGGCTCCAGAACCTAGACCTTATCTCCAACCACTGCCCAGGGTTGAAAATGATGCAGAAATCAGAACTCTTTCCCCATGGCAAGAAACCTTGTGGTTGGCATGTTGTCCAACGTTCAGTGTAGTTGAAACAAGCGTGGCCCATGAGGCCCAGCCCATGCTTGCGGGCCACATTGGTCACAAACACACATTGTGACCCTCAGCCTGAGCCCAGTCCTCAGGTAAGGCCTCTCAGGGCCTATATGAAGAGACAGCATATTGGGCTTGCCATGCCCCTAGGCCCCAATTTTTAACCATAGTTCGGGTTGTCCCTTCACTCTTCCCCAGGGCTCTGCTTTGGAATTCCTCTTTTGGTGGGACACCTGAGGTAACAAACCTGAATGGAGTCCTCCCATCCCACAGAATGACAAATAACAATTGGGATCGGGCGAAATCCACAGAGAAGAAGATTCGTCCATGGCCCATGAGACCTATCCAACAATCCACGGCCATCACTGAAACAAAATCCAGAGACAAAAGCCTGAGCAAGCAACTCAGACTCGCTAATTCTTCATATCCTGAAGAGTTCTTCTCATGGTTTGTAGATCGGGCGTGCGATACCTACGTCCCCAACTTAAGCTGAGTTTGTGTTTTCAGACTTCTGTCCTCAAAGTCCTGGGCCACACTCCCTCCAGGCTTGGGCCCCTGGAGCCACACATTAGGACTGCCCCCACTCAATCCATGGCAATTCTGCCCATTACATTGTCAAAAATCGTACAAATTAGGAGAACCCTCCAAAGTCCCTGAGGCCATCCCAATAGTGTAGGTGCCCGGGACAAAAAAGGGCGGTTGATACCGGCTGAGCATCTACCTTCACTCATCTACCTCCACTCATACCAAGAAGATTGAACCAGACAGGACCCGAGGCCATTATCGGATCCATTGCTTTGGTTTACAGGCATGTCTCCTCAAAAGCCTGGATTCCAATACCAGCAGAGGGGATTTCCTGAGGCACCCTTCACAACAAATCTCGTCTCCACAAGGAAACTTGTGCATGGGAGCTATGCCAAAGCTTAGGAGAAAACTTCAGGGTCCCGGTGCCACCTCCCCATTCCAAGGCCCTCATGGACACAAACACACGTTAGGACCCATCCTCTGGAAAGTGCATTTGAACTCAGCCACCCCGGGTGCTCCCGCAGATCCATTAGGTCTAAACTGTCTTGTTGCTAGGAGACAATTGGAAGGCGAGGCGGACTTCCCAGGCATCCATCCTCGAACGGTGCTCTGGAGTCATTCCATATGGGATGTCCTGGAGCTGTCCAACAGGTCTCAATTGTCCCGCAGAAGGAATCCTTGAAGGGGGCATCCCACATCTCCCAACGTGGAAAACCTCCATGGCCTCGAGATTCCGCTCCCTTCATGAAGGGGCCGTCATGCACAGAAACTCCAACCTGAGCCAACGTCGGATCCTCGCCCTGACTTCAGATGCATGAGATATTGGTTCAGATCTGCAGGGGGTACCTGCCGTGCCCTCACCGTGAATCCGAAGTCTAGCTTGTGTTCTCAGACTTCCGTCCTCACTCTCCTGGCCCCGAAGCCCTCAAGTTTGGCAATTGCGGACCGACAATGAAGCACTCTGCCTGCCCTCTAGAAAAAATATATTGCCTAATGAGCAGCCCAGGCAGCTTAAATGAGGATATACCTACACGGCACTCGAATGTACCCAAATTATATAGTCTAACCTGGGCACTAATGCACTGTCTGACACAACCTG
Source organism: Mustela nivalis (assembly GCF_964662115.1). Classification (NCBI taxonomy): domain Eukaryota; kingdom Metazoa; phylum Chordata; class Mammalia; order Carnivora; family Mustelidae; genus Mustela; species Mustela nivalis. The sequence goes on from NW_028136496.1 coordinate 1,742,552, forward strand.
AGCCCGGACCTGCTGACCAACACCCAGACAGCTGACCGCACGCTGAGCATATCAGACCCGCCATGGCCTTAGGTCATCATCTCTTCCCTACCTCAGTTTTCAGGCTTCAGAACCTAGACCTTATCTCCAATCACTGCCCACGGGTGACTGTGATGCAGAAATCAGAACTCTTCCTGACCCATGGCAAGAAACCTTGTGGTTGGCATGTTGTCCAAAGTTCAGTGTAGGAGAAACCAGCATTCACCCTGAGGCCCCGCCCATTCTTGCGTGCGACGAGAGCATAAACACGCATTGTGACTTCAGCGTGAGTCCTGTCCTCTAGTAAGTCCTCTCAGTGGCTGGACCATTAGATGTCATAATGGGCTTGACATGTCCCTAGTCCCCAATTTTTAACCAGATTTCTGGTTGTCCAGTCGCCCCACCCCAGGGCTCTACTCTGGAATCCCTCATTTGGTGGGACATCTGAGGTTGAAAAACAAAATGAAACAAATCGACAACAACAACAAAAAAACGGACTTCATCCATCCCCAGAATGACCCCAAACTCTTTGGACGGGACCGAACCCCCAGAGAGTAAGACTCGTCCATTTCCCATGAAGTCTCCCGGCAATTTCACGACCATGAGTGACACGATATCCAGAGACAAAAACTTGAGCAAGATCCTCACACTCGCCCTTTTTTCATATCCCGAAGTGTTCTCCTCATGGTCTGTAGATCAGTCCTGCCATACCTATGACCCAAAACATAAGCCGAGTTTGTGTTTTCAGACAACTGTCCAAACAGCTCTGGCCTACACACCCTACAGGCTCAGGGCCCTGGAGCCAAACCTGAGGACTGTACTTGCCCTCTCCAAGGGAATTGTATGTGCCCATTCCAATGGCCACAACCCTACTAGTAGGATAAACTCCAAAGTCCCTGAGGCCATCCCAATAGTTGTGGCTTCCCAGGACAAACAGGGGTAATCTGAGCCCATCTGAGCACCTACCTGCACTCAGACCCGTAGACTGATGTCCCCAGAGGTAAAAAGGAACGAACAGGCCCCTAGGCACTAATCGGATCCATTGCTTTGGTTTCCAGGCATCTCTCCTCAGAGGCCTGGATTTCAATACCAGCATATGGCTGTTTCTTGACTCACCCATCAGAACAAATCTCATCTACACATGGGAAACATGCACGTTGGAGCTGTGTCAAAGCCTCTGTTTAGGAGAACCCTTCAGGGCCCCAGGGCCACCGCTTCATTCCAAGGTCTCCATAGACACAAAAACATATTAGGACACATCCACAGGAGAGTCCATTTCAACTCAGCCTCCTCGGTTGCCCCCCACATCCAGCAGATCTAACCGGTCTTGTTGCTTGGAGACCATTGGAATGCGAGGTGGGCTACCCAGCCATCCATCCTTAGAACCCTGCTCGGAATCGTTGGCCTGGAGCCAACCAATAGGTCTCAATTGTCCTGCAGAAGAATCTTTGCAGTTTGTAGCTTCTCACAACTCCCATCGTGGGAAAACCCCCATGTCCTCGTGATCCAACCCTCTTCAAGAATGGGCCATCAGGGCAGAAAGTCCAACCTGAGCGATCGTCTGATCCTAGCCCGGACTTCAGATGCACGAGATCTCGATTGAGGTCTGTAGATTGTTCCTGCCATATCCTCACCCAGAAACCTAGGCCTAGCTTGGGTTCTCAGACTCCGTCCTCAGACTACTGGCCCACAAGCCCTCCAGTTGGGCAATCCAGAACTACAATGCCGCACTCTGCCTGCCCTACAGAAGTAAAACATTGCCCTCAGGGCTACCCCGAAACCCCAAATGAGGATCAACCTGCACGCCATTCGGCTGTACCCCAAACATATAGGCTGACCTGGGCACTATTTCCCCTTCTTACCAGCCTGAGCCTGGACCTCCTGGTCCCACCCAGACAGCTGGCCGCACACTGAGCACATCGGACCCGCCATGGTCTTAGGTCGTCATCTCTTCCCAACTGCGGTTTTCATGCTCCAGAACCTAGACCTTATCTCCAACCACTGCCCAGGGTTGAAAATGATGCAGAAATCAGAACTCTTTCCCCATGGCAAGAAACCTTGTGGTTGGCATGTTGTCCAACGTTCAGTGTAGTTGAAACAAGCGTGGCGTGGCCCATGAGGCCCAGCCAATGCTTGCGGCCACATTGGTCACAAACACACATTGTGACCCTCAGCCTGAAGCCCAGGCCTCAGGTAAGGCCTCTCAGGGCCTATATGAAGAGACAGCATATTGGGCTTGCCATGCCCCTAGGCCCCAATTTTTAACCATATTTCGGGTTGTCCATTCACTCTTCCCCAGGGCTCTGCTTTGGAATTCCTCTTTTGGTGGGACACCTGAGGTAACAAACCTGAAAGGAGTCCTCCCATCCCACAGATTGACGAAAAACAATTGGGATCGGGCCAAATCCACAGAGAGGAAGATTCGTCCATGGCCCCTGAGACCTCCCCAACATTCCACGTCCATCGCTGAAACAAAAGTCAGAGACAAAAGCCTGACCAAGCGCCTCAGACTCGCTCATTCTTCATATCCTGAAGAGTTCTTCTCATGGTTTGTAGATCGGGCGTGCCATACCTACGTCCCCAAACATAAGCTGAGTTTGTGTTTTCAGTCTTCTGTCCTCAAAGTCCTGGGCCACACTCCCTCCAGGCTGGGGCCCCTGGAGCCACACATTAGGACTGCCCCCACCCAATCCATGGGAATTCTGCCCATTCCATTGTCAAAAATCGTACAAATTATGAGAACCCTCCAAAGTCCCTGAGGCCATCCCAATAGTGTAGGTGCCCGGGACAAAAAAGGGCGGTTGATACCGGCTGAGCATCTACCTCCACTCATCTACCTCCACTCATACCAAGAAGATTAAACCAGACAGGACCCGAGGCCATTATCGGATCCATTGCTTTGGTTTACAGGCATGTCTCCTCAAAAGCCTGCATTCCAATACCAGCAGAGGGGATTTCCTGAGGCACCCATCAGAACAAATCTCGTCTCCACAAGGAAACTTGTGCATGGGAGCTATGCCAAAGCTTAGGAGAATACTTCAGGGTCCCGGTGCCACCTCCCCATTCCAAGGCCCTCATGGACACAAACACACGTTAGGACCCATCCTCTGGAAAGTGCATTTCAACTCAGCCACCCCGGTTGCTCCCGCAGATCCATTAGATCTAAACTGTCTTGTTGCTAGAAGACAATTGGAAGGCGAGGCGGACTTCCCAGGCATCCATCCTGGAACGGTGCTCTGGAGTCATTCCATAAGGGATGAACTGGAGCTGTCCAACAGGTCTCAATTGTCCCGCAGAAGGAATCCTTGAAGGGGGCATCCCACATCTCCCAACGTGGAAAACCTCCATGGCCTCGAGATTCCGCTCCCTTCATGAAGGGGCCGTCATGCACAGAAACTCCAACCTGAGCCAACGTCGGATCCTCGCCCTGACTTCAGATGCATGAGATATTGGTTCAGATCTGCAGGGGGTACCTGCCGTGCCCTCACCCTGAATCCGAAGTCTAGCTTGTGTTCTCAGACTTCCGTCCTCACTCTCCTGGCCCCGAAGCCCTCAAGTTTGGCAATTCCGGACCGACAATGAAGCACTCTGCCTGCCCTCTAGAAAAAATATATTGCCTAATGAGCAGCCCAGGCAGCTTAAATGAGGATATACCTACACGGCACTCGAATGTACCCAAATTATATAGTCTAACCTGGGCACTAATGCACTGTCTGACACAACCTGAGCCCGGACCTGCTGACCAACACACAGACAGCTGACCGCACGCTGAGCACATCAGACCCGCCATGGCCTTAGGTCATCATCTCTTCCCTACCTCAGTTTTCAGGCTTCAGAACCTAGACCTTATCTCCAATCACTGCCCACGGGTGACTGTGATGCAGAAATCAGAACTCTTCCTGACCCATGGCAAGAAACCTTGTGGTTGGCATGTTGTCCAACCTTCAGTGTAGGAGAAACCAGCATTCACCCTGAGGCCCCGCCCATTCTTGCGTGCGACGAGAGCATAAACACGCATTGTGACCTCAGCGTGAGTCCTGTCCTCTAGTAAGTCCTCTCAGTGGCTGGACCATTAGATGTCATAATGGGCTTGACATGTCCCTAGTCCCCAATTTTTAACCAGATTTCTGGTTGTCCAGTCGCCCCACCCCAGGGCTCTACTCTGGAATCCCTCATTTGGTGGGACATCTGAGGTTGAAAAACAAAATGAAACAAATCGACAACAACAACAAAAAAACGGACTTCTTCCATCCCCAGAATGACCCCAAACTCTTTGGACGGGACCGAACCCCCAGAGAGTAAGACTCGTCCATTTCCCATGATGTCACCCGGCAATTTCACGGCAATGAGTGACACGATATCCAGAGACAAAAACTTGAGCAAGAGATTCACACTCGCCCTTTTTTCATATCCCGAAGTGTTCTCCTCATGGTCTGTAGATCAGTCCTGCCATACCTATGACCCAAAACATAAGCCGAGTTTGTGTTTTCAGACAACTGTCCAAACAGCTCTGGCCTACACACCCTACAGGCTCAGGGCCCTGGAGCCAAACCTGAGGACTGTACTTGCCCTCTCCAAGGGAATTGTATGTGCCCATTCCAATGGCCACAACCCTACTAGTAGGATAAGCTCCAACGTCCCTGAGGCCATCCCAATAGTTGTGGCTTCCCAGGACAAACAGGGGCAATCTGAGCCCATCGGAGCACCTACCTGCACTCAGACCCGTAGACTGATGTCCCCAGAGGTAAAAAGGAACGAACAGGCCCCTAGGCACTAATCGGATCCATTGCTTTGGTTTCCAGGCATCTCTCCTCAGAGGCCTGGATTTCAATACCAGCATATGGCTGTTTCTTGACTCACCCATCAGAACAAATCTCATCTACACATGGGAAACATGCACGTTGCAGCTGTGTCAAAGCCTCTGTTTAGGAGAACCCTTCAGGGCCCCAGGGCCACCGCTTCATTCCAAGGTCTCCATAGACACAAAAACATATTAGGACACATCCACAGGAGAGTCCATTTCAACTCAGCCTCCTCGGTTGCCCCCCACATCCAGCAGATCTAACCGGTCTTGTTGCTTGGAGACCATTGGAATGCGAGGTGGGCTACCCAGCCATCCATCCTTAGAACCCTGCTCGGAATCATTGGCCTGGAGCCAACCAATAGGTCTCAATTGTCCTGCAGAAGAATCTTTGCAGTTTGGAGCTTCTCACAACTCCCATCGTGGGAAAACCCCCATGTCCTCGTGATCCAACCCCCTTCAAGAATGGGCCATCAGGGCAGAAAGTCCAACCTGAGCGATCGTCTGATCCTTGCCCGGACTTCAGATGCACGAGATCTCAATTGAGGTCTGTAGATTGTGCCTGCCATATCCTCACCCAGAAACCTAGGCCTAGCTTGGGTTCTCAGACTCCGTCCTCAGACTACTGGCCCACAAGCCCTCCAGTTGGGCAATCCAGAACTACAATGCCGCACTCTGCCTGCCCTACAGAAGTAAAACATTGCCCTCAGGGCTACCCCGAAACCCCAAATGAGGATCAACCTGCACGCCATTCGGCTGTACCCCAAACATATAGGCTGACCTGGGCACTATTTCCCCTTCTTACCAGCCTGAGCCTGGACCTCCTGGTCCCACCCAGACAGCTGGCCGCACACTGAGCACATCGGACCCGCCATGGCCTTAGGTCGTCATCTCTTCCCAACTGCGGTTCTCAGGCTCCAGAACCTAGACCTTATCTCCAACCACTGCCCAGGGTTGAAAATGATGCAGAAATCAGAACTCTTTCCCCATGGCAAGAAACCTTGTGGTTGGCATGTTGTCCAACGTTCAGTGTAGTTGAAACAAGCGTGGCGTGGCCCATGAGGCCCAGCCCATGCTTGCGGCCACATTGGTCACAAACACACATTGTGACCCTCAGCCTGAAGCCCAGTCCTCAGGTAAGGCCTCTCAGGGCCTATATGAAGAGACAGCATATTGGGCTTGCCATGCCCCTAGGCCCCAATTTTTAACCATAGTTCGGGTTGTCCCTTCACTCTTCCCCAGGGCTCTGCTTTGGAATTCCTCTTTTGGTGGGACACCTGAGGTAACAAACCTGAAAGGAGTCCTCCCATCCCACAGATTGACGAAAAACAATTGGGATCGGGCCAAATCCACAGAGAGGAAGATTCGTCCATGGCCCATGAGACCTCCCCAACATTCCACGGCCATCGCTGAAACAAAAGTCAGAGACAAAAGCCTGACCAAGCGCCTCAGACTCGCTCATTCTTCATATCCTGAAGAGTTCTTCTCATGGTTTGTAGATCGGGCGTGCCATACCTACGTCCCCAAACATAAGCTGAGTTTGTGTTTTCAGTCTTCTGTCCTCAAAGTCCTGGGCCACACTCCCTCCAGGCTGGGGCCCCTGGAGCCACACATTAGGACTGCCCCCACCCAATCCATGGGAATTCTGCCCATTCCATTGTCAAAAATCGTACAAATTAGGAGAACCCTCCAAAGTCCCTGAGGCCATCCCAATAGTGTAGGTCGCCCGGGACAAAAAAGGGCGGTTGATACCGGCTGAGCATCTACCTCCACTCATCTACCTCCACTCATACCAAGAAGATTAAACCAGACAGGACCCGAGGCCATTATCGGATCCATTGCTTTGGTTTACCGGCATGTCTCCTCAAAAGCCTGCATTCCAATACCAGCAGAGGGGATTTCCTGAGGCACCCATCAGAACAAATCTCGTCTCCACAAGGAAACTTGTGCATGGGAGCTATGCCAAAGCTTAGGAGAATACTTCAGGGTCCCGGTGCCACCTCCCCATTCCAAGGCCCTCATGGACACAAACACACGTTAGGACCCATCCTCTGGAAAGTGCATTTCAACTCAGCCACCCCGGTTGCTCCCGCAGATCCATTAGATCTAAACTGTCTTGTTGCTAGGAGACAATTGGAAGGCGAGGCCGACTTCCCAGGCATCCATCCTGGAACGGTGCTCTGGAGTCATTCCATAAGGGATGAACTGGAGCTGTCCAACAGGTCTCAATTGTCCCGCAGAAGGAATCCTTGAAGGGGGCATCCCACATCTCCCAACGTGGAAAACCTCCATGGCCTCGAGATTCCGCTCCCTTCATGAAGGGGCCGTCATGCACAGAAACTCCAACCTGAGCCAACGTCGGATCCTCGCCCTGACTTCAGATGCATGAGATATTGGTTCAGATCTGCAGGGGGTACCTGCCGTGCCCTCACCCTGAATCCGAAGTCTAGCTTGTGTTCTCAGACTTCCGTCCTCACTCTCCTGGCCCCGAAGCCCTCAAGTTTGGCAATTCCGGACCGACAATGAAGCACTCTGCCTGCCCTCTAGAAAAAATATATTGCCTAATGAGCAGCCCAGGCAGCTTAAATGAGGATATACCTACACGGCACTCGAATGTACCCAAATTATATAGTCTAACCTGGGCACTAATGCACTGTCTGACACAACCTGAGCCCGGACCTGCTGACCAACACCCAGACAGCTGACCGCACGCTGAGCACATCAGACCCGCCATGGCCTTAGGTCATCATCTCTTCCCTACCTCAGTTTTCAGGCTTCAGAACCTAGACCTTATCTCCAATCACTGCCCACGGGTGACTGTGATGCAGAAATCAGAACTCTTCCTGACCCATGGCAAGAAACCTTGTGGTTGGCATGTTGTCCAACGTTCAGTGTAGGAGAAACCAGCATTCACCCTGAGGCCCCGCCCATTCTTGCGTGCGACGAGAGCATAAACACGCATTGTGACCTCAGCGTGAGTCCTGTCCTCTAGTAAGTCCTCTCAGTGGCTGGACCATTAGATGTCATAATGGGCTTGACATGTCCCTAGTCCCCAATTTTTAACCAGATTTCTGGTTGTCCAGTCGCCCCACCCCAGGGCTCTACTCTGGAATCCCTCATTTGGTGGGACATCTGAGGTTGAAAAACAAAATGAAACAAATCGACAACAACAACAAAAAAACGGACTTCTTCCATCCCCAGAATGACCCCAAACTCTTTGGACGGGACCGAACCCCCAGAGAGTAAGACTCGTCCATTTCCCATGATGTCACCCGGCAATTTCACGGCAATGAGTGACACGATATCCAGAGACAAAAACTTGAGCAAGAGATTCACACTCGCCCTTTTTTCATATCCCGAAGTGTTCTCCTCATGGTCTGTAGATCAGTCCTGCCATACCTATGACCCAAAACATAAGCCGAGTTTGTGTTTTCAGACAACTGTCCAAACAGCTCTGGCCTACACACCCTACAGGCTCAGGGCCCTGGAGCCAAACCTGAGGACTGTACTTGCCCTCTCCAAGGGAATTGTATGTGCCCATTCCAATGGCCACAACCCTACTAGTAGGATAAGCTCCAACGTCCCTGAGGCCATCCCAATAGTTGTGGCTTCCCAGGACAAACAGGGGCAATCTGAGCCCATCTGAGCACCTACCTGCACTCAGACCCGTAGACTGATGTCCCCAGAGGTAAAAAGGAACGAACAGGCCCCTAGGCACTAATCGGATCCATTGCTTTGGTTTCCAGGCATCTCTCCTCAGAGGCCTGGATTTCAATACCAGCATATGGCTGTTTCTTGACTCACCCATCAGAACAATTCTCATCTACACATGGGAAACATGCACGTTGGAGCTGTGTCAAAGCCTCTGTTTAGGAGAACCCTTCAGGGCCCCAGGGCCACCGCTTCATTCCAAGGTCTCCATAGACACAAAAACATATTAGGACACATCCACAGGAGAGTCCATTTCAACTCAGCCTCCTCGGTTGCCCCCCACATCCAGCAGATCTAACCGGTCTTGTTGCTTGGAGACCATTGGAATGCGAGGTGGGCTACCCAGCCATCCATCCTTAGAACCCTGCTCGGAATCGTTGGCCTGGAGCCAACCAATAGGTCTCAATTGTCCTGCAGAAGAATCTTTGCAGTTTGGAGCTTCTCACAACTCCCATCGTGGGAAAACCCCCATGTCCTCGTGATCCAACCCCCTTCAAGAATGGGCCATCAGGGCAGAAAGTCCAACCTGAGCGATCGTCTGATCCTTGCCCGGACTTCAGATGCACGAGATCTCGATTGAGGTCTGTAGATTGTGCCTGCCATATCCTCACCCAGAAACCTAGGCCTAGCTTGGGTTCTCAGACTCCGTCCTCAGACTACTGGCCCACAAGCCCTCCAGTTGGGCAATCCAGAACTACAATGCCGCACTCTGCCTGCCCTACAGAAGTAAAACATTGCCCTCAGGGCTACCCCGAAACCCCAAATGAGGATCAACCTGCACGCCATTCGGCTGTACCCCAAACATATAGGCTGACCTGGGCACTATTTCCCCTTCTTACCAGCCTGAGCCTGGACCTCCTGGTCCCACCCAGACAGCTGGCCGCACACTGAGCACATCGGACCCGCCATGGCCTTAGGTCGTCATCTCTTCCCAACTGCGGTTTTCAGGCTCCAGAACCTAGACCTTATCTCCAACCACTGCCCAGGGTTGAAAATGATGCAGAAATCAGAACTCTTTCCCCATGGCAAGAAACCTTGTGGTTGGCATGTTGTCCAACGTTCAGTGTAGTTGAAACAAGCGTGGCCCATGAGGCCCAGCCCATGCTTGCGGCCACATTGGTCACAAACACACATTGTGACCCTCAGCCTGAAGCCCAGTCCTCAGGTAAGACCTCTCAGGGCCTATATGAAGAGACAGCATATTGGGCTTGCCATGCCCCTAGGCCCCAATTTTTAACCATAGTTCGGGTTGTCCCTTCACTCTTCCCCAGGGCTCTGCTTTGGAATTCCTCTTTTGGTGGGACACCTGAGGTAACAAACCTGAAAGGAGTCCTCCCATCCCACAGATTGACGAAAAACAATTGGGATCGGGCCAAATCCACAGAGAGGAAGATTCGTCCATGGCCCATGAGACCTCCCCAACATTCCACGGCCATCGCTGAAACAAAAGTCAGAGACAAAAGCCTGACCAAGCGCCTCAGACTCGCTCATTCTTCATATCCTGAAGAGTTCTTCTCATGGTTTGTAGATCGGGCGTGCCATACCTACGTCCCCAAACATAAGCTGAGTTTGTGTTTTCAGTCTTCTGTCCTCAAAGTCCTGGGCCACACTCCCTCCAGGCTGGGGCCCCTGGAGCCACACATTAGGACTGCCCCCACCCAATCCATGGGAATTCTGCCCATTCCATTGTCAAAAATCGTACAAATTAGGAGAACCCTCCAAAGTCCCTGAGGCCATCCCAATAGTGTAGGTGCCCGGGACAAAAAAGGGCGGTTGATACCGGCTGAGCATCTACCTCCACTCATCTACCTCCACTCATACCAAGAAGATTAAACCAGATAGGACCCGAGGCCATTATCGGATCCATTGCTTTGGTTTACAGGCATGTCTCCTCAAAAGCCTGCATTCCAATACCAGCAGAGGGGATTTCCTGAGGCACCCATCAGAACAAATCTCGTCTCCACAAGGAAACTTGTGCATGGGAGCTATGCCAAAGCTTAGGAGAATACTTCAGGGTCCCGGTGCCACCTCCCCATTCCAAGGCCCTCATGGACACAAACACACGTTAGGACCCATCCTCTGGAAAGTGCATTTCAACTCAGCCACCCCGGTTGCTCCCGCAGATCCATTAGATCTAAACTGTCTTGTTGCTAGGAGACAATTGGAAGGCGAGGCCGACTTCCCAGGCATCCATCCTGGAACGGTGCTCTGGAGTCATTCCATAAGGGATGAACTGGAGCTGTCCAGTTCAATTGTCCCGCAGAAGGAATCCTTGAAGGGGGCATCCCACATCTCCCAACGTGGAAAACCTCCATGGCCTCGAGATTCCGCTCCCTTCATGAAGGGGCCGTCATGCACAGAAACTCCAACCTGAGCCAACGTCGGATCCTCGCCCTGACTTCAGATGCATGAGATATTGGTTCAGATCTGCAGGGGGTACCTGCCGTGCCCTCACCCTGAATCCGAAGTCTAGCTTGTGTTCTCAGACTTCCGTCCTCACTCTCCTGGCCCCGAAGCCCTCAAGTTTGGCAATTCTGGACCGACAATGAAGCACTCTGCCTGCCCTCTAGAAAAAATATATTGCCTAATGAGCAGCCCAGGCAGCTTAAATGAGGATATACCTACACGGCACTCGAATATACCCAAATTATATAGTCTAACCTGGGCACTAATGCACTGTCTGACACAACCTGAGCCCGGACCTGCTGACCAACACACAGACAGCTGACCGCACGCTGAGCACATCAGACCCGCCATGGCCTTAGGTCATCATCTCTTCCCTACCTCAGTTTTCAGGCTTCAGAACCTAGACCTTATCTCCAATCACTGCCCACGGGTGACTGTGATGCAGAAATCAGAACTCTTCCTGACCCATGGCAAGAAACCTTGTGGTTGGCATGTTGTCCAACGTTCAGTGTAGGAGAAACCAGCATTCACCCTGAGGCCCCGCCCATTCTTGCGTGCGACGAGAGCATAAACACGCATTGTGACCTCAGCGTGAGTCCTGTCCTCTAGTAAGTCCTCTCAGTGGCTGGACCATTAGATGTCATAATGGGCTTGACATGTCCCTAGTCCCCAATTTTTAACCAGATTTCTGGTTGTCCAGTCGCCCCACCCCAGGGCTCTACTCTGGAATCCCTCATTTGGTGGGACATCTGAGGTTGAAAAACAAAATGAAACAAATCGACAACCACAACAAAAAAACGGACTTCTTCCATCCCCAGAATGACCCCAAACTCTTTGGACGGGACCGAACCCCCAGAGAGTAAGACTCGTCCATTTCCCATGAAGTCACCCGGCAATTTCACGACCATGAGTGACACGATATCCAGAGACAAAAACTTGAGCAAGAGCCTCACACTCGCCCTTTTTTCATATCCCGAAGTGTTCTCCTCATGGTCTGTAGATCAGTCCTGCCATACCTATGACCCAAAACATAAGCCGAGTTTGTGTTTTCAGACAACTGTCCAAACAGCTCTGGCCTACACACCCTACAGGCTCAGGGCCCTGGAGCCAAACCTGAGGACTGTACTTGCCCTCTCCAAGGGAATTGTATGTGCCCATTCCAATGGCCACAGCCCTACTAGTAGGATAAACTCCAAAGTCCCTGAGGCCATCCCAATAGTTGTGGCTTCCCAGGACAAACAGGGGTAATCTGAGCCCATCTGAGCACCTACCTGCACTCAGACCCGTAGACTGATGTCCCCAGAGGTAAAAAGGAACGAACAGGCCCCTAGGCACTAATCGGATCCATTGCTTTGGTTTCCAGGCATCTCTCCTCAGAGGCCTGGATTTCAATACCAGCATATGGCTGTTTCTTGACTCACCCATCAGAACAAATCTCATCTACACATGGGAAACATGCACGTTGGAGCTGTGTCAAAGCCTCTGTTTAGGAGAACCCTTCAGGGCCCCAGGGCCACCGCTTCATTCCAAGGTCTCCATAGACACAAAAACATATTAGGACACATCCACAGGAGAGTCCATTTCAACTCAGCCTCCTCGGTTGCCCCCCACATCCAGCAGATCTAACCGGTCTTGTTGCTTGGAGACCATTGGAATGCGAGGTGGGCTACCCAGCCATCCATCCTTAGAACCCTGCTCGGAATCGTTGGCCTGGAGCCAACCAATAGGTCTCAATTGTCCTGCAGAAGAATCTTTGCAGTTTGGAGCTTCTCACAACTCCCATCGTGGGAAAACCCCCATGTCCTCGTGATCCAACCCCCTTCAAGAATGGGCCATCAGGGCAGAAAGTCCAACCTGAGCGATCGTCTCATCCTTGCCCGGACTTCAGATGCACGAGATCTCGATTGAGGTCTGTAGATTGTGCCTGCCATATCCTCACCCAGAAACCTAGGCCTAGCTTGGGTTCTCAGACTCCGTCCTCAGACTACTGGCCCACAAGCCCTCCAGTTGGGCAATCCAGAACTACAATGCCGCACTCTGCCTGCCCTACAGAAGTAAAACATTGCCCTCAGGGCTACCCCGAAACCCCAAATGAGGATCAACCTGCACGCCATTCGGCTGTACCCCAAACATATAGGCTGACCTGGGCACTATTTCCCCTTCTTACCAGCCTGAGCCTGGACCTCCTGGTCCCACCCAGACAGCTGGCCGCACACTGAGCACATCGGACCCGCCATGGCCTTAGGTCGTCATCTCTTCCCAACTGCGGTTTTCAGGCTCCAGAACCTAGACCTTATCTCCAACCACTGCCCAGGGTTGAAAATGATGCAGAAATCAGAACTCTTTCCCCATGGCAAGAAACCTTGTGGTTGGCATGTTGTCCAACGTTCAGTGTAGTTGAAACAAGCGTGGCGTGGCCCATGAGGCCCAGCCCATGCTTGCGGCCACATTGGTCACAAACACACATTGTGACCCTCAGCCTGAAGCCCAGTCCTCAGGTAAGGCCTCTCAGGGCCTATATGAAGAGACAGCATATTGGGCTTGCCATGCCCCTAGGCCCCAATTTTTAACCATAGTTCGGGTTGTCCCTTCACTCTTCCCCAGGGCTCTGCTTTGGAATTCCTCTTTTGGTGGGACACCTGAGGTAACAAACCTGAAAGGAGTCCTCCCATCCCACAGATTGACGAAAAACAATTGGGATCGGGCCAAATCCACAGAGAGGAAGATTCGTCCATGGCCCATGAGACCTCCCCAACATTCCACGGCCATCGCTGAAACAAAAGTCAGAGACAAAAGCCTGACCAAGCGCCTCAGACTCGCTCATTCTTCATATCCTGAAGAGTTCTTCTCATGGTTTGTAGATCGGGCGTGCCATACCTACGTCCCCAAACATAAGCTGAGTTTGTGTTTTCAGTCTTCTGTCCTCAAAGTCCTGGGCCACACTCCCTCCAGGCTGGGGCCCCTGGAGCCACACATTAGGACTGCCCCCACCCAATCCATGGGAATTCTGCCCATTCCATTGTCAAAAATCGTACAAATTAGGAGAACCCTCCAAAGTCCCTGAGGCCATCCCAATAGTGTAGGTGCCCGGGACAAAAAAGGGCGGTTGATACCGGCTGAGCATCTACCTCCACTCATCTACCTCCACTCATACCAAGAAGATTAAACCAGACAGGACCCGAGGCCATTATCGGATCCATTGCTTTGGTTTACAGGCATGTCTCCTCAAAAGCCTGCATTCCAATACCAGCAGAGGGGATTTCCTGAGGCACCCATCAGAACAAATCTCGTCTCCACAAGGAAACTTGTGCATGGGAGCTATGCCAAAGCTTAGGAGAACTTCAAGGTCCCGGTGCCACCTCCCCATTCCAAGGCCCTCATGGACACAAACACACGTTAGGACCCATCCTCTGGAAAGTGCATTTCAACTCAGCCACCCCGGTTGCTCCCGCAGATCCATTAGATCTAAACTGTCTTGTTGCTAGGAGACAATTGGAAGGCGAGGCCGACTTCCCAGGCATCCATCCTGGAACGGTGCTCTGGAGTCATTCCATAAGGGATGAACTGGAGCTGTCCAAAAGGTCTCAATTGTCCCGCAGAAGGAATCCTTGAAGGGGGCATCCCACATCTCCCAACGTGGAAAACCTCCATGGCCTCGAGATTCCGCTCCCTTCATGAAGGGGCCGTCATGCACAGAAACTCCAACCTGAGCCAACGTCGGATCCTCGCCCTGACTTCAGATGCATGAGATATTGGTTCAGATCTGCAGGGGGTACCTGCCGTGCCCTCACCCTGAATCCGAAGTCTAGCTTGTGTTCTCAGACTTCCGTCCTCACTCTCCTGGCCCCGAAGCCCTCAAGTTTGGCAATTCTGGACCGACAATGAAGCACTCTGCCTGCCCTCTAGAAAAAATATATTGCCTAATGAGCAGCCCAGGCAGCTTAAATGAGGATATACCTACACGGCACTCGAATATACCCAAATTATATAGTCTAACCTGGGCACTAATGCACTGTCTGACACAACCTGAGCCCGGACCTGCTGACCAACACACAGACAGCTGACCGCACGCTGAGCACATCAGACCCGCCATGGCCTTAGGTCATCATCTCTTCCCTACCTCAGTTTTCAGGCTTCAGAACCTAGACCTTATCTCCAATCACTGCCCACGGGTGACTGTGATGCAGAAATCAGAACTCTTCCTGACCCATGGCAAGAAACCTTGTGGTTGGCATGTTGTCCAACGTTCAGTGTAGGAGAAACCAGCATTCACCCTGAGGCCCCGCCCATTCTTGCGTGCGACGAGAGCATAAACACGCATTGTGACCTCAGCGTGAGTCCTGTCCTCTAGTAAGTCCTCTCAGTGGCTGGACCATTAGATGTCATAATGGGCTTGACATGTCCCTAGTCCCCAATTTTTAACCAGATTTCTGGTTGTCCAGTCGCCCCACCCCAGGGCTCTACTCTGGAATCCCTCATTTGGTGGGACATCTGAGGTTGAAAAACAAAATGAAACAAATCGACAACCACAACAAAAAAACGGACTTCTTCCATCCCCAGAATGACCCCAAACTCTTTGGACGGGACCGAACCCCCAGAGAGTAAGACTCGTCCATTTCCCATGAAGTCACCCGGCAATTTCACGACCATGAGTGACACGATATCCAGAGACAAAAACTTGAGCAAGAGCCTCACACTCGCCCTTTTTTCATATCCCGAAGTGTTCTCCTCATGGTCTGTAGATCAGTCCTGCCATACCTATGACCCAAAACATAAGCCGAGTTTGTGTTTTCAGACAACTGTCCAAACAGCTCTGGCCTACACACCCTACAGGCTCAGGGCCCTGGAGCCAAACCTGAGGACTGTACTTGCCCTCTCCAAGGGAATTGTATGTGCCCATTCCAATGGCCACAGCCCTACTAGTAGGATAAACTCCAAAGTCCCTGAGGCCATCCCAATAGTTGTGGCTTCCCAGGACAAACAGGGGTAATCTGAGCCCATCTGAGCACCTACCTGCACTCAGACCCGTAGACTGATGTCCCCAGAGGTAAAAAGGAACGAACAGGCCCCTAGGCACTAATCGGATCCATTGCTTTGGTTTCCAGGCATCTCTCCTCAGAGGCCTGGATTTCAATACCAGCATATGGCTGTTTCTTGACTCACCCATCAGAACAAATCTCATCTACACATGGGAAACATGCACGTTGGAGCTGTGTCAAAGCCTCTGTTTAGGAGAACCCTTCAGGGCCCCAGGGCCACCGCTTCATTCCAAGGTCTCCATAGACACAAAAACATATTAGGACACATCCACAGGAGAGTCCATTTCAACTCAGCCTCCTCGGTTGCCCCCCACATCCAGCAGATCTAACCGGTCTTGTTGCTTGGAGACCATTGGAATGCGAGGTGGGCTACCCAGCCATCCATCCTTAGAACCCTGCTCGGAATCGTTGGCCTGGAGCCAACCAATAGGTCTCAATTGTCCTGCAGAAGAATCTTTGCAGTTTGGAGCTTCTCACAACTCCCATCGTGGGAAAACCCCCATGTCCTCGTGATCCAACCCCCTTCAAGAATGGGCCATCAGGGCAGAAAGTCCAACCTGAGCGATCGTCTCATCCTTGCCCGGACTTCAGATGCACGAGATCTCGATTGAGGTCTGTAGATTGTGCCTGCCATATCCTCACCCAGAAACCTAGGCCTAGCTTGGGTTCTCAGACTCCGTCCTCAGACTACTGGCCCACAAGCCCTCCAGTTGGGCAATCCAGAACTACAATGCCGCACTCTGCCTGCCCTACAGAAGTAAAACATTGCCCTCAGGGCTACCCCGAAACCCCAAATGAGGATCAACCTGCACGCCATTCGGCTGTACCCCAAACATATAGGCTGACCTGGGCACTATTTCCCCTTCTTACCAGCCTGAGCCTGGACCTCCTGGTCCCACCCAGACAGCTGGCCGCACACTGAGCACATCGGACCCGCCATGGCCTTAGGTCGTCATCTCTTCCCAACTGCGGTTTTCAGGCTCCAGAACCTAGACCTTATCTCCAACCACTGCCCAGGGTTGAAAATGATGCAGAAATCAGAACTCTTTCCCCATGGCAAGAAACCTTGTGGTTGGCATGTTGTCCAACGTTCAGTGTAGTTGAAACAAGCGTGGCGTGGCCCATGAGGCCCAGCCCATGCTTGCGGCCACATTGGTCACAAACACACATTGTGACCCTCAGCCTGAAGCCCAGTCCTCAGGTAAGGCCTCTCAGGGCCTATATGAAGAGACAGCATATTGGGTTTGCCATGCCCCTAGGCCCCAATTTTTAACCATAGTTCGGGTTGTCCCTTCACTCTTCCCCAGGGCTCTGCTTTGGAATTCCTCTTTTGGTGGGACACCTGAGGTAACAAACCTGAAAGGAGTCCTCCCATCCCACAGATTGACGAAAAACAATTGGGATCGGGCCAAATCCACAGAGAGGAAGATTCGTCCATGGCCCATGAGACCTCCACAACATTCCACGGCCATCGCTGAAACAAAAGTCAGAGACAAAAGCCTGACCAAGCGCCTCAGACTCGCTCATTCTTCATATCCTGAAGAGTTCTTCTCATGGTTTGTAGATCGGGCGTGCCATACCTACGTCCCCAAACATAAGCTGAGTTTGTGTTTTCAGTCTTCTGTCCTCAAAGTCCTGGGCCACACTCCCTCCAGGCTGGGGCCCCTGGAGCCACACATTAGGACTGCCCCCACCCAATCCATGGGAATTCTGCCCATTCCATTGTCAAAAATCGTACAAATTAGGAGAACCCTCCAAAGTCCCTGAGGCCATCCCAATAGTGTAGGTGCCCGGGACAAAAAAGGGCGGTTGATACCGGCTGAGCATCTACCTCCACTCATCTACCTCCACTCATACCAAGAAGATTGAACCAGACAGGACCCGAGGCCATTATCGGATCCATTGCTTTGGTTTACAGGCATGTCTCCTCAAAAGCCTGCATTCCAATACCAGCAGAGGGGATTTCCTGAGGCACCCATCAGAACAAATCTCGTCTCCACAAGGAAACTTGTGCATGGGAGCTATGCCAAAGCTTAGGAGAACTTCAAGGTCCCGGTGCCACCTCCCCATTCCAAGGCCCTCATGGACACAAACACACGTTAGGACCCATCCTCTGGAAAGTGCATTTCAACTCAGCCACCCCGGTTGCTCCCGCAGATCCATTAGATCTAAACTGTCTTGTTGCTAGGAGACAATTGGAAGGCGAGGCCGACTTCCCAGGCATCCATCCTGGAACGGTGCTCTGGAGTCATTCCATAAGGGATGAACTGGAGCTGTCCAAAAGGTCTCAATTGTCCCGCAGAAGGAATCCTTGAAGGGGGCATCCCACATCTCCCAACGTGGAAAACCTCCATGGCCTCGAGATTCCGCTCCCTTCATGAAGGGGCCGTCATGCACAGAAACTCCAACCTGAGCCAACGTCGGATCCTCGCCCTGACTTCAGATGCATGAGATATTGGTTCAGATCTGCAGGGGGTACCTGCCGTGCCCTCACCCTGAATCCGAAGTCTAGCTTGTGTTCTCAGACTTCCGTCCTCACTCTCCTGGCCCCGAAGCCCTCAAGTTTGGCAATTCCGGACCGACAATGAAGCACTCTGCCTGCCCTCTAGATAAAATATATTGCCTAATGAGCAGCCCAGGCAGCTTAAATGAGGATATACCTACACGGCACTCGAATGTACCCAAATTATATAGTCTAACCTGGGCACTAATGCACTGTCTGACACAACCTGAGCCCGGACCTGCTGACCAACACACAGACAGCTGACCGCACGCTGAGCACATCAGACCCGCCATGGCCTTAGGTCATCATCTCTTCCCTACCTCAGTTTTCAGGCTTCAGAACCTAGACCTTATCTCCAATCACTGCCCACGGGTGACTGTGATGCAGAAATCAGAACTCTTCCTGACCCATGGCAAGAAACCTTGTGGTTGGCATGTTGTCCAACCTTCAGTGTAGGAGAAACCAGCATTCACCCTGAGGCCCCGCCCATTCTTGCGTGCGACGAGAGCATAAACACGCATTGTGACCTCAGCGTGAGTCCTGTCCTCTAGTAAGTCCTCTCAGAGGCTGGACCATTAGATGTCATAATGGGCTTGACATGTCCCTAGTCCCCAATTTTTAACCAGATTTCTGGTTGTCCAGTCGCCCCACCCCAGGGCTCTACTCTGGAATCCCTCATTTGGTGGGACATCTGAGGTTGAAAAACAAAATGAAACAAATCGACAACAACAACAAAAAAACGGACTTCTTCCATACCCAGAATGACCCCAAACTCTTTGGACGGGACCGAACCCCCAGAGAGTAAGACTCGTCCATTTCCCATGATGTCACCCGGCAATTTCACGGCAATGAGTGACACGATATCCAGAGACAAAAACTTGAGCAAGAGATTCACACTCGCCCTTTTTTCATATCCCGAAGTGTTCTCCTCATGGTCTGTAGATCAGTCCTGCCATACCTATGACCCAAAACATAAGCCGAGTTTGTGTTTTCAGACAACTGTCCAAACAGCTCTGGCCTACACACCCTACAGGCTCAGGGCCCTGGAGCCAAACCTGAGGACTGTACTTGCCCTCTCCAAGGGAATTGTATGTGCCCATTCCAATGGCCACAACCCTACTAGTAGGATAACATCCAACGTCCCTGAGGCCATCCCAATAGTTGTGGCTTCCCAGGACAAACAGGGGCAATCTGAGCCCATCGGAGCACCTACCTGCACTCAGACCCGTAGACTGATGTCCCCAGAGGTAAAAAGGAACGAACAGGCCCCTAGGCACTAATCGGATCCATTGCTTTGGTTTCCAGGCATCTCTCCTCAGAGGCCTGGATTTCAATACCAGCATATGGCTGTTTCTTGATTCACCCATCAGAACAAATCTCATCTACACATGGGAAACATGCACGTTGGAGCTGTGTCAAAGCCTCTGTTTAGGAGAACCCTTCAGGGCCCCAGGGCCACCGCTTCATTCCAAGGTCTCCATAGACACAAAAACATATTAGGACACATCCACAGGAGAGTCCATTTCAACTCAGCCTCCTCGGTTGCCCCCCACATCCAGCAGATCTAACCGGTCTTGTTGCTTGGAGACCATTGGAATGCGAGGTGGGCTACCCAGCCATCCATCCTTAGAACCCTGCTCGGAATCGTTGGCCTGGAGCCAACCAATAGGTCTCAATTGTCCTGCAGAAGAATCTTTGCAGTTTGGAGCTTCTCACAACTCCCATCGTGGGAAAACCCCCATGTCCTCGTGATCCAACCCCCTTCAAGAATGGGCCATCAGGGCAGAAAGTCCAACCTGAGCGATCGTCTGATCCTTGCCCGGACTTCAGATGCACGAGATCTCGATTGAGGTCTGTAGATTGTGCCTGCCATATCCTCACCCAGAAACCTAGGCCTAGCTTGGGTTCTCAGACTCCGTCCTCAGACTACTGGCCCACAAGCCCTCCAGTTGGGCAATCCAGAACTACAATGCCGCACTCTGCCTGCCCTACAGAAGTAAAACATTGCCCTCAGGGCTACCCCGAAACCCCAAATGAGGATCAACCTGCACGCCATTCGGCTGTACCCCAAACATATAGGCTGACCTGGGCACTATTTCCCCTTCTTACCAGCCTGAGCCTGGACCTCCTGGTCCCACCCAGACAGCTGGCCGCACACTGAGCACATCGGACCCGCCATGGCCTTAGGTCGTCATCTCTTCCCAACTGCGGTTTTCAGGCTCCAGAACCTAGACCTTATCTCCAACCACTGCCCAGGGTTGAAAATGATGCAGAAATCAGAACTCTTTCCCCATGGCAAGAAACCTTGTGGTTGGCATGTTGTCCAACGTTCAGTGTAGTTGAAACAAGCGTGGCGTGGCCCATGAGGCCCAGCCCATGCTTGCGGCCACATTGGTCACAAACACACATTGTGACCCTCAGCCTGAAGCCCAGTCCTCAGGTAAGGCCTCTCAGGGCCTATATGAAGAGACAGCATATTGGGCTTGCCATGCCCCTAGGCCCCAATTTTTAACCATAGTTCGGGTTGTCCCTTCACTCTTCCCCAGGGCTCTGCTTTGGAATTCCTCTTTTGGTGGGACACCTGAGGTAACAAACCTGAAAGGAGTCCTCCCATCCCACAGATTGACGAAAAACAATTGGGATCGGGCCAAATCCACAGAGAGGAAGATTCGTCCATGGCCCATGAGACCTCCCCAACATTCCACGGCCATCGCTGAAACAAAAGTCAGAGACAAAAGCCTGACCAAGCGCCTCAGACTCGCTCATTCTTCATATCCTGAAGAGTTCTTCTCATGGTTTGTAGATCGGGCGTGCCATACCTACGTCCCCAAACATAAGCTGAGTTTGTGTTTTCAGTCTTCTGTCCTCAAAGTCCTGGGCCACACTCCCTCCAGGCTGGGGCCCCTGGAGCCACACATTAGGACTGCCCCCACCCAATCCATGGGAATTCTGCCCATTCCATTGTCAAAAATCGTACAAATTAGGAGAACCCTCCAAAGTCCCTGAGGCCATCCCAATAGTGTAGGTGCCCGGGACAAAAAAGGGCGGTTGATACCGGCTGAGCATCTACCTCCACTCATCTACCTCCACTCATACCAAGAAGATTAAACCAGACAGGACCCGAGGCCATTATCGGATCCATTGCTTTGGTTTACAGGCATGTCTCCTCAAAAGCCTGCATTCCAATACCAGCAGAGGGGATTTCCTGAGGCACCCATCAGAACAAATCTCGTCTCCACAAGGAAACTTGTGCATGGGAGCTATGCCAAAGCTCAGGAGAATACTTCAGGGTCCCGGTGCCACCTCCCCATTCCAAGGCCCTCATGGACACAAACACACGTTAGGACCCATCCTCTGGAAAGTGCATTTCAACTCAGCCACCCCGGTTGCTCCCGCAGATCCATTAGATCTAAACTGTCTTGTTGCTAGGAGACAATTGGAAGGCGAGGCCGACTTCCCAGGCATCCATCCTGGAACGGTGCTCTGGAGTCATTCCATAAGGGATGAACTGGAGCTGTCCAACAGGTCTCAATTGTCCCGCAGAAGGAATCCTTGAAGGGGGCATCCCACATCTCCCAACGTGGAAAACCTCCATGGCCTCGAGATTCCGCTCCCTTCATGAAGGGGCCGTCATGCACAGAAACTCCAACCTGAGCCAACGTCGGATCCTCGCCCTGACTTCAGATGCATGAGATATTGGTTCAGATCTGCAGGGGGTACCTGCCGTGCCCTCACCCTGAATCCGAAGTCTAGCTTGTGTTCTCAGACTTCCGTCCTCACTCTCCTGGCCCCGAAGCCCTCAAGTTTGGCAATTCCGGACCGACAATGAAGCACTCTGCCTGCCCTCTAGAAAAAATATATTGCCTAATGAGCAGCCCAGGCAGCTTAAATGAGGATATACCTACACGGCACTCGAATGTACCCAAATTATATAGTCTAACCTGGGCACTAATGCACTGTCTGACACAACCTGAGCCCGGACCTGCTGACCAACACACAGACAGCTGACCGCACGGTGAGCACATCAGACCCGCCATGGCCTTAGGTCATTATCTCTTCCCTACCTCAGTTTTCAGGCTTCAGAACCTAGACCTTATCTCCAATCACTGCCCACGGGTGACTGTGATGCAGAAATCAGAACTCTTCCTGACCCATGGCAAGAAACCTTGTGGTTGGCATGTTGTCCAACGTTCAGTGTAGGAGAAACCAGCATTCACCCTGAGGCCCCGCCCATTCTTGCGTGCGACGAGAGCATAAACACGCATTGTGACCTCAGCGTGAGTCCTGTCCTCTAGTAAGTCCTCTCAGTGGCTGGACCATTAGATGTCATAATGGGCTTGACATGTCCCTAGTCCCCAATTTTTAACCAGATTTCTGGTTGTCCAGTCGCCCCACACCAGGGCTCTACTCTGGAATCCCTCATTTGGTGGGACATCTGAGGTTGAAAAACAAAATGAAACAAATCGACAACAACAACAAAAAAACGGACTTCTTCCATCCCCAGAATGACCCCAAACTCTTTGACGGGACCGAACCCCCAGAGAGTAAGACTCGTCCATTTCCCATGATGTCACCCGGCAATTTCACGGCAGTGAGTGACACGATATCCAGAGACAAAAACTTGAGCAAGAGATTCACACTCGCCCTTTTTTCATATCCCGAAGTGTTCTCCTCATGGTCTGTAGATCAGTCCTGCCATACCTATGACCCAAAACATAAGCCGAGTTTGTGTTTTCAGACAACTGTCCAAACAGCTCTGGCCTACACACCCTACAGGCTCAGGGCCCTGGAGCCAAACCTGAGGACTGTACTTGCCCTCTCCAAGGGAATTGTATGTGCCCATTCCAATGGCCACAACCCTACTAGTAGGATAACATCCAACGTCCCTGAGGCCATCCCAATAGTTGTGGCTTCCCAGGACAAACAGGGGCAATCTGAGCCCATCGGAGCACCTACCTGCACTCAGACCCGTAGACTGATGTCCCCAGAGGTAAAAAGGAACGAACAGGCCCCTAGGCACTAATCGGATCCATTGCTTTGGTTTCCAGGCATCTCTCCTCAGAGGCCTGGATTTCAATACCAGCATATGGCTGTTTCTTGACTCACCCATCAGAACAAATCTCATCTACACATGGGAAACATGCACGTTGGAGCTGTGTCAAAGCCTCTGTTTAGGAGAACCCTTCAGGGCCCCAGGGCCACCGCTTCATTCCAAGGTCTCCATAGACACAAAAACATATTAGGACACATCCACAGGAGAGTCCATTTCAACTCAGCCTCCTCGGTTGCCCCCCACATCCAGCAGATCTAACCGGTCTTGTTGCTTGGAGACAATTGGAATGCGAGGTGGGCTACCCAGCCATCCATCCTTAGAACCCTGCTCGGAATCGTTGGCCTGGAGCCAACCAATAGGTCTCAATTGTCCTGCAGAAGAATCTTTGCAGTTTGGAGCTTCTCACAACTCCCATCGTGGGAAAACCCCCATGTCCTCGTGATCCAACCCCCTTCAAGAATGGGCCATCAGGGCAGAAAGTCCAACCTGAGCGATCGTCTGATCCTTGCCCGGACTTCAGATGCACGAGATCTCGATTGAGGTCTGTAGATTGTGCCTGCCATATCCTCACCCAGAAACCTAGGCTTAGCTTGGGTTCTCAGACTCCGTCCTCAGACTACTGGCCCACAAGCCCTCCAGTTGGGCAATCCAGAACTACAATGCCGCACTCTGCCTGCCCTACAGAAGTAAAACATTGCCCTCAGGGCTACCCCGAAACCGCAAATGAGGATCAACCTGCACGCCATTCGGCTGTACCCCAAACATATAGGCTGACCTGGGCACTATTTCCCCTTCTTACCAGCCTGAGCCTGGACCTCTTGGTCCCACCCAGACAGCTGGCCGCACACTGAGCACATCGGACCCGCCATGGCCTTAGGTCGTCATCTCTTCCCAACTGCGGTTTTCAGGCTCCAGAACCTAGACCTTATCTCCAACCACTGCCCAGGGTTGAAAATGATGCAGAAATCAGAACTCTTTCCCCATGGCAAGAAACCTTGTGGTTGGCATGTTGTCCAACGTTCAGTGTAGTTGAAACAAGCGTGGCGTGGCCCATGAGGCCCAGCCCATGCTTGCGGCCACATTGGTCACAAACACACATTGTGACCCTCAGCCTGAAGCCCAGTCCTCAGGTAAGGCCTCTCAGGGCCTATATGAAGAGACAGCATACTGGGCTTGCCATGCCCCTATGCCCCAATTTTTAACCATAGTTCGGGTTGTCCCTTCACTCTTCCCTAGGGCTCTGCTTTGGAATTCCTCTTTTGGTGGGACACCTGAGGTAACAAACCTGAAAGGAGTCCTCCCATCCCACAGATTGACGAAAAACAATTGGGATCGGGCCAAATCCACAGAGAGGAAGATTCGTCCATGGCCCATGAGACCTCCCCAACATTCCACGGCCATCGCTGAAACAAAAGTCAGAGACAAAAGCCTGACCAAGCGCCTCAGACTCGCTCATTCTTCATATCCTGAAGAGTTCTTCTCATGGTTTGTAGATCGGGCGTGCCATACCTACGTCCCCAAACATAAGCTGAGTTTGTGTTTTCAGTCTTCTGTCCTCAAAGTCCTGGGCCACACTCCCTCCAGGCTGGGGCCCCTGGAGCCACACATTAGGACTGCCCCCACCCAATCCATGGGAATTCTGCCCATTCCATTGTCAAAAATCGTACAAATTAGGAGAACCCTCCAAAGTCCCTGAGGCCATCCCAATAGTGTAGGTGCCCGGGACAAAAAAGGGCGGTTGATACCGGCTGAGCATCTACCTCCACACATCTACCTCCACTCATACCAAGAAGATTAAACCAGACAGGACCCGAGGCCATTATCGGATCCATTGCTTTGGTTTACAGGCATGTCTCCTCAAAAGCCTGCATTCCAATACCAGCAGAGGGGATTTCCTGAGGCACCCATCAGAACAAATCTCGTCTCCACAAGGAAACTTGTGCATGGGAGCTATGCCAAAGCTTAGGAGAATACTTCAGGGTCCCGGTGCCACCTCCCCATTCCAAGGCCCTCATGGACACAAACACACGTTAGGACCCATCCTCTGGAAAGTGCATTTCAACTCAGCCACCCCGGTTGCTCCCGCAGATCCATTAGATCTAAACTGTCTTGTTGCTAGGAGACAATTGGAAGGCGAGGCCGACTTCCCAGGCATCCATCCTGGAACGGTGCTCTGGAGTCATTCCATAAGGGATGAACTGGAGCTGTCCAACAGGTCTCAATTGTCCCGCAGAAGGAATCCTTGAAGGGGGCATCCCACATCTCCCAACGTGGAAAACCTCCATGGCCTCGAGATTCCGCTCCCTTCATGAAGGGGCCGTCATGCACAGAAACTCCAACCTGAGCCAACGTCGGATCCTCGCCCTGACTTCAGATGCATGAGATATTGGTTCAGATCTGCAGGGGGTACCTGCCGTGCCCTCACCCTGAATCCGAAGTCTAGCTTGTGTTCTCAGACTTCCGTCCTCACTCTCCTGGCCCCGAAGCCCTCAAGTTTGGCAATTCCGGACCGACAATGAAGCACTCTGCCTGCCCTCTAGAAAAAATATATTGCCTAATGAGCAGCCCAGGCAGCTTAAATGAGGATATACCTACACGGCACTCGAATGTACCCAAATTATATAGTCTAACCTGGGCACTAATGCACTGTCTGACACAACCTGAGCCTGGACCTGCTGACCAACACACAGACAGCTGACCGCACGGTGAGCACATCAGACCCGCCATGGCCTTAGGTCATCATCTCTTCCCTACCTCAGTTTTCAGGCTTCAGAACCTAGACCTTATCTCCAATCACTGCCCACGGGTGACTGTGATGCAGAAATCAGAACTCTTCCTGACCCATGGCAAGAAACCTTGTGGTTGGCATGTTGTCCAACGTTCAGTGTAGGAGAAACCAGCATTCACCCTGAGGCCCC